>NC_142021.1:12499829-12799829 GCF_049901735.1 Notechis scutatus | reverse complement strand
GGGGGGAATCGTGTGCGCATGCACAGAGGGTGTGGGCCCTCCCGTGCGCATTGCCTTCTGGGTGCTGGCATGTGAGCATAATTTTTGGCACAGGAGCCCAAAAAGGTTAGCCACCACTGATCCTAAACCGTCTTGAGCCAGGCAAACCAGATTAGCGTTGTTTATCTGTGTTTAGTTTCCATCTATTCAACATTTCTCTTCTGGGTCTCTGAAGATAAAACAAAATCTATATTCGACTAACATTCATGTTCCTCTTATCCTTAACAGAGCAAAAGCATCGTAGGGCAACAATTTTTCAACCAAGATAACCTCAAAAGGGCTAACTTGCCAAATGTGCCAAAAATCTGAGACCATGGAGTTGAAGTTTGGCAAATGTTATCAAACACCTTATGACATTAAACAGGATCATAAAACACTTTATGACATAATATGGCACCTCCCCCAACATTTCCTGTGCTGAGGTTTTGGGTTGGTCAGTTCAGTGGGGGCTGCTTTCCATGCAGACCCACCTCTGAAGGTCTCCCAACTTCCCCAGGGAAGGCAGGACATTGGAAGTCCTGTGATGGTTGAAGTCACTGAGGAATCCGGGAAGGAATGTCTCTGAAAGAATGGCTAATAGATCATGGGTTGTCCAGTATGAAATAATATTTTGAAATGTTAAACTAAACCATAGTTCAGGGGTCTCCAACCTTGGCAACTTTAATCCTGGAGGACTTCAACTCCCAGAATTCCCCAGCCAGGTTTCTGGGAGTTGAAGTCCTCCAGGCTTAAAGTTGCCAAGGTTGGAGAGCCCTGCCATAGTTGGGGTCCAGTCTCCAATGTTAAAATAATTTGTTTCATCCTGTATTAGTAAGTCAAATGTAAGCGCTCTCCTTGAATTGTTTTAGTTCCTTCTGGATTCCCTCTAGTGTCCTATCTTCAAGTACCTATCTTTAAAAAAAAAAAGGATTTAAAACAGAGATATTTTCTCATGGCAAGAATTCTTATTCCAAAATCTTTTCAAATTTATGTAGACCCTTTAGTCCATTTGTAACTTTCTAAAATCAAAAATTTGATCATTTTTTTGCTGTTTATTCCAGGGGGAAAAAATGGTCCTTGTATTTCAAATTTCTTTTGTTAGGGATTGAAGGAAATTTATCAGGTGCTGTAAAATTTGTTGATCTAAAGTTTCCTAACAACTGAAAAGTTGTTAATAAGCAGTTTCCAAAAGGGATGAAAAGAGGAAGCATGCAAACCTCGTGTCCTTTTGAGGACACTGACCGTTTGAGCAAGGTAGCTGTTCTCTCGCCTCCCAGAGCTCTAAAGCCACAAGAGGCCACTATCTTGCAGTCTCCTCGGGGGGAGCAGTTGTCTGGAGTACTGGTCGCCAACCAGTGGGCCGGGGACCACTGGTGGTCCGCAGAGAAATGTCACCCCACAAAGCAACACCCCCCCACACAAAGCAATTAATCCAGGCTGTGTGGGAACACAAGACTGCACCGCCCACATGGCCCGTGGGAATGCAAGGCTTGCGTCGCTTGCATTGCAAACAACACGAGGTAGTGAGGGGAGGGGGAAAGGGTGGATGGGGGAACTCGCCTGGCCACCTGGCTGCTTCTTTCCACTTCTTTCTTCTTCTGCTTTTGGCTGCATGCAAGGAAAGCAGCAAAAGTCTTTCTTTCTCTCCCCCAAACTCCACCAGAAAGGACAACAGGTCTCACTAAGACTCATTTCTGGTGGAGTTTGGGGAGAGAAAGAGAGACTTCTGCTGCTTTCCTTGCATGAAGCCAAAAGTCTCTCTCTCTCTCTCTCTCTCTCTCTCTCTCTCTCTCTCTCTCTCTCTCTCTCTCTCTCTCCCTCCTCCCTCCCTCCCTCCCTCTCTCTCTCTCTCTCTCTCTCTCTCTTTATTAAAAATATCACTCTTCTCATTCCTGCCTGGAGAAATGGAAATTCAGGCCCTTCCACTTGCTTGGCTTTCTCATCCACTCCCTACGGCTAATTTTGGTGGCCTTCCCAAGTTTCCCATGGAGTTTCTTTAAAACAAGAAAGAAAGAAAGAAACAGATATGCCCTGAGTATTCTTATAAAGCCTCTGAGATAGCCAGTTTTCCTGTGTACCAACCTGCTACTGGATCCTGCAGGAAAAGTCTCCCTGGTACTGACCCTTAACACACACACACACACACACACACACACACACAGGGAAGGAGGGAGACAGAGACAGAGAGACTTGTAAAATAGTTCATTTAGCAAGAAGGGTTCGATATGAAAGCATTTGCAGAAATCCCTCCAGCACATACTGTATTATCTAGACCCGGGATGGCGAACCTATGGCACACAGAGCCATTTGTGTGGGCAGGCAAGCCCCAGGCAAACTTACCTCACTGCACATGTGCTTACCTCACAGATGATTTTCGGCCTGTTTGAGGCCTTTTTCAGCCTGCCAGAGGCTTGAGGGAAGCCTCTGCAGCCTTTGCAGGCCAAAACATAGGCCCGTTTCATCACGTAACTGTATTTCCGGAAGTGATGAAATGGGCCCATTTTTCAGGCTGCAAAGGCTTCCCTCAAGTCCCTGGGAGGCTGAAAAGGGCCTCAAGTGGGCCAAAAATCAGTTGGGAGACGCAGTGCAGGTAAGGGGGTGGCGTGTGTGGGGATTGTGCACGCATGCGCATTGGGCATTGCCTTCTGGGTGCTGGCACGCGAGTGCACACACAATTTTTGGCACAGGAGCCCCAAAAGGTTAGCCACCACTGATCTAGACTCTAGATGAGCCACAGCTCCACCTGATCCTGTATGCTGACCAAGCCTTCCGTTCTCCATTGGTCAGGTATTTTCTCTACCACAAGGTCTTTCAGGCTTGGAGGTCCTACCTGCTCCAGCAACGAGCAAAGAAGCTCACCTACCGCATTGCAGCAGCCCATGGTGAGAAGGTGTGGGGGGGGACTGGGCTGGGCAGGGGAGTGAGGGTTGGGGCTTGATTCTCAGAAGGAGCTCAAGGCCACTTCCCCCCTCATGTGCCCATTCCTGTTTGTGCCCACCCAGTTCCTTCTCTGGTTGGCCTACTTTTTAAAAAATTCTTTCCAAAAGCTACCCTATTGCAAACCAGAGGGCAAATCTGGCTTTCTACCTGCAGAAAGGCTGAGAGCCTCTTCCGGACAGTTTGCCACCTGGTGGGAAGATGCCTACCCAGAGCAGGTACCCTGCTTGTGCCCACAGTCTCTTCCTGGAAATGCTTCTGGGCCTGGAGAGTTTTCTCCTCCCGACTCACAAGTGCTGCTGCTCGGCTGGGGAGGGGGCGATGGCATGGAAGGCCCAGGGCTCTCCCCCTTTCCTGGAAGTACCTCGGCTGCTTCAGGCAAAGGCCTTTCCCGTTGCTCTTTCATTTTGGCCTTCCTTTTGATCTGATCTCTTGTTCATGTGCTTCTGTGATTTTATTACATTGCTGTAAACCACCCAGAATTGCTTAGTGTGCTGCCCTACTCACCCAAGAAGTCCGTGTTGGTTTAGAGAGAGCTTTATTTTTTCAGGTTTTCAGCTCACTCACAGCTGCTAGATTAGAACAGCAATTTGGCTCCAGACCAAGTGGATAACAAGGAAATGAACATACGGCAAAAGAGAAGCCAAAATCCAATCTGAGGTTTGGAGCCTCCCGTTCGGTTCGTCAGCCAGTCCACTGGTCAGACTTTACAAGTAGAATTCGCAGGGAGAGCCCAGGAGATGAGTTTAGAGGAGGCCATTTCCAAGCAAAACCGGCCATGAACAAATCCCAGAGTTAAACGTCCAGGCAATGGCCAATTAGTCCATCAAGCAGATAACCAGCTGCTCAAAGAAGGTCCAAAACACAAACCCAATCCCCCCAGCTCACGAACTGCAGCGTCCCACAAACAAACATCTGGCCACGACCCACACCTTGCTTCCAGCAATGCCTCCTCCTGCCTGCTGGGCTAAATAGCTCCCGGTGCAGCCCATCAAGAAGGGCCTTTTCCCCAGCCATCTGGCAGACCTCTGCCTCTGGCATTGACTACAGCAGGCAGCTCCTCCCCCTCTTCCTCCCTGGCCTGCAAGCTCTCCCCCAGCCAAGACCTGTCCTGCTGGCAGTTCAGCGTCAGTCATTCTTGACATGCCAGGAACGATCTCATTCTCCCTCCAGGCCTCTGAGGAGGGAAGTGGAGGAGTCCTCGTCCCTAGGAGGCATCACACTTAGATGAGATGGGCAGTGCAGATATTGGGTGCAAAGTTGGGATCCAGCATCCACTTTGCCTCTTCTGCCCCCCGAAGTTCAGTGAGTTCCTTCCACCCTTCCAGAAACACAGTTCAAGCATTCGTGGAAAGAGCTGATGCAAAGAGCCGTGAAAGTAGAAAGACTAATCAGGACTTTTGCCTCATTGCCATGCTGTATTAAGAAGAACCACGGGGTCTCTTCTCCCCCGGAGCCCTTTGCAAAGGAGAGACGGGGTGTGCGTGTGGCCACCGGCCTCTACGTTGCTTCTCTTCCCATCGCCTGCTTGGTTGCACGGCTGAGGTTCTTAATCAAACACCCACTTCCTGTTGGTTCCAAAGTACCTCGTGACCCAGTAACTCTTTGCAGATCAGGAAATCTGCCACACGCCTCTGGGTTGGGTTTGACCCTCGTTCTTCCCTGATGCTTCTGTTCTTCCCAAACGGTTCTCCCTCTGCAGCAGCTGCAGAAAAAGGCTTCCTGCCTCCCCTGGCTCTCACCTGCTTCCCTGCCTGATTGTGGCTTCCTTCAACGAACGTTTCTTCAGTTGGGATGCTGGAGGTCCCGCTCTCTTCCGTGCCCTCAGTTCTCCAGCTCCTCCTCCTAGGACGGACACGTTCCCCCAAGGGGATTGAAAACCCACATTTTACCAAAACAAAGGCAGGCTTCTGACTTAATTAAACCATGATATAGTTGGCTCGGTGAGCCAAGCTTTGGACTTGATTAGCAAACTGTGGTTAAAGCGCAGCTTAGCGTAACGTATGAACCTAACTGGTCTTCCTTGTTCTAATGACCTCGCCAACCGCCTTCCACAGCAACCAAGCAGAAAACCCTCCAGAGTTGGCAGCGTTGGCTGAGCTACGTCCAGCTCCGCAGGATGAAGCAGTGGATGCTCCGGGAGGCACTGCACTTCCGGCAGCAGAGCACTCTGCGGTGAGAAACCCGGGGTTGCAGCGGGGGGGGAGATGGGGGGGCTGAATGGGATGGAATATAGTCTGGATTCCCAGAAGGGAGGGGCTGCGTTCCAGAGTTTTAGTTTATTGTCATTGCACCTCATACAATGAAACTAAATACCATCCTCAGTGCACACCACGACCACGAAAATAAACACAGACACACATCCTTCACACCCCATACATTGAACTGAAAACCCCTGCTATTGCATTTATATTTCACTATACAGTAGAATTCAATATAGTTACTGCTGTGGGATAGAAGCTGTTTTCGGCCTATTTGTCCTTGTTTTTATTATCCTGTACCGTCTGCCTGATGGGCCCTTTTGACCAGGGCTGTAATGTGAGCCCCCCAGGTCAGGTCCTCTTTTAGGGTAACACCCAGAAACTTAAAACTGGCCACTTGCTCCACTCGGTCTCCATGGATAAGCAAGGGCTGGAGGTCTGATCTGTTCCTTCTATAGTCCACTATAAGCTCCTTGGTCTTATTGGTGTTGAGGACCAAGTTATTGTCTCCATACCACGAAAGCAACCATTGGTCCACCTCATCTCAGCAGACAGACTCATCCCCTCCGGAGATGAGTCCCACCACTGTTGAGGACCGAGAGACAGCGAAGTTCAGATACAGATAGACTTCAACTTACAACCACAATTGTAAGTTGCTAAGTGAGACAGTTGAGTGAGCTTTGCCTCATTTTACGTCCTTTCTTGCCACCGTTATTAAGTGAATCACTGCAGCTGCTCAGTCAGTAATACAGCTGTGAAGTGAATCTGGCTTCCCCACTGAATTTTGTCAAAGGGTCACAAAAAGTGATCACATGATCCTGGGACACCGCAACTGTCATAAATACATGCCAGTTGCCAAGCATCTGGATTTTGATCACATGATCGTTGGGGTGACGTAAGGGTCATAAATGTGGGAAAGGGTCATACGTCTCTTTTTCCCAGTGCCATTGTACCTTCGAAGAGTCAACCAACGAACCGGGGTTAAGTCAAGGATCACCTGTGGTTCAGTTGGGAGGAAAAGGGGCAAGTCAGCTCCTTCCTAGGAGCTTCCAGAGTTGGTGATGGTGGTTGTTGACTTGAGTTTGGCAGGAAGAAAAGGGGGCTTTGTGGCCTCCAGTTTTGGGAACTCAAGAGGTGACCCCCTAACTTTGCAGAGTGTCAGGATTCTGGCAGTTACCCCCATTTAAATCATGAATCCTCGAGCCAAACTTCCAAAACTTAAAAAGGATGCATTGGGAGTTAAACTGTCCGGCACTGCCTGGGTGCAGCCGACCCTGAGACACACAACCCACCATCACCCCCGACCCCGGTCTTCCCTCACCCCCTGGGTGTATCCCAATTCACACACTCCAATGGGACACATCCATAGCCAAGAGTCATCAGTCATGCTCTCCAGTTAGATTTTTGCGTGGCAGAAACTTCAGTCGTGTAGTTACTATCTTTGAAAACATTTATGGGATACACTTTCGGGTTGCAAGCTGCTGCACTGCTGCCCCCTCCCTTTCTGTTGGCAACTCTAAAAAAAACCATAGAAATATTTCATGAGTTGACACAGAGCCCTTGACATTCTCAAATCTCTTCCTGTTTCAAGCAGGCTCTCTTGGGGATTGTGGCAGAAGCGATGGTGCGGGAGTCAGGTGTACCATGGGATGGAGTCCCAGGCCCTTCGGCAGTGGGCACACAGCGCGCAACTTCATGTGAGTCCAGAACCTTCACGGACTTTAGGCCCACTAGGGAAGGCTGAGCTCCCGCGCCCTAAGAACCTGGGGTTTGTGGAATGAGGGCAGGGCCCTGGTTGGTCAGCTTTAGTTTGGCCTTCCGTGCCTGCCTCTGGCTCTTAGCTTCCCTGGTCACTCTTCTTACCAGGCCTGGCTGCAATGGAAGGCCCTCGACAGACAACGCCAGCGGGAGAGGGCGACAGCCAGCTGGGCAGCGAGGTGCCTGCAGCACTGGGCGATGAGGAAGGTCTGGAAGTCCTGGCTCCAGTATGTGAACCAGCGGAGGGAGAAGCAGCACAGGAACAGTGAGTGTCCCAAAAGGAGTCCCTTTCTCCCACGTGGCAGGTGCGGTGTGTGTGTGTGTGTGTCCCCTGGGTGGGAGGGTTACGAGGCATGGCCTGGTGGGCTGGGGCAAGTGACCCCAACAGAGGAGATTCTCCAGGCCAGGGGTCTCCAACCCTGGCAACTTTAAGACTTGTGGACTTCAACTCCCAGAAATCCAATCTGAGGTTTGGAGCCTCCCGTTAGGTTCGTCAGCCAGTCCACTGGTCAGAGTTTACAAGTAGAATTCGCAGGGACAGCCCAGGAGATGAGTTTAGAGGGGGCCATTTCCAAGCGAAACCGGCCACGAACAAACCCCAGAGTTAAACGTCCAGGCAATGGCCAATTAGTCCATCAAGCAGATAACCAGCTGCTCAAAGAAGGTCCAAAACACACACCCAGAACCTCCCGGCAACTTAAACTCAATCCCCCTAGCTCACGAACTGCAGCGTCCCACAAGCATCTGGCCATGACCCACACACCTTGCTTCTGCCTGCTGGGCTAAATAGCTCCCAGTGCAGCCCATCAAGAAGGGCGGGGCCTTTTCCCCAGCCATCTGGCAGACCTCTGCCTCTGGCATTGACTACAGCAGGCAGCTCCTCCCCCTCTTCCTCCCTGGCCTGCAAGCTCCCCCCAGCCGAGGCAAAGCTAGCTGAGGAATTCTGGGAGTTGAAGTCCACAAGTCTTAAAGTGGCCAAGGTTGGAGACCCCTGTTCCAGGCCAAGCCCATTGGCTGATGTCAAACTACGTCCAGATGGAGGTGTCAAGGCCATGAATGGGATGGCAAAGTTTACGGTATCCACACATGGACTTGAAGGCATTAGTTGAACTTCTTAGGGTTAAGTAACCGTCCTAGGGCAGGGGATTCTTTTGGACAGTTGGCCTTGTATTAAATCCCGCTTTTCACTCCAGGATTCATAGATGAACACCTCCCTCTAGTACAGCTAGTCCTCCAATTACAAGAGTTCATTTAGTGACCCTTCAAAGTTACAATGGCACTGAAAATGTGACTTAGGACCGTTTTTCACACTGACAGCCATTGCAGCCTCCCCCCATGGCCACATGATCAACATCCGGATGCTTGGCAACTGACTCATACTTACGACAGCGGCCGCATCCTTGAATCACGTGTTCCCCTGTTACGACCTTCTGGCCAGCAAAAGTCAATGGGGAAATTGACAGATTCACTTAACAACTGTGTGACTCCCTTAACAACTGCAGGGATTCACCTGACAAAAATCCACTTAGTTAACAACCAGGGGAATTCACAGCGACATAAATTTCTGGGTTCGGCTATGGTGGTAACTGGAGGACTCTCCGCGTATCAGGAGAAGGTCTCCATCCCCCTGAGGTCCTGTCTGTTTCCCCAGGGCTGGCTTTGCAGCACCATCACGCCCAGCTCCTCCACCGGCACTTCTCGGCCTGGCAACTGGCGCAGAGACACAAGGAGCAGTCGGAGCACCTCGCCCAGCAGGCAGCCGGCACAGCCTTGCGAAGGGCTTTTGCCCGGTGGGAACTCTGTATCCGCTTCCTGGGCTCTCCTGCTGTTGGGGGTGAATTGAACTGAATTGGAATTCTTTATTGCCATTGTACGTACGGTATATACACAGTATACATATTCGCAACAGGGTCACAACGCCCCAGCTTTGTGTCTGTCAGCTTACGTTTGAAAAGCCTTGACGGCTCGCGGAAAAAAAATCAATCCTTTGGTTGGGTAGAAGAAAGCGAGATTCACCTGTGTCATTTAGAAGAAAATGGAAATTTATCTTAGGGGCTAACCTTAATCCTTGTGGTCAGATGGGCAGCCAATAAGTTTAATAGACAATAAGGTAGGAATGTACACGAAGGAAAGCTGTATGCAAAGACCGGCATAAAAGCCCACCTGGCTTGGCTCCAGGAAGACTCCGTAGAATCTGCTTGTGCAGGAGGCGCGTTGAAAAGAGGCCCTTTCCCCCAGGTAAATCATGGCACCTCCCCTGGTTAGCCTTTCAGGGTGATTGAAAGGCACCTGGAGCTGTTGGTGGGATGGAGTGGGTGGCCTCCTGAGGCAAATGGCATGATCTTAACCGGTGCTGCTTTTATTGTTGGTGCCAATCGCCTGGAGTCCCGTGTAATAAACCCCTTAGAACAGGGGCCCCCAGTCCACAGCCTGTTGGGAACCGGGCTGCGCAAGTGGCGGGTGAGCATGCAAGGCTGCATTTGCGCACGCCCAGGGTCTAGGCTGCACGCGTGGAAACCATCCCCCCTGCCACTAGCCTGTGGAGCCAGAAAAGCTGACCCTGCATTGGGAGTCCCAGGATAGATAGAGGCGACAGAAGGGCCACTGTCTCCTAACTCAGACAGCGACCGAGGCGTCCATCCCGTTTGGACGATGAGGATAAGTTGAAAGAGTGCTTGAGCCACACCAATTCATCTTCATCTTGCATTCCTCCTTTGAGAGATAAAACAGCTGCAGGCTAGTCCAGGCCGTTGCGTTTCTTTCTTTTTTAATATTTAAAAATCTTTATTAAATTCTACAATTTAAAAACAATTTAAAAACATATTTCCATTCATTGCAGCATATTTGTAATAGTGTTCACTCAATTTGACATATTCTTAAGTATATAGAATATTACTAAATATTATTACAATTATTTTACATTTGATTTATGTCATATTTTCATACATTTATGTAGTTATTTACATATTTATACATAAGTATACATAGTTAAGACTATTCATGCCAAATTATTTCATCACACCATCACACCTTTCATCTCTCTATTGTGTCTACCTTGCAGCCAATTATACCATAAATTTCGCAGTACTCTGTCTCTTCTCTCTCCTTCATTTCCATTGAAAGCCTATCCATTTCTGCACACTCTAAAACCTGTTTTATTATCATAATATCAGAGGGAATGCTGTCACTTTTGAATTCTGGGCAAAGCCTATTCTTGTTGCAGTTATAATATGTAATATAATATACTGGAGTTTCTTACTTATTTTATCTCTTAATATACCCAATAGGAATGTCTCTGGTCTCAATTCAATTTTCTGTTTTGTAATTTCCTCCAGCCATTTCCTAATTTTAAACCAATAATTTTTAGCTTGAGGGCATGTCCATCACATATGGAAATAGGCAGGGGTGGGATTCTACAGGTTCGCACCTATTCGCTAGAACCGGTTGTTAACATTCTAAGCAGTTCGGAGAACCGGTTGTTAGAAGAAATTACAGGGCTAATCCTGTAAGGAAGGCAGGAAGGAAACATTCTGGTGTTGCTTACAGAAACTGCCTCTCCGTTAACCCTTATTACATTCGTGGCAGGACTAGACTTCCTGTCTCAGGAACTCTGGAGTTTTCTTTCCCCTCCTTTGCTTGTACTTTGACCATTCAAAGTTAAAATGGCACTGTAAAAAGTGACTTATGACCATTTTTCACGCTTACGATTGTTGCAGCACCCCCACAGTCATGAGAGGCCAGGTGAGGAGATGCATGCCTTGATGTGAGTGATATTGAGCTGGCCACACCCAGCCAATAACATGACCACCAAGCCACGTCCACCCGGTCACATGACCAGCCACGCCCACCAACTAAGCCATGCCCACAAAACCGGTTGTTAAAAAATTTGAATCCCACCCCTGGAAATAGGTTCTCTGTTTATAATTACATGTCCAACTATCTGCTGACCTATTAGGGAACATCTTAGCCAATCTTGCTGGGAGTAAATGCCAATGGTAAAACATTTTGTACAAATTCTTTTTGTATGCTGCTGATAGAGTTATATAGTTTATTTCCCATAGTTTTTCCCAATCTTCCAAATTAATGCTGTAACCAAAATTTTTTCCAGTCTGTTGCATTTCTTAACCCAGCCGTCAGATGTGGTGTTGTGTGCCGAAGAGGCAGAGCGTTACCGGCTGGCTCAAAGCCACCATAACCGTCGCCTGCTGGTGAGAGCTTTGGGGTTTCTCAAAGAAAAGGCCTGAGGCTTCGGCCTCTTGCAGGCGGCTGGCAGAGGTGCTTTGCGTGCTGCACCCTGGCACCTGCCCAGGCAGCCGAAGGCCCAGACAAGAAAGGCTGCTCCAGAGGCTGTTCTCTGCGTCTGGAACGGAGGCCAGCTGCTCTCTCCCTTCCCACAGAGTTGGGGGTTTCGTGCCTTGTGGAGGAACGTTCGGGAGGCTTCCCTCAAGCAAGTGAGAAGAAACCTGGCTTGTCAGCAGCACCGGATCGTGGTGAGCTGCCTTCTTCCCCTGCTGCATCTACGCAACCCTCACCCCGAGAAAGGTGTTTTCTTTACATTTTTCTGCCATGTAGGACACATGGGGGAGGGGACAAATTAACAGACCGCAACTGAGCTTTTTAAGGGGTTATTATTCATTTTTTAATGCATCTGTACAGATTTAAAACCTGAGTAATGTAAACAATAGTTGTTAAATTATTAGCGATGATGACAAAGAAATTAAAATGGTAGATAGCTTTGCGTTCATGGGGCTCGAAGGTAGCTGAAGAGGGTGTGCGCAGGAAAAGTGAAAAGGACATACTGAAAGATTAGACTGTTTTTTAAAAATGAGATTATGTAAAACGGTGAAAGCTGGGTAGTAAAAAAAAGGGAAAGAAGACAGAACGTTTGCATTAGGAATCTGGATGCAGTTATTAAGGGCACTAGGAGATGCCAGAAGAAGCAGTTAACAGTCATGAACCAAATCTAGACGGATTGCTTCCCTGAGAGCAGAGACCAGCAAACACACAACTTGGGCTCAGATCCTAAGCAGATCCTGCTCTAGGAAAAAGGGGATCCTTGCCAGCATGGAGGAGAGCAGGCAGAGGGGAAGAGGGGAGGCAAGGCAGATGGATAGATGCGACCAGAGAGCCCTTAGAGCAGGGGTCCCCAACCTTGGACTTCCACAAGTTGGCAAGGTTGGAGACCACGATATGATTGAGCCCAACTTGATAATTAAGGGATTTTTTTCAAGAATTGGAGTCCTTGTCTGTGATTGGGAAGGGCCCCGGAGGTGATGAGGAAAAACCTTTTGTTCATTATATGGAAGGTAGAGCTGGGTGACAGGTAAGTGTGATCCGGTCTTCCCTGGGACCCAAATTCCGTCATAGGTGGCAACTGCTGTTGTTTGGTGATGAGCAAGCAGAAGCTTCTCTCTCTCTCTCCCTGAATTTTGTGAATGGAGTTGCTCTTTATTTGCCGCCGCTTCTCTTCTCTTCTCCCCCAGCTCACAACCAGGTTCTGGGCTTGCTGGAGATCTCACCTGGAGCAGAAAGAGGACGAGCAGCACCGCCCGCTGACTCTGGCAGCCGTTTCTCACCACAGGTGCTGTTGAGGGGCTTGTGACTCTCTCTCTCTCTCTGTCTCTGTCTCTGTCTCTCTCTCTCTCTCTTGTGCCAGCGAGGGTCCAGTTTATGAAGCGTGGGGAGCAGGGTGGGCCGGGGCTGGGCTGGGTTTCCCCCTAGCTTGCCTATAGAATAACAGAGGTCCTTGTGAAAATCCTGCGCAGCATCAGAGAAGGGGAGGCAGGGCCGGACACTCCTTGTGACCGACTTGTGCCGATCTTTTCTCCACAGTGAGGGCCCACCCCCGACGTCCTTTCATGTTCAGAGTATTGCAGCGTAAATTCAGCACCGGAAAAGTAAACACAGATGACTGAGGGTTCATTTAACTTCTTTATAAATGTATAAAGTAAATTTTACAATACCAGTTGTAGATTTGTCCAACATGGAGCAAACTCGAACAGAAGCAGACAAGTTACAGGTTCAGAGCAGAACAGCAACTCAACTTCAGCAGAAACAGGCCTCAGTTTCACTTTAGTTCAGCAGGCAAGCAAGACGCACAGCAGAGGAGAGAAGCCGTTTCATCTTCAATAGACAGACTCCGAGCTCAACATAGCTGCAGAGTTGCAGAGCTCAACATAGAGCCATGCCTAAGCTACTTCTAGTTTCAGTTTCCAAGCAGTCCTCATTGGCTGGCTTAGTTGCTACACCTATTCATTGGCTGACCTTGTTCCCATGCTCTGTTCCAGCTCACGAATAGACTCTGACATTTCGTACTTGTGCAACGGGGCACGATGGGCTAGAGCCGGGGTCTCCAACCTTGGCCACTTGAAGCCTGGAGGACTTCAACTCCCAGAATTCCCCAGCCAGCTTTGTTTGGGGATAAGCAAGCAGAAGCCCCTCTCTCTCTCCTTGAATTTTGTGAATGGAGTTGCTCTTTATTTGCCGCCGCTTCTCTTCTCTTCTCCCCTCCAGCTCACAACCAGGTTCTGGGCTTGCTGGAGATCTCGCCTGGAGCAGAGCCAGCCCTAGATTGAATGCTTGCAGGCACCGCTTTTGTCAGCAGCTCCAACTGGTGAATTTTGAAGCACTAAGCAAAAAAAAAAAAGCAAGAAAGGCCCTCCTCATAAGCCCAAAGACGTACCATTGGCCCGGCCCTGCAAGTTGGGATTTTGTTCATCCTCTGCTTCAGAGGTCTCCAACCTTGGCAACTTTAAGACTTGTGGACTTCAACTCCCAGAATTCTCCAGCCAGCTCTTCTGGGAGTTGAAGTCCACAAGTCTTAAAGTTGCCAAGGTTGGAGACCTCTGCTCTGCTTCACTGTGCCATTCAGTTTGTCCCCGGGGAAAGCTTCTCCCTGGCCCTGAGCATCCAGAACTGGCTACGGAGTGCTAGCTAGCTAACCCCCTGCTGAAGCGCCCACTTTGCCTTCCAGCCGGGGGCTGCTGCAGACGTCTCTGCGGACCTGGAGACAGCGAGCCTGCGGGGAAAGACAACAGAAGGTGAGCCAACATCAAAAGGAAGCCCTGAGTGCCAGTCCCCACGTGGGAACAGAGGGACCTCACCCCCCCCACCCCCTGAACTTCACACCAGGGCCCGAGCCTGACTGCTCCCTTCCTTCCTAGCCTTTATTTTGGCCCTTCACTCTCAAAGGCTCACAGAAGAAGGTTTGTTAACAAAGAACAGATAATCAGACTTGGAAGGGACCTTGTAGGTCATCTAGTCCAATCCCCTGCCCAAGCAGGAGACCCTACACCATTTCTGACAGATGCCAGTCCAATCTCTCCTTGTAAGCCTCCAGGGATGACGCTCCCACAACCCCCGAAGGCAACTTCTGTTCCATGGGTTGAGTGGCTCTCACTGTCAGAAAATCTCTCCTTATTTCCAGGTTGAATCTCTCCTTGTTCAGTTTCCATCCATTATTCCTTGTCTGGCCTTCAGCTGCTTTGGAAAATAGCTTGACCCCCTTCCTCCTCTCTGGGGCAGCCCCCCTCAAATATTGGAAGATGCTCTCCTGTCTTCCCTGGTCCTTCTCTTCCCTAGACTAGCCGTGCCCAGTTCCTGTAACCGCTCTTCATATGCCTTAGTCTCTAGTCCCCTCATCATCCTGGTTGCTCTTCTCTGCACTTTTTCTAGAGTCTCAACACCTTGTTTTATAGTGTTTGTAGAGTACTAAAAGCCAGAGGGCCTCCATCCTCAGACTTTAAAAGGTGCCCTACGGGAGAAATGGGCTGAGGGAGGGGAGCTGGAAGCAAGGCCACTGGCTCCCCTTCTTCCCCTTTTCTGGTTGGCCCCAAGAGTTGCTCTGAGGACTTTGGGTGTCCGTGTAAGGGTGGGGTGCTTCTGCTTCTGCCTGTGAGCTGCCTCCTCAAGCAGCAAGGCCTGGGAGGGAGGGAGGGCGAAGAGGGAGACCTGTCAGCCCCAGGTTGCCCTGTGCTTCCTGCATTTGGGGGGTAGGCAAGGAGGGCCCCCATCTTCCCAAGCGCCACGAGTGGCTGATCCAGTCGACCGAGGATGTGGAGGGACAGTCCTTCCGCAGCTTAGATTGGACGATCAGCTTGTCAGAAGTTCAGAAAATGCACACACACACAAATCCCTAAACAAAGGAGAAACAGTTCATTACAAAGAGTAATTATTTAAATTTATTATTATTAAATAAATAAATGTAAATATTTTTCAAAACGTAGCCCAGGGTTGCATGAGGCCTGAAAATCTCAGAGAATGCTATTCCACGGCCTCCAAAATGAGCAATGAAGTATGTCCAGTTCTCACATGCTTTTGGGAGGCTCCAGAGGTTGCCTGAGAGCAGAGCCCTCTTGCACGACTTCCAGAGGTTTCCAGAGGCCTAACATGCCTCCAAAGACGGCATGATGTGCAACCAGGGACGCAAGTTTCTTAGGTTCACCATCACTGTGCTAGGTCGTAGATCAAGGGCTCCTAAGGCAGCTGTTTCCAAGCAAGGACTTGCTAAGAGCCTTAGAAGGGTCAAAGTTTAAGCTCTGAGAAAGTGTTCTGGGTTGGCGTCTCCCACTGGAGTGACATGGTTTGGTCGGCTGTTGCTTCCTGCCAGGAGACTGGTGGACGATCAGAAATCCCCATGAAGAGTCTCCTTTTGTCTTCAGCTGCAGTGTGCCAAAGCCGACCAGCATCGCGAGGCCGTGGTCCTGTCTGCTGCCTTTCAGGCCTGGGAACTGTTCAAGGATCACCAGCTCTGGTGGAGTGAGATGAACGGGGTGGCCGCCGGCTATCACAGGTGGGTGGGCTGGCTGCAGCCTCTGTTTCTTTCTTGCCTGATGTGGATCTTGGCGTCGTCTTCTCTTGAGAGGCTCCAGGAGCAAAGCTAGGGGTCAGGATTCCGGCATTTACCCCCATTTAATTCATGAGTCTTGAGCCAAACTTCCAAAACTTCAAAAGGATTTATTGGGAGTTAACATGTCCAGCGCTGCCTGGGTGCAGCCGTCTCTGAGGCACATTGTTCATTGTCACCCTTGACCCTGGTTTTCCCCCACCCCTCTGGGTGTATCATAATTCATATTCTCCAATGGGACACATCCAGAGTCCAGAGTCATCAATCATGCTCTCCAGTTAGGATTTTGCCCGGCAGAAACTTCAGTCACCTAGTTACTATCTTTGAAAACATTTATGGGAATGCGTTTTCGGTTGCAAGATGCTGCACTGCTCTTTCAAACTCCTTTCCCCCCTCCCTTTCTGTTGGCAACTCTAAAAAGACCGTAGAAATATTTTATGAGTTGACACTAAGAAAGGTTTGTAGCTCAGCCATGAATATCAGGGATGCTGAATCAAAGAAGCTGGTGGGAGGGTCCATCCTTGAACTGTGGCGTCCCAAGAGCTAGAAAGGGCCTCACAGGCTGCAAAATCCCTCCTACAAGTCCATGTAGGATCCGCTGCCGCTTTTGGGACTGATTCAATGCAGCCTCGGTTTGAACACCTTTCATGGAAGGGAATACAGCATTTCATGAGGCAGCTTCTTCCTCCGTTGCCTCTTTTAGCAGCCCATCTAACCCGGATCGGTTTCCTTGTAGTTTCGTTGGTCTGTTGGTTCTGGCCTTAGACCTCTGAAAGGGGCCATCGTAGCTCTCCGCAGCCTTCTGTGCTGCACGCTAAATATACCCCCTTCCTTCATCCGGTCCTGGCCAGATTTGGTTTCCAGGGCCTTCCCTGCATTGATAGCCGTCCTCTGAGCGCACTGCAGGTTGCCAACATCCTGCTTGGATGGTGGGGCCAGGATTGGGCACAGGGTTCTTGGGGTGGGGGGAGGCTGAGCAAGTCAGAGGAGGGGAGAGGGACAGTTGCTTCCCATGCCCTGCAGCCTGTGTGCCTCTTCGCCCAGACCCCATTTTCCTTATTAGTCCCTGTGTGAGACTGTTGCAGTCTACTAAAACTTCCTAATCTTTTCTGACTCTGGAGCTGCCAAGCCAAGATCCTAGAGTTCTGCCTGGCATTTTTTTGCGCCCCTGATGTTGGACTCTATTCCTCATATTAGTTTGTCCTGCCCACTTCAGTCCACAATTCAAGGTTGTCTTGGCTCATTTCTTTTTTTCTTTTTTTTTTTTGAAAATTTTATTTGGGTTTTCACAAAAACAAAATACAAATAAAACATCTTTTTTTGAAAATAGCATGGTCCCAGGTTATCACTTCTTCATACAGACACAAAACTCAATTTCATGCTCATTTTTATATTCTATTCCATATCTTATTCCCGTTTTATATTTTCTACATAGCTTTTCCCCTCTTTTAATTTTCTCAACTTTATTTTAATTATCTCATCTCAGTTCAAATCATTATATTTATAGTTTTGTCTGTCCTGTTTCAATTTCATATTATCTTTTTTTATTAAACAAATTTTTCCCCGTAGTTACCAATTGGAGTTTGACACCTTTATATCTTTTAATTTTATCCATTCAAACTCTTATTTAAGCTTCAATGTATACCTTTAAGATTATAGCATTCAATATAATACATAACTTCCAATCGAATTCTGCTTCATACATTCTTGAAATACACACTATATTCTTAAAAAGAAATATATATATATATATATGTAAATAAAACACACATTCCATTCCAATTCAATTCAATCATTAATATTCATTAAAATGTTAACATCTTTAACATTTCTTTTCAATTAAATATACTTCCTTGGGAACACTTATAAATTTTCTATAGTTACCGTATATACTCGAGTATAAGCCGAGTTTTTCAGCCCATTTTTTGTGCTGAAAAAATCCCCCTCGGCTTATACTCGAGTCAGATTCCCTCTGAAAAAAAAATGGTGTGGAGTCGCTGCCGCCGGGCGCCCAGTCCCGCCGCCGGGAAGGGGCAAAAGCGCTTTTGCCTTTCCTTCGGCTGGGCTGTTGGGGTCGCTGCCGCCGAGCTTGCCCAGTCCCGCCGCTTGGGAAGGGAAAGGCAAAGCGCTTTTTGCCTTTCCCTTCCCGAGGCGGCGGACTGGGGCCGCCCGGCGGCAGCGACTCCCAACAGCAGCCGGGAAGAGAAAGGCAAAAAGCGCTTTGCCTTTCCCTTCCCGAGGCGGCGGGACTGGGGCCGTGCCGGCGGTAGCGACTCCTGACTCAGGGGCCTCCGAGGAGGGGAAGAGAGTGACTCCTGCCTCCCGCTGTCATCATCTTCTTCTTTTGGGTTAGTGAATCAATTAAACCTTTCATGATAGTGAGATCGCTTTCCCAAATTAATTATTTTTATTTTTGAAATTTACCAGTAGCTGCTGCATTTCCCACCCTCGGCTTATACTCGAGTCAATACGTTTTCCCAGTTTTTTTGTGTAAAATTAGGTGCCTCGGCTTATATTCGGGTCGACTTATACTCGAGCATATACGGTAATTCTTTTTTTTTTCATATTTCTCACTTATATTTTTATAAATCATTATTAATAATTAAAATGTTCCCATTTAATTCTCTCAATCACTTTAATTCATTTATTTATTAACAAACATTCCACTACATTACAGTAAATATTTTATCCATCATTTTAGTCATATTTTCTAAAATTATTTCTGTTTGTAATATAACAATGCTATCTTATGTACCTTTGCAGCATCCCTTTTACAATTAAATTTTCACCCATTATCTCTAAACAAGCTTATGGTTACAATCCTTATATCTTTTCCCTGTTTCTCCATTTCTTGTTTCTGTCTTTTACAACTTCTTTTCCTTGCCTTCTTCCCCCTCTTCTTCTCCCTTCCCTTTTACCCCTCGTCTCTCTACTTCTAACTCTCTCATCTATAATCCCCTCTTCTGTTGCTTTCTAATATTATACTTATCTTTCAAATTGTTCTTCTTCTTTTTGGTTGTTTTTTCTCATCTTAAACCTTTCACTCTCTTTCCCCCCTTTTCTTTTTTCCCCCCACTTAAAATTATTTGATCATTAAAGATGGCTTCTTCTTTGTCCCAATCTTCTTGTTCTGCAAGCGTTTCTTGTTGTTTCTCATAGTTCCAGATCTCCATTTCTAAGAATTGAAATACGAAACCAAAAGAACCTCTCCCTTCTTGTGCATCTTCTTTCCATTTTTTAAGTTCCATTTTCAGTTCTTCTAAGAGTGATACTATTTTAAAGACTTTTAAACGACCACCCGGTTAATTTTAGTCATCTAGATGCAAAAACCAAAAATCACCAAGTAATCCAAATAATCCAAGGCTGTTTCTTCTTGCTTCTTTTTCCCACTTTCTCTTCCTGGGGTTCTGTTATTTTGTTCAGTTGAAATGTATCTTTGAGGAATCTTGTTAAAATTTCACTGTAAGTTCCTTTTAGTTATAGTTCCATTCCTTAGTTCCAGGCAGTCTCCTCCATTTTTCCAGATCCTGCCCTTTTATTCTTTTTTTTTCTCCTTTCCTGCTTTTAAAAACTTTTAAATATCCAGAAATCTTTATTATCCCTTTGACTTTTATTTTCAGCTTAGATGCCTATTAATGTCAAAGTGGGTTGTTTTCAATTTCTTGCTTAAGTCTCTTAGCTGTCAGTATAAGGAATGGAAGGAAAAAAAAAACCTAATCCTTTCCCTTCTCTCTCTCCTTCGCAGCTTCAAAATTTTCTTTGGGAACAATGTTATTAAATTTAAATTCCAGGGTAGCTTATGTTGTTGCTTTTTCGATTTAACCCGGTCAACCAAAACTTTTTCTTCTTATCTTCCTCCTGCACATTCTTTTCCAGTTCAGTTCTTCTTTGAGGTGGCCATTTCTGACCACCGCTGCAACCGCCTTCGGGAAAGGGAGTAATGGCCAGCTGGGGAAGAGAGATGCGGCTCTCCTCGACCCTGCTGGCAGTCTCCCCCTTCTTCACCACCTCTACAGGGTGGCTTAGCCCCGAAACCAGCCGGCTCGGGGCGCTCTGGCGGCGAGCACAGATCGAAACCGTGCACGATCGCGGATTTCGGTCTGCGCCGAAGAAACTCAAACCAGAAGCCCCCATCTTGGCTCATTTCAAAACTTGCAAAGTTTAGATGAGCCGCTTCAGTGTAATGTTTTAGGCCCAGGGAAGAACATGAGTTCTAGTCCCGTGTTGGGCTTGTAAGCCAGCTGGGAGACCTTAAACCAGTCACTTTCTCTAGCCTTGGGAAGAGGGCAATAGCAAACCATTTCTGGGTAACCTTGCCATGAAAACTGCAGGGGATTCACCCCAACAATTGCCAGAGTCAAAAACTGACTGGAAGGCATTCCCCCCTCCACAAAAAAAACGCTACTTACCCTTCTCCCTTGTTAGCCACCTGGGGCCATGTCCCTTGGCTGCTGTGCTGCCTTGTCCTGCAGAGAAAGTGAGGAGGGCCCTGGGACAGTGTGGCAGGAGCTCTGCCTGGCAGGTTGCTGTTCACCCGGTCCAGCTCTGGCTTCCCTCATGCTGCTGCTTTGCCCTTTGCATGCTCAGCCCCACGGCTCCAGAATGTGGGCTGTGGAGACCCACAGAGGCCGGGCTGCTCTCTCAGGCGTCTCACGCTGCTGTGCTCTTCCACAGGGAGACATGGACCAGGCAAGTCTTTGCGCAGTGGCTGTTGAGGCAGCGTGAGCAACGGGATGGACGGGCGGCAGAGAAGGTGGTAAGTGTGGCCTTCGGCTGAGGCGGCTTCTCAGCACGGCTCTGTTGCTGAGTCAGGCCAGGCCCCTCCACAAGGAGGAGGAGCATCTCCAGGCCCATCGCTGGCTCCTCAGCCTGAGGGTTGTGGGCCTGGGTCTCAAAGGGAGTCTGGGAACAGAGCAGCCTAGTCCAGTGATCACCAACCAGTGGGCCAGGGACCACTGGTGGTCCGCAGAGAAATGTCACCCCCAAAGCAATTAATCCAGGCTGCGTGGGAACACAAGGCTTGCGTCGCTTGCATTGTGAACAACACGAGGTAGTATGGGCGGGGAAGGGCGGAGGGGAGGGACTTGCCCCACTCGCCCCACATGCCTGGCCTGGCTACCAGGCGGCTTCTTTCCACTTCTTCTGCTTTTGGCTGCACGCAAGGAAAGCAGCCAAAGTCTGTCTTTCTCTCCCCCAAACTCCACCAGAAATGAGTCTCTGGGACCCTGCAAGGCCTCCTGCTCCAAGAGGCTGCGCCGGCAAAGACTCATTTCTGGCAGAGTTTGAGGGAGAGAAAGAGAGACTTCTGCTGCTTTCCTTGCATGAAGCCAAAAGTCTCTCCCCTCCCTCCCCCTCCCCCCGAGAACAGAGCTGGAGATAGTATCCTGCTACCCCAAATAAGGAACGATCCATCAGTAGGAAAACGGGGTGGGAGATTTTCCTGCAGACTTTTTGGGGGATTTTCCCAGGGTCTCTGCTCCGTGGGATTTAAAATGATGAGTTTGGTGGTCCCTGAGGTCTAAAAGGCTGGCGACCCCTGGCCTAGACGGCATCCCTCCTGGTCCTGAGCTTGGCCTCAGTTCTTCCTGCACCAGAGGCTTTCCTTCCTTGCTTGCTTGGGTCCCTGAACACGCCCCCCCACCCCCCGAGAAGCCAGCTGACCCCCAGCTTTTCCCCACCTGAAGCCAAAAGGCTGCCAAGGAAACCGTCTCAGGACAGCCCAGCCGCCATCCCAACCTCCGGCCTCTCTCTTTGCAGGCAACGTGGTATGCTGAACGGCGGGTTTTGTCCCAGTTCTGGGGCCGGTGGCACAGGGCCACCCTGGCCTGTCTGGAAGAGCGAGAGGGCATCGCCTTGGCCAGCGGGCATCACCGGCGGCAGCTCCTTCGGTCCACTTTGTACCTCTGGAGGGAGAACATCTGGGAAGTGAAGAGAGGGTAAGAACCCAGAGAGGGGAATGCCAACGTCAGCCCCCATTCCCTGATGGCTGCCTTGGTCTCTCGGTGGCCTCAGTCTGACGGCGGTGCCCCAAGACGGCCTCTCTGGGGGTCACTGGCTTCTCTTTGGCTGGAGGAGGGCAGTGTTGTGCGGATGCTCTCACACAATGGCTATTGCAGGAATCCCCAAACTTGGCCACTTTAAGACTTGTGGACTTCAACTCCTAGAATTCTCCAGCCAGCATGAATGGCTGGGGAATTCTGGGAGCTGAAGTTCACAAGTCTTAAAGTGGCCAAGTTTGGAGACCTCTGGGCTAGTGGGTGAGGCGATATAGGACACAGAGGCTTCCCCACCCCCTTGCTTCCGTCCTCTCTCCCAAATTTCTCCCTATGGGTCCTGCGTGGGGGGCAGATGGAGGCCCCTCATTTTGAGTCTCTGAGAATGTTTGCAGGGCCCCTTTGGAGCCCAGAGCCCAGACCTTCTTAGCAAAAAGATGGGCTTGGCTTTGAATGAGAAACTGTGTGTAGGCAAAGGAGCCGGGATGGCCTACTCCCTCGCCTTGAGCTTCTCGGTGCTTGAGAGGCGGTTTGGGTCCCACCATTGCCCTGGTTCCACTTAATGGCAGGGATCTCCTGGTGGATGTTCCTCAGGCTGGACCCGCCCTGGAGCTCCCTGAGATCTGTATGGTATGTTGTGAGTTAATTTTGTGAGTTTGCTTGCTAGCAAATGTTATGAGTTTGCTTGCAAGCAAATTTTATGTGACAGACTCAGATAGCCGATGGCAGATAGACAGATCTCTAAATGAATCTGTGATTCTGTGAGCAACTCAAACTGCCTGCCTGCTTTGCCTGATTTTGTGTAAAAGTTGCTCTTTTTTAAATAAAAAATTGAATATTTACATAAATATTTATAATATTTACATACAAGCCATGCCCAGACAGTCACATGACCACCAAGCCACACCCACAAATTAGGCCACGCCCAAGAACCGGTTGTTAAATTTGAATCCCACCCCTGCCTCTGTGTGTGTGTGTGTGTGTGTGTGTGTATGAGAGAGAGGGACAGGGGGAGGTTAGACCAGATCTCTCTCCCTCCCACCAACGTCAGCAAGCCACTGTCAGTCAAAATTCATATTAGTGGTCCCCAGGATTTAAAATTATGAGTTTGGTGGTCCCTGAGGTCCAAAAGGTTGGCGACCCCTGTTCTAGTCCAACCCCCTGCTCAATCAGGAGGTCCCATTTCAAGCAATAATACAGTGGAGCTCAGTTTAAGAAGCCCTCATCCCCAGGCTAAAATCTGGCTTCCTTCCCTCGTGACATGCCCGCCTCTCGGCCGAGGACCTGCTGCCAACAAAGCTCGGCTCCCCTGTGCTTCTTTCAGGCAGGCGAAGGAGGCAGCGGCCTGGCACTCCCATTCTGAGAAGCTCCTCCGGCGTTCGTGGAGGAAGTGGCGGCAGGTGAGAGATGCCACGGAGGCTCTCCCGTGAAAACCAACACTCCTGAGCACGGGTGTGGCCTGGAGAGGGCAGAAACTAAGCAAGAAGCTGATAGATGGAATTGGGAACTTTCTACCGATGCAGCTGAAATTCCTGCTTTATGGCAGCCACCAAAGCCGCAATGCTTCCTTTGGGGGCGTTTGTTTTTGTTTTTTAAAAAAAGGTGAACGCTGCGACGCTTACGGTGTGCACGGGGCATGGCAGGGGGCCCTTGGTAGAGGCAGGGAGGTTTCCAAAGTTGTCCGAAGAAGGAAGTTTCAGGAGAAAACTTCCGCATTCTTTCCACGACTGGGGAGCACCAAAATTCTTTTATGGTCTGCTTCTTTTTAAAAGGGAGATAAGATGAAAGCAATGTCAAAACAATTTTTAATTAAATGTGCCTATGAAACGGCTTTATTGATAGTGGTTTTATAGAGGTGCCCACTCTCCATATGCTTCCCTGACACTTCGGTGCACCATCGTTTAACCCTCCCCGACCCTTGCTGGATCTCCTTTGCACCCCAAGCCTTGACACACCTGCCTTGCCTCCTTGTGGACCCTCCCCCCAACTGACAACAGCCGCTCACCTGCACCCCACCCAGCAAACCATTTACTCCAGGGAAGTTCTGGGTGGTTTACCTTGATGGGAGTTCTGCTCCTCGGCTGCCCTTGCTTGAGTGCCTTCACTTGGAGGTCAAGCACCTGAAGCCTTCGAGCCTTGAAGGAGCCAGGTTGCGGGGGGGGGGGGCTGCTAGTGGAAGCTCGCTCTCTGCATCCGAAACGGGGGGGCCCAGGAGAGTAAGAGGTGCTAGCAGAATTTCCTCTCTTTTTATATATATATATATATTTTTATACATCTCTTTAAGTCAGCAATGTGATTCCAGATTACAATATACATTCATAGTCATAGTTACATCTCCAGCTTTCCTATCTAGTTTCATATCAAATCCTTATCATTAACCATTGATCTTTAAATGAATTTTCACTTCATATTTTCCATTCATTAATCCAGTAACAAAAACATTTCTAGAACATATTTTCCACTCTTTGTCCCCTATTATTTTCATTTCCAGCTTACTACCTATTTTATTTTACATATGTTCTTCTTTTACTTTCTCAAAGCCAATGTGTAGCAAACAAAAAACAAAAATAAAATAAAACGAATACATTCACATGGTATTTTCCTGCAATCTACAATGAATCTTACATTTATCCCAGAGATATTCATATAACCATTTCATATTTCCTCTTTGTTTCCATTTAGCCAAATTTTGTCTATGGGATTTTATTTTATTTTCATTCATCATCACCTTTTTAATCATAATATAATAATCTAATTGCAAATACTTTACAATATAGTCATTTCTAATGTACTATATTATTTGTTTTTCTAATATCCTTTGTATAATCAATTGCATTTTCTATTTCATATCTAATATAATATATATAAAATTAAAAAAATATTCATATTTTCTCTGTTTCCATTTAATCAAATTTTACCTATGAAGTTATATTTAATTTTCATTCATCACTTTTTAAATAATAATATAACAATTTCATTGTAATTATATAATATTCTTACAGTGAGGTCTTATTCCCCTTTAATTCCAATTAAGCTTATTTCTTTATTTATGAAAGTAATTCCCAATAAACTTTAAATTTCAAAACTCCCCAATCTATATTTCTAAAAAAGACCAAAATACATTTCCATGTGGAGTCCCCACTTTATTTTATCTTTAACCATCATCTCTTAGTCTCTCGATCCTATAATTTCTTCAAATTTTAGCCAGTTTTCCCTTTTCTAAGTTTTTCCGGTCCTTTCTGTTAGCTCCTCTTTTTTCCTTTTGTTTTCATCTCCCATTCACTTATTTTCCCCCTCCCTCTCCTGATCTCTCTTGCGATTTCTTCTTATATAGCTTCTTCTTCTTTTGTTTAATCTTGGAAGTATTTTCCCTTTTGTTTATCACATCTATCATCAAACTTAGTTTTAATTCCTTTCATGTCTTTTTGCAATGTCCATTGTTCTTTTTGCTCTTTTAGGCAGGTTTCCTCTTTCTTTAACTCACCAAACAGCCCCAAAATACTATCTCCGCTTGTCCCTTTGCTGTTATCTTTTTTGTGCTTCCGGGTTGTTGTTATATTATAGTATTTTATTTCATTTCCCATTCACGCATTTACTAGACCAGTAATTTTCCATAAAATTGTAAGAAAAAAGTTCCTTTAACCATTAGGTGGCATTCTTGCATCAGTTTTTCACTTTCCACTTTTTAAAGTTCTTTTCTTTGTCCCCCCCCCCCCCCCGGTTGTATTGATTCCGCTAATTTTCAATCATTAGCTATTCTATCTTTTAATCAATTCCAACAAGTCCAGAATTCTAATCAATGTCTAATCAATGCCAATTTCTGTATAATATTCCAAATTTAATTTCTGATTCTGTTATTGTTTAAAAGATTTTCTCTGAATAATATCCCTTCCATTTCAATCCTTTTGTAGTCCAGTTTTATTTACCTTATAATTTCCCTCTTACTTTCGAATTGCCGCTTCCACAATCTTAAATGAGGGCTCTTTCCTTCTATTTCTCGGGGTTGCCTTGAAAAAAAATCTAAAATATTTTGCCTGGTCACACACCGCTCACCACTTCACTGCTCCAGCACAAACTTAATTCCCGGATAGCTTCCTGTCTTCAGGGCAGCCATTAAGGACTGCCGCTACAGCTTGTCTTTAAGGGGAGTCTACCTAGCCAGGGAGGGGAGATGAGGCTCCCCTCCACCCAGCTGGTGGTCTCCCCCTCTTTCACCACCCCTCCAGGGTAGATCCGGTCCTGTTTGGAACCCTCCAATAGGTATAGCACAGATCGAAGCCACGCACAATCGCAGTCTCCGATCCGTCTTCGACGGAAGTGCCACTGGAAGTCAAGCAGAAGTTCCTATGCCAGGGACATGACTTTGTGCACCTCCTCTGGGAAGTAGTCCGACTCACCGTTTTTTGGCCTGCGATGGCTGCTTTGCAGAAAGTTATCTCTGTCTCTGTCTGTCTGTCTGTCTGTCTGTCTGTCTGTCTGTCTGTCTGTCTCTCTCTCTCTCTCTCTTTCTGTGTGTCTGTCTCTTTGTGCCTGTTACCTGGCTTCTGGATCTGTCCCGATCTCCCGTCCCTGCAATTCCTGCTCTCTGTCTCATTCACTCTCTCTGTCTCATTCACTCTCTCTCTCTCTCTCTCTCTCTCTCTCTCTCTCTCTCTCTCTCTCTCTCTCTCTCTCTCTCTCTCTCTCTCTCTCTCTCTGCATGTTATTTGTTATTCCTGGACCGTCCCTGCAAGTCCTGCTCCAGGCTCCTTTTCCCTTCCAGTACCAGATGCAGAAGACTGAGAAGTGGAAGAAGGCGGCCCAAGCCGAGGGGCACTACCAACAGTCCTTGCTGGGCAGGGTCATGGCAGCTTGGAAGGTAGGTCGCCAGGCTCGGACTGGCAGCGCTTTGGGCAGCCCCAGAGCATCTGCTGGCTGCAGCTGAACCGAGGGAGAGGTTTTCTCCCCATTGAGAAGAGAATGAGAGCCTGTCCCCCATCTCTGCAAATCCTGGTTTGGAGGCTGGAAGGCTGAGCAGACTCAGCAGGACGGGGGAAGGTCTGAAAGGCTTGGAAATCGCTTCAACCGAAGGAAGCTTAGAGAGTTGTGACCAGGTGAAAAAAGGAATGAGGCAGGATAGAAACGGTGGAAGGGAAAGGATTGCTGATGCAGTTAGTTAAAAGAAAAAGAGGAATGGGAAAGAGAAATGTTTCATCAAGCAATGGAGTAAGCTCACAAGTGGTCCTCAGTTAATGACCGCTCAAACTTATAATGGTGCTGAGCGGGTGGTAGTTATGACCAGGCCTTGTCCTTAGGTTGTCACAGCATCCTGTGATCACACAGTCACCGTTTGTGACCTTCCCTGCCAGCTTCACACAGAACAAAGTCAGTGAGAAAGCCAGCGGGAAGTTGGAGGTCGCGATCATGTCAGGTCCTTGCTTAAGAACGGCAACCAGAGCTGTCATTAAGTGGTGTAGTCACAGGGTTTGTCAGCGCCCTGCACTGTTTGGATGAAAAGTCATAGAAAACATGAACATTTGGTGCACACTTATGCCATTTAGTTGGGCCAACAAAAGTGAAGTTTGTCTTTTCTTGGTGCTCAGTGATGTCCTTAAGCAGCAAGGGGGTCTCTGCCCCACAGATAAACATTCCCAAGTCTGGGGTGACACATTCAAGCCCCTTGTTAACTCAAAAAATATTTCTATGGTCTTTTTAGAGTTGCCAACAGAAAGGGAGGGGGGAGCAGTGTGGCAGCTTGAAAATTGAAAGTGCATTCCATAAATAGTTTTTCAAAGATAGTAACTAGGTGACCGAAGTTTCTGCCAGGCCATATTCTAACTGGAGAACATGATTGATGACTCTTGGCTATGGAGGTGTCCCATTGGAGAATATGAATTATGATACACCCAAGGGGTGGGGGAAACCAGGGTCAAGGGGTGACCATGAATGATGTGTCTCAGAGTCGGCTACACCCAGGCAGTGCCAGACATTTTAACTCCCCATAAATCCTTTTTAAGTTTTGGAAGTTTGGCTCGAGACTCATGATTTAATTGGGGTAACTGCCGGAATCCTGACACCCCTTTTCATGCAAGGAAGATGATTCTTAGGAGAAGTTTTTGTGGACAAGAATTCTGGCCCTTCTCTCCTTCCAGGCATACCAAAAGAACATTCAGTGCCTCCTTCACCAGGTGGCCCAGAAGGAGAGAGACCACAATCGGGAGCTGCTGCGGTAATCCCCAAGACTCAGTCTCACGGTGCTGGTGGTCCCCCTTCCTCAGGTGGCTGGGCTCCTCCCTTGTGTCTGTGGGAAGACGGCCCTCAAGCCATTCCCCCCAAACATCAGGCTGGGCTATGGGGCAACCCTAAAGGCCAGGGGTCCCCAAACTTGGTCACTTTAAAACTGGTGGACTTCAACTCCCAGAATTCTCCAGCCAGCTATGCTATGCTACGCTATGCTACGCTATGCAGCTATGCTATGCAGTTATGCTGGCTGGAGAATTCTGGGAGTTCAAGTCCACAAGCCTTAAAGTGGCCAAGTTTGGAGACCTCTGCTCCAGACCTTTTGAGACATCTGTTCCTCTACGGTTCTCAGGCAGGTGGTGCGATCCTGGAAGGAAAACACAGCTGAGCTCAGGCAGGAAGCAAAGGCGGCCAGGCTGGCTGGGCATCATTACAGACGAGTCTGTCTCTCCAAGGTAACCTCGGGCACGGGAAGGCCAGTCCCCAAACTCAGCTGCAGACCCAGCAGGAGACAACAGGAATCAACACACACACGCACACACACACACACACACACACACACACACGGGCTGTGTTTTGGTGAACTCCAAAGTAAGGGGAACTCGGTGAGCGGCTGTGGTGAGGGTCTTGTGATGCTTTCTTGCCACTAGATAAAAAATCTGGCCCTGGAAATATTCAAGCCCCCTCCTTTCTCCCAGCACAGGTGTTGTCCCAGTGGAGGGAAGCAGCTGCACTGCGTGCCAATCACCGAGAAAAGGTGGCTGTGGCGGTGAAGGATGCCCAGAGGCAGTTGCAGACAGGTAAGGGGGGGAAGGAGGGAATTCTTTGGAGGAATTCTTTCAGCCTTGGTGTTGTGGTTTGCCGGCAGCCGATGCAGCCGGTAGCGGAATCGGACAGTGGGGAAAAGTGGGGAACCAGTCCAGGAGTTTGGAGAGGACTTGGACGAGGGTCCTGCGTCCAAGGGATGAGGCCAGGACCATCTGGGAGTGGGGTCCTAACTCCGGAGCCTCTGGAGTCTGGCAGCAGCAAGGCAGAGGACCCAGGGGAGCCTGTTCCCAATGCGCATGTGTGCAGGGCTGCTAGAAGGCGAGAGCAGCTGAGACAAAAGAGGCGACTCAGGAGTAAGTCTGGGAGGTGATTGCCCCTCCCATAAGGTATAAAGGACAGGCAAGGGTGATGAAATCTTTGCAGGAAGCAAAGTCGTTCACTCTGTTTGGATTAATCCTTGAAGCTCTTGTGTGGACTTTGTACTTTGGTTGGTTTTTTATAGTTCATTTGGCACTTTAGTTGTTGGCAGCAATTTAAAGGAGAGAAAGGTGGGTGTTTATCTCGAGGGACTGTTTGGGACTCGTTACATAATTCCCAGCGTTGAAATAAAACAAGACTTGTTTGGACTAAGCGTGTGCTTAATTACGGTCTTGGGAAGCCTTGGTCAGAACACTTGGCACCTTTTTGGCAGCCATGTCCTCTCTCCCACTTGCCGGCGGTAGAGGCCTACCTCTTCCCATCCAGCAACGAGGTTGAAGCCCACCATTATTACAGGGCAGGTTTTCTCCTGGGGGGGGCGTGGCCGAAGGCAGAGCTGCGTGAACCTCTTTTGATGCCTTTAGCACAGGGGCCTCCAACCTTGGCAACTTGAAGACTTTGGGGAGGCTTTGCCGGCTGAGGAATTCCGGGAGTTGAAGTCCACCAGTCTTCAAGTTACCAAGCTTGGCGATCCCTGCCTTAGCAGCACGAGAGTCGCTTCTCCATTTCAGTCCAGCTGGAATTTGGAGCTGGGTCAGGAGTCTGTGGAGATTCTGCATCCTCCGTGGTGACCCCCAAGGTGCTTTTCCAAAAGACAGCAGGACTTTCTTAGTTTGTATCCCTGAAAACGGTTTTGGTGGGGGGTTTTGGGGGGAGTTGTCATCCAGGGAGTTGTAGAACTTCAGTAGATCTGAAGAAGCCTCTGGGATGAGAAGTGAAGTATTTTAAAGGAAAAAAAAACTTTCTTAGCGGTTGGAAAAGCACCTTTGGAACATCTGGGTCAAGAGAAGACGGTTGCTGTGTTGGCCTAAGTAGAAGACTTCCCGGGAGTAGAACCTCGGCATTCAGTGATGGTTCCCCTAGCTGATGTTTGGCTGCTTGCATGCTTCGCATTGCATCTTTTGCCAGCTTGACTTCGGCCATGGCGGGAGGGGGAGAGATTGGAATATGGGGGGTCTGGGGGGGGGGGTTTGGGTTTGAAGCAGACTCTGAGGAGCCCCAACCCAGTACGAGAGCAGCCAAAGGAATGTGGAGACGGGAAAGGCGTGATCGAAGGCAGGGTCCCTTTCCAAAACAACCCGAGAACTTTTAATTGGGCATTGATTCATAATGGAGGGGAGGGGGGGCCAGAGGAAAGGGGGGAATTAATTGCATTAATTGATTTTGGGGCCAAGCCAACAGATCCTTCCCGTCTCATCTGTAACCGCTTTGTTCTCAGCAAAGGCTACTCTTGGGAAAAGAAAGGAGCCAGGAGTCGGTCTTCTTTGCTACTTGAACTAAGTGCGATGGAGGACACAAGGCAGAATCCACACAGCTTGCTAAACAGATGCTTGGCTCTCAGGCCCAGGGATCCTTTGCAAGCCTGTCCCAGTGAGCGGAGGCTGCTCTGGGGTTTGGCTTGTGCGTTGATGAAGCTTGTGACTTGGGGTGGGAGGAGTGGCTCACCAGCCCCCACTTGCTCTTCCTTTCCCACCTTATCTAAGTTGGCAGTGGGGTGACGCCAGATGGGCCCAGGGCAGAGTCCTGGAAGTGGGCACTCTGTTTCTAGGGCAGAGCTGTCCAACTTGACAGCTGGTAGACTTCAACTCCCAGAATTCCCCCACAGCTGCCTGGGGGATTCTGGGAGCTGAGACCCACGAGTCTTAACATGGCCAAGGTCTGGCCGCCTTCCCAGCCAAGGAGTGAGGCAGGGCCCGGGGGCTGTCACAGCAGCTGAGCCATCCTTTCTCCCTGCAGGGAGGCTACGGGGGCTATTTCTCCGCTGGAGGGAGGCCTCTGCCAGCTCTTCCCAGCAGAAGGGGCAGCTCACCGTGGCGGCCGAGCACCACCGGAGGCAGCTGCTCAGCTGGTGCCTGGAGAAGTGGAAGCAAGATCATCTCGGCCGCATCAGAGCCATGGTGAGACCCTTCCCTTCCCAGGAGGAGGTTCCCTCTTTGGGGGAGGGGAAGCAGGGGTGAGAGGTCCTCTCTGGCCAGGTGTGGCCTTTCCACTGGGTGAGGGTTTTGGGTTGCACTTGGGGGGAAACCCCTTGAAACAGTGGAGCCATTTGGGGGGGCTGGGAGAGAATGAAGCTGAGCGCCAGATGGTCAGATCTGGAATAAAGTCAGGTGGTGCTCCGTTCAAAATCCAAGAAAGACGCCCTTAAGACTCCATTATTACAGAGAAAAGAAACTTTTACTGGAAATCAAGTGGTAGCATGAAAAGGATTCTAGATCTGGGGGTTTACGCGTGGAAAACACATATAAAAAGTTATGGCAACGTTCCCACGCACAGTAGTTCAAATAGTCCATCCAATTGGAGATGTGTATACTGTCATATGGAGCATCTTCAGGGGGTGAGGCAGACCTCTGGCCGTTGACCTTGGCCTAGTGTGAGAAAGAGCTGCAGTTGCACTGTAAGCAAGCGAATAAGTTTTCCCCAAGTTAAACAATTCATTCTCTAAAGCCTCCAGCACACTGATTCACCCTCCCCCCGTTACTAAGGCAGCCGAAAAGATAGCGAAAGGAAAGGAGTCTTGAAGGCTGACGTTGCGATTACCATCTCCGTTTGGGAAAAGCCGCTGGAGCAGCCAGAAGCAGCCCTCACCCCGCTCCAAATGGGGAGGAGGGGGCTTCAGGTTGTGCTTTCCCTCCCGTAGCTCCTGCAGAGACAAGGGGAGCAGCTACTGGCCCGGAGACTTTCTGCAGCCGCCTTTGCCTTCTGGAAGGGGAAGGTGAGCTTGGGCGCCCAGCACCCACTTTGGCCCCCGGCTCCCTTCCAAGCAGGGCAGGAAGAGGCTGAGGCTGGCCAGGGGTGGAGGTTTCCTGGGGTGAGGAGAGAGGGCCCCTTCCCCTTTGGTCTTAGGGCTTCTTTTGTGGACGCTGGCGGTCAGCGTGGCCCTCCTGCCCTCTTTCTGCACCTTCAGCTGGCGGACAGACGGCGAGAGCGGCAGCAGACGGTGCAGGCCCTCTGGCACTGGTCCCGGAGCCTCCAGCGGAAGGTCAGTCTTGGCCCCCTGAGTACCCAGCCCCAGCTTCCCTCAGCTGACTGGGGCCCACCGGCGCCCTCCCCGGTCCTCTCTTTCCAGCCCCATTGGTGGTCCTGAGAGGCTGTGCGGAGGAGGTGGGAGGGTGGGCGCTGGGCATCGTGTTCAGATGCCCCCGAGTTGCTTTTCCAAAGGGCAGCTGGACTTTCTTGGTGTTTTGCTTTGAAAATGTTTCGCTCCTCTTTCAAGGAGCTCCTCCGGTTCTGAAGAAGCTTCTTGGACAAGAAGCGAAACGTTTTCAAGGGAAAAATGAAAGGAAGTCCAGTTGCCTTTTGGAGGAAAAAAAAACCCGCCATGACCTGGATGATAGGGAGTCTCTGTAGATTCCTGACTCAGAACCTGCCCAAATTCCAACTGGACTGGACCAGAGAAGCCGCCCTCCCTCGGCCAACACACCTACAGAGCGACGGGCAGCTCTGCCTGCGGCCACCTCACCCGCGTTCTCTCAAATGCTACATTTCCTCATGCAGGGAGTCTTGAGCCTGTGTCGCTCCGAGGGGGAAGGGAGGCAGCACTCGCCACCCCCAACCCCGCCAGAGAGCCACAGAACTTAGCCCGTTCTTAGTTTGAGGAAGCTTTTCACTGTTGATGTTTCTTAAAAAAATTAGGTATCAGTCTAGAATAGGAGTAGAAGTAAAGAGGAGAGAGATATAGGACAGAACAGAACAGAATATGGAATGGAGTAGAATAGAAATAGAAAAAATAGAAATAGACAGTTGGAAGGGACCTTGTAGGTCATCTAGTCCAACCCCCTGCCCAAGCAGGAGACCCTACACTGTTTCTGAAAAATGGCAGTCCAATCTCTTCTTGAAAGCTTCCAGTGATGAAGCTCCGACAACCTCTGAAGGCAACTTCAGTTGTTCCATGGCTTGATTACTGTCAGAAAATTTCTCCATAGTTCCAGATTGCTTCTCTCCTTGGTTAGTTTCCATTCATTGCTTTATGTCCTGCCTTCGGGTGCTTTGGAAAATAGCTCGACCCCCCCCCCCCTCTCTGTGGCAGCCCCTCAAATACTGGAAGATGCTCTCCTGTCTCCCCTGGTCCTTCTCTTCCCTTGACTAGCCAGGCCCAGTTCCTGCAACCGTTCATTGTATGTTTTAGCCTCCAGTCCCCTAAATCATCACTGAATGGATGTAAAGCTGTATAATTATGCTTTGTTAGCTACATCAAAGAAGAAATCCAGATAAGAAAGAAAATGGCAAAAAATTGGAACAGAAAACCAAAGATAAACCTTTTAAAAAAAAAAAAACCAAAAAGCAACCAAACAAAAGTTAAAGCATTTACATTCTATCCAGTTCTGAATGTAAAAGAAAAAAGCAGGATATTGAAATGAGGCAATTATTTGGTCAGTTTCCATCTTGTTGATGACCACTTGTTGTGAATTTTGAAAAAAATCCTGTAAAGTTAGGTTTGCAAACATTTAATGTAGCATACTCTCCACTGAGAGTTTTTCCTACATCCAGCAAGGTTAATATTTATCAGCATGCCAAATAGATAAGAGGCTTGCAACACTCCGTTAGGAACCACAGGAAACAGCCTCCATAATCTTCTCACCCGCGCATCTTTTAAAATCTGAGCATCAGTGTTCAACGGGGGATAGCAACGCATACAAAGGTCACATCCTGTCCAGTGCTGTGGAGTAGCAATTCCGCAGTCAGTGAGTAAAAGAGGCCAAAGGTAAAGAGAAGAGTTTGTGCAGCAACAGTTGTTGGATCTGCCGAGAGAGAGAGAGAGAGAGAGAGAGAGAGAGAGAGAGAGAGAACCTAGAACCTAGAACCAGAGTCCGTTTCTCCCTGACCTCTTGCACACACAAAGGCCCTCAGCTCCCTGGCTGCTCTCTTCTTCGGCCTCCTAAGAGATTAACAGAGTTGGAAGGGACCTCGTAGGTCATCTAGTCCAACCCCCAGCCCAAGCAGGAGACCCTACACCATTTCTGACAGATGGCAGCCCAGTCTCCTTTTGAAAGCTTCTACTGATGAAGCTCCCACAACTTAACGAAGGCAACTTCTGTTCCATGGGTTGATTGTTCTCACTGTCAGAAAAATTCCTCCTGATTTTCAGGTTGAATCTCTCCTTGTTCAGCTTCCATCCATTATTCCTTGTCTGGCCTTCGGGTGCCTTGGAAAATAGCTTGGCCCCTTTCTCCTCCTCTCTGTGGCAGCCCCTCAAATACTGGAAGGATGCTCTCCTGTCTCCCCTGGTCCTTCTCTTCCCTAGACTAGCCAGGCCCAGTTCCTGCAATCGTTCTTCATATGTTTTAGCTTCCAGTCCCCTCATCATCCTGGTTGCTCTTATCTGTACTTTTTCTAGAGTCTCAACATCTTGTTTTATAGTGTGGAGACCAAAACGGGACGCAGGACTCCAGGTGTGGCCTTACTAGAGTGGCATTAGTGCCTCCCTTGATCTCGATTGTATCCGTCTACCTCAAACCTCCCGACTTGGGTTCCCTCCTAGATGTGACTTCTCTGCTTTTCTCCCTCCAGACTCTTCGGGATTACAGGGATGGGAAGCTCTCGGGGTGTAACTGTTCTTCAGAGCCAGATTCCGTCCAGGGTGGGAACTCCTGGATTCTTCATTTCTAGAGTTGTTCCATCAGGTTTCCTTGTGGCCTTCAATTTCTGCTGCCGGGCCGCAGTCAAGCTGCCTGATTGGCGCATCCGACATTTCTGAAAGGTTTATGCCGGTCTGCCTGCGTTGTCCCCCTCTTAGGATGACATTTAGAAAAGCAGAAGAGCCCCTGTAATCACGGTTCCTGAGGTCTCCCAGAGCAAAGACCGCGTTTCCCTTGGTCACAGACGGGAGAGGGCAGCTCCCACCCCGCTAGGAGAGGCCTTCGTTGCACAAGCCGGCCAGCGGGGGGGCACCCAGTGAGCCCTTCCTCTCAGCCCCTCCTGGGGGCACCAGGAAAGTGAGCCAGGGGGATGCCGCTCTCCAGACTGGCCTGCTCTGTCTCGGCTGCAGGTGCTGGGCGCCTGGGGACGCTCCGTGCAGGAAGAGCTGCGGAAGAAGGGCCGGATGGCACGGGCAGCCGAGAGCTATCAGGCGGAGCTGCTGCGCGAGGGCATCTGCCGCATCCTGAGATACGTTGCCTCCATGAAGCAGCAGCGAGGGTGCTTGCAGGCCCAGCAACAGCTGCAGGTGAAGCTGGAGCCCGGCTGGCAAGCGCGTCTCTCACCCCACGACGGTGCCAGTGGATTTGGGGCCCTGCCCAGTCGGATAACGGTTGGAGGGGGCGGGGCTTCTGCTTGGGGTGGGCTTTTCACTCCCGGGTGGAGCTCGGGGTCTGGGACCGGGTGCCAGCGAGACCAGCCCCTCCTGCTCTGTGCTTGCAGGCTGCCTGTCGGCGTCACCAGTTGGTCTACCGCTGTGCCATGATGTGGAAGCAGAAGGCTCTTTCCCGGAAGCCCAGCCTGGCCTGTTCGGGCGCTCCCACCAAGAAGCACGTGACTTTCGAGGTGCCAAGGCCGGGCCACGTCCCTCCTGGCATCCCCAGGGGAGAGGCCAACCTTCCCTGTGTGCCAAGGGATTACCAGGCTGCTGGAGATTCCATCTTCACAGATTTGTGAGTCAGAAATCAGAGAATGGAAGAGTTGGGTGGGATCTCAGAGGCCATCCAGTCCAACCCCTGTCCAATACAGAATCCCACTCTTAGAGCATCCACATTTCCTGCAAAGGAGAATCCACTGCCTCAGATCCAGTAAGGAGCAGCTCCCGCAGTGAGGCTGTGGAAACAACCCCCTAATTTGAAGCCATTTCTCCTATCTTGCCTTATCTGGACCAACCCTGAGCAGTTCTGCCCCATTGTCCACATGGCAGATGCAGCCATGGGGATGAATATGCTCCCCCCGCCCAATCTTCCCACCATCTTCATTCTTCCACACTGAAGACCCTGGGGGCCCTTCTCATCACAGCCCTGGTTTGCCAACTCCTTCCTTAAATTGCATTGCCCAGAACAGGACCCCGGATGCTCCCTGCCACATCCCTATTTTAGCCGGGAGAGGAGCTGTGCCTTCTCTTAGTTGGGATCCTGTACTTTGGTTGATGCTGCCAAGGGCTGGGTTTTTGAGCAGCTGCATCACGCGGTTTGCTCCAATTTGGCTTGCAACGTACGTACTGCGCGGAGTGCAGTTTCCCCTGCAAAGAAGGAGCAAGAGGAGATCTGGTGTCTGCAACAGAACACTCCCACTGTGCCCAGATCCTTTTAAGCCCCTTTCTCCAGCATTCCCTCTCTCTGACAGGGGAGAGATGCCCCATCTTGAGGCCTCCTGGGTGCCCTGCCTGAACCATCTGCCATGAATCGTTGGGCTGGTGGTGGGAAGCATCACATTAGCCTCAAGGCTGCAACTCAGAGGAGGCAGAAGGGCGACCCTTGGGAGTTGGTTTCCTCCACAGCCTTTTCCTGAACCTGGGCTGGGCGTTGCCTTTTCCCCTGGCCACCCCATAGTCCCGGATAACGGTCCTGGGGGGATGGAGGAGGGCAACCCATCGGCTTGTGCAACGCTGCCTTGCGTGGGTCCTGCTGGTGGGCAGCTGCCCTGGGGGTGCCAAGCAAACAGTGCTTTACTCCTGCCCACAGGTATGCCGCTCGCCAGGCGAGGCTGCAGCCTCGTCGACCTGATTTCCTGACACCATTTCCTGAGAAAAGGGGGCTACCGCATCCAGGGAAGTGGTAAGTGGACAACAAGGACAGCAGCAAGAAGTCAGGTCAGGTTTCTGGCCCTCATGATTTAGTAGTCTCTTTTCTGTCATTCTTGCTGGGCCTGCCCACAAGTTGATTTGGGTCCAGAGTTCAGGTGCAGGCAAACATTCGGGCATCCCAGTCAAAACATACATTTCAAGGAATTGCAAAGATATCGTAACAGTATGTGGGAAAGACCTTGGCAGACGGGGTGAAGAAATAAGGGAGGACACACCTGCATAATGGGCAGAGAAAGAGGCTGGCCTCCCTAACTTCTCATGCAGTAAAGGAGACCTCAGGAGTTTGTACTTTCAGGCTTGCAAAATTCTGGTAATGCAGCCTTAAACGGTAGAGTAGAATTAGCTCATCTGGTGCAGTTTCTGGTCTGGTCTACCGGGTGAGGTGGCCTCCTCTGCACGGCACCTTTTTGCAAACACCAGCAGGCCAGAGTGACTCTGACTCGCCACCCCAAGGTTGGAGCTCTGATCAGTACCGTAGCCAAATTCTGCCACGTGAATAAATGTGTTCCAACCTCCAGTTGCAGAATCCCAGCTTCCTCTTTAGATAAGCCACTTTATGATGGTTAAATTAGAACCTGTTAAATCAGGGGTCCCCAACCTTTTCCAGTTGCAGAATCCCAGCTTCCTCTTTAGATAAGCCACTTTATGATGGTTAAATTAGAACCTGTTAAATAATAACCCACAAACAAATAACCATTAGTTGTGCTGCATCACTCCTTTCAGGGACCAACATCCCTGGCTGATTTCCAAGGAGGGCTTGTCACTGGACAGAGAGCCAGCACTGGGCATGGCTAGTTGTCAGCATAGTCCATTCTCTCTCTCTGTGTGTGTGTGTGTGTGTGTGTGTGTGTGTGCGATGGCTTTGCTTCCATCTGTGGCAAAAAGACCTAGGAAAGGCCTAGGCGTGCACGGATAGAAGTTTAGGAAGAGCACTGAGTATTTGTACAAGAACTAGCCGATATTCCTCCCCCGCAGGCTGGAAAGCTCAGCTGGTCTTCCTCAGCCAGCGGCAGCAGGCCCCCACTTGTCTGCCCCCCCAGCATCGACCCTTCACCGCCCCCGTTCAGTAGCTGTGGTTACTCCTCTTGTTCCTTCCCAAATCTGGGCCCCCAGGACTTCTTGGCTGCACGGTGCTGCCCCAGAGCTGCGGACCCCCTCCTCCTTCATGCCGGGGCGAAGAGGACAAGCGTTGAGACGGTGAGCATCTGGAAAGCAGCATCTCTGCTCCGCTGCTCCCCCGGCTTCTTCCCCGGGGCGTGGAGGGGGGGCTCGGGGTCTGGATTGTGCCGTTCCGGGGTCCAGAGGCTGATGGCCAAGGCCCTCGACCCACAGGGCCTCCTGGGTGGGACCAGCGAGCCCAGCTCAGAGCCACAAGCGTGATGGTCTCTTTTGCCCTTCCCCAGCCCTCCCTCCCCCCTCTGGCTGCAGCCCCCGGCAGGGAGAGGCCAGCCGTGGTCTCCAGGGGGCCTTTGCTGGCCCCCGAAGATTTTACGCGAGGGAGTCGTCCTCCTCTTTGCGGAAAAGCAGGTAATGCTGGAATGTCACTTCCAGAAGGATCGTTTCCCTTGCCTGCTTCCTAGAAGGGACAGTGTGGCGAATAAGGGAGACCCTCGACAGGAAGGAAAGGCAGGAATATCACTGGCGGGGCGGAAACATGCCTGAAGTCTGGAGAGGCAGGAGAGCGTTTGGAAGGGATTCGGGCAGCTGATTCACCGGGAGTGGCGCTTAAAAGCCTGCACCAATTTTGGCAGAGTTCCAGAGACAATTTCTCGGAGGAAAGTGGGATGGGAAAAACCGTTCCAAACGCTGAGCAAGTTACTTTACTTTTTCCTTTTAGAAACCAAGCGAGGAAAGACTGAAATTCAGCAGCTGCAGGAGGAGCTGCAACGCATTGGGCAGAAGATGCACTATTACTACAGCCAGCAGCAGGAACTGAAGTGCGTAGCACAAGCGCCTTTCCCTTCCAATCCAGGGGTCAGTTTCTGCTTTGCAGCTTGTAGAAGAATCTGAACCAGACGAATCTCTCGGCTGTGGAGGACGGTCCCGAAGAGCTCCTCCTCCTCCTCCTCCTCCCTTGCACTGGTGATGTTACCTAGTGTGGGTAATGCAACATCTGCATAAATACAACCAAGCTCGGAGAGCACCTCCGGCCTCCTCCTGTAGCACTGGGAGCCTGGATGGATGCTGCACAACAGCCCGGTTCTTGCCGGATCTAGGACTTTTCGGCCCCAACCCTTGGCCACGCCCGCTTCTCCGCCAGCATTTCGCCTCCCCGCATTCACCTCTAGCTTTTCTACTCGGCTGGCCCTCTGCTAGCTGTTTGCCCTGGCCAGTTGGCCACGGCCCCTCCGTCCCAGGCCCTTCGGCGTGGGCCATTCGACGACACACTGTTCGTCCCGGACTTTTGGCTGCCCAGGAGCCAATCGGCTAGCTGCCAATGCTGGCAGCCAGAAGCCATGGGGTGATCGATCGCAGGGTGGGGGTCGGGGGGACTTGGGAAGGTGCTGCAGCCAAATGGCCTCAGGGGCTTGTGAGGAGAAGGGAGGGTGAGGGGTGGGAGCTCCCCTGTACCTGATCGTGCCTCCCTGATCACCAACGGAAAGGGGAGGGGGGAGGTAAGTAAGGCGGCTTCTTCCAAAGGACTTTTTGTTTTGGGTGGGTATCCTAGCCTTAGAATGAGAGAGGGAAGAAGGGAAGGGGGAGAGAGAGAGGAAGAAAGGGGGAACTGTTAAGGTTTGGGTTAGGAACCCTCTTAGCCACGGAGATTTGGGGAAGCCAGATTCACTGAGCGACCCCTTCCATTTGCGCAACCTGCTGTCCTCTCCTTTGCTCCTTCAGAGGTGCTGAGAGCAGCTGTTGGAAAACAGGGCTCGGGGGGATGGAGGGCCCGATGGGGGGCCAAGCCGGGGCTCTTTGACTGAGGGGAGGGAGGGGGCTTTGGTTCTCCCACCAAGGAAGGATTCGGCCCAGCCTGATCTGCCACGGTCACTAAAGAGAGCCAGCCCCTCTGCCCTCTCAGGTTTCCCGTGAAGTGGCCTTGAGGGGGGGCTGGTGGTCACCCTTGGGAAGCCAAGTTGGTGGTGGATGGAAGCCGTTCTCCAGGGGGCTATGGAAGGCAGTGGCTCTGTCTGTCTGTGTGTGTGTGTGGTGGTGGCTGCCTAGTGGTCAGAGCAGATTGGAAACCAAGACCTGTTCTGTTTGTTGGAGGCCCAGGAGCCTCCTCAATAGCCAAGTGTTTAATTTGGAAGAGGTTTGGCCACCCAGCTTCCTTCCATTTTTTATTCGTTTCTTTTACTGCTTCTAATTAACGGCTTGTTTTCTGTCGTTACTTTCATTTGGAAAAAAAACAAAACAAAATGATCACATCAGCTGTAAAAGAGTCCGTGAGCTTTGGGCAGAGATCCTTCTGCCTGTTGCATTGGTTGCTTCTCTCTTGAGACTAATGAACCACTTTCACTTGTCTTTGAGGTTTTGCCAGCGACAGGAACGGCTTCTTGGCAAGTGGCTGGAATTGAGGGGAGGAGTCGGGGAGCCCACCGATGCGCAGGAAATCCGGGAGAAGCTGGGCCAGGTATCAACTTGAGGCCTTGGGGGGGGTGGGGGGATTTGTCACTGACCAACAAGGCAGCATCAGTCAGGCCAGAGCAAATGCTGCAACCTTTCAGCTTCTTTTAAGATGAGTGGAAATGAGCCTTGCAAACCCTCCACCCACCCACCCACACCCCAAGATACTTTCTGGCTTTGGCAATCTCCTCGTTCTTTCTTGCCCTGTAGTTGTAGCACTGAGCATGGAAACTCACCTTGACCGTCACACATTTTAAAGGCAAGTCAGTAAAATCACAGAGGTAAAAACTGGAGCTTTTACTAGAAAGGCTTTGTGCCTTTCCCTATCACAACAGAATATCCTGATTTTCTTAAGTGTGCGTATAACATATCCCCAAGGACTGGATTTTCGAGCAGAAATTATTATGCTGAACCTGATAACCAGTTTCAGAATCCGGAAAATGGGCAGCTGCATCGTAATTCGCAGGTACCCTCCTCCACATTCCTTTCCATGGCATTTGCAAACAAGATAAATTGTGATTGATCCTAGTTAGGAACAAGCCTAAAGTTTAGACCAATGTTTCTCAGCTTTGGCAGCTTGAAGATTTGTGGACTTCAACTCCCAGCAAGCATAAGAGTTGAAATCTGCTCATCTTAAAAAGTACCGATGTTGAGAACCATTGGTTCAGACGCATGAAATTGGACGGAACATAAACAAGTCATCTAGTCCAGAGGTCTCCAACCTTGGCAACTTTAAGACTTGTGGACTTCAACTCCCAGAATTCTCCAGCCAGCTCTGCTGGCTGGAGAATTCTGGGAGTTGAAGTCCACAAGTCTTAAAGTTGCCAAGGTTGGAGACCTCTGATCTAGTCCAACCCGTCTCTGTCAGGGATTCCCTGGAGCCTCAGGCAGAGGGCCATTCGGCCCATTTCAAGGCTTCCAGCCAAAAAGAGCTCAGGCTTCCTTCATCTGGCTCCTTGTCAGCTCACACAGCCCAGTTTCTCCTGATGTCTAGCCTGAGCCTCCTTCCTTGCAACGTTAACCTGGCTCTTGTCCTACCAGAGGTGGCAGAGGGCGAGCAGAATAGCCCACTGTCCCCTCTGCGTGGTCTCTTCGGCTATTTAAAGATTGCTGACCTATCTGGTCTTCTGTAGATGAAACACACACGCACCTCCTTCAACTTCTCCCACTGTGCAGGTCTTGGGTTGTGGGCCCTTCACCATCTGAACTTGCCCCAGTGTGCCTGTCTCTCCAGACCTGGAGGAATATTCCCAGCAGGTCTCGATGAAGGCAAAGGAGAAGGGGAACAATGGCTTCCCTTATATGCTTCCCTTAAGTCCAAAATCACGCTCTTCTTTCGGCAGCGACATTACACTCCTAAGCCCCACATTTTGCTTGGGAATCTGCTTGGGGTAAATGAAGCTGCTCTTGCTTCCCCCACATTCCTCTGAGAAATACCCTCGGAATTGATCTGGCAGTTCAGGGGATGGAGGAGCGACTGTAAGCGGAAGCCAGGATGCGAGAGTTGGCGGTTGCTTGTGGAAACATGTTTAGGATTCAGGAGGCTAGCGACAGTTTCAGAAAGGGACAGCATGCCATCTCTCCGTGGATGAATCAGGCTGTCCCTCACCCACATGATTCCTCACGTTTCTGGGTTTGGTTTGGTTTTGGTTGCAGCTGAAGGTGCAGATCGCCTCCCTTGTAAGCACGTTGGAAGAAGAGCGGCAGCTGATGGAGAAATATGCGAGCCGCATCCAGGACATCAGAGCTGCTCTGAAGACCTGGACAATGGCACCTCCACCCCCCGTCTAGGGGACTGCGCAGCAGAGGACTGGCTCTCCGTCTTTCCTTCGGCCTGGCCGGAGAAGCTGCGCCCACATCATCGGCTTAGATAGGCCCTCAGAGGACCCTCAAACTGAACCACCCCAGGAAAGAAAGAAAGAAAGAGGGGGCTTGCTTTTAAGAACGCATCTTGTAGAGCATTTTTCCAAAATTAAAACACGTTAAAAGTCAAAGCATGGTCAGTTCTTATTTTTACTTTAAAACATTTGCCATTAATGAGTTAATGTCTTTAAGTTGTACATTTTGACATACAAAAATACTGTGCTACTGATACAGTTGAAAAATAAAAGGATTCTCCATGTTGGAGAAATTTCACAGCGTCACCAAGAAACCCACTCCCGTCCGTTTAGGGTTTGGGTGACCCCCTGAGCCCACAGCTCCACCGGACCTGGCCCAGAACCACCACCTGACCGAGACCAACCGAAGGGGCTCCTCTGCAGCAGAACCAGAGCAGCAAGAACACCGGAGGCTCAGTCAGAGTCTTACCGCAATGCAAGCAAAGAGAAGCAAGTAATTCCTCTTCACTGACAGAGCAAGGCACAGCTGTCTGTCGCGTGTCTCCTGATGGCTTCCTTGGGCCTTAATGGCAGCAGAGCACAGGATGATGTTGGAGGGTTAAAGAGCTGTTTTCTGGTTAAGGATTTCACTTCTGCGTTTGGGGAAGGAAGGGACCAGCCATCCCGGAGGACCACTTTCTGCCTTTCATCCCTCACAGCCACAGAAAAAGGCCCTTATCATAGATAAAGCAGCATCTCTCACGCAGGACACAGGTCTGATCCTGTCCTGTTCTACATTTAGCTACAACCTGGTTGTCTCCTAAAACTACTGGCCATTAAAAAAGAAGAGAGGAATTTTGGGGTGTGTGGCATAATCCCAACGTCTGGAACCTATAAATTATATTTTAGGGCAACATGGGAGAATTTATTGTGATCAATTCAGATTCCTCCTCAGCCTCATCCTTGGATAGCGCCAGCAGAGAGTTAGAAGCTAACGCAGAGGAGAAGAGACGAGAATTCGTTCATATTCCCAATGGGGTGTTTGAAGGGGTGCCGGGCAGAGTCCACTTCCCCGCACAGAGGGAAGAGAAGCAAACTCTGATCCCTTGGACTGGTGTGTGTTTTGGCAAGCCAGGTTCAAGAGAGGCAATCTGATATCCCCCCTCCCCTCCCTCCCCTGTGCAACACAGAAAAAGTGAAGGCCCAGCACAGCAAGACAGTTTTGGAAGTTGGAGTAAGCTAGAGGAAGAGGCCAGCTGGGCTCCTCCAGTCCAAAGCAAGTGCAACGCTGAACACGGAGGAGACAGCGCAAATCTCTGCTTTAAAGGGAGAGAGTTAGGTTTTGGGCATGTTTCTTAAAATCGGATTTCAAGCTGCATTTTCTTTCTGATTAGCCCTCTCCTTTCTCTGGGATTGGACTGAAAAATTGGTTGAGTCCTGTCCCTTTAAAGACGGGTGCCTCCTCCTGCCCTTCCTCTTCCTCTGGACTGCAGAGCTTAGGGCATCTCAGTGCAGAGCTGGAGGAGCAGCGCAGAGGCAGGCGGCGGCTGCTGCTGCTGCAGGTGGAGCCAGGGGAAGAACCTGCCACCGTTCCAGAGCCCAGAGGGAAGGAAAACCACCCGATCCGCGTTCTTAAGGGCCACGGTCCCCGGTCAACCCGCAACCCTCACGGTGAGACGGGCCCGGCACCCCCAAGTGGAGACGAAGGACTCGTTCCCTTCACTCAGGTCCCGCTGAGCAAATACTCCACCATACTGAACGGCTTCCTTGTGTGAACGGAGTCCCTGTCCATAGAAAAAAACCCTCCCCTCTGACCTCCCAGGCCTCAGAGGGACCCCAAAGCTTCCCCAAAGCGGATTTTCTGGCCAGGCTTCAAGTAGAAGTTAAAATCTTTGGGCGCCTCAAAGATCAGAACGATTGTTGAGCCCAAGTTGAATTCGCCTAAATGTTCTCCTTTCCTCATGGGAATCCCTTCGTGGTCCTTGCCGGTCACAAAGCTGAAGTCGTTGAAGGAGCCTTTGCTGTAGCGAGGGCTGTTGGTCTGCAGCTTCTGCCAAGAGAGGAGAAAGGAGCAGGAAAGGCGGTTTACCTGGCAGGTGAGCAAGACGCAGGCAGCCACGTTCACTCCTCCCCCATTGCCTGAAGTCGCTCTCTGCACGGAAGATGCGAGGGGACCGAAGGGGAACCCAAGGGTGGCGGGTCCTGCCTGGGCCTCAGAAGGGGGCTCTGGTACTCCTGGGGAAGCCCTGCCACCCTTGGCTCAACTCAGGTGTTTCCAAGAGTGGAAGCTTCCGGAGTCCACAAACCACTTAAGCTGCCCCCCCCCCGGCTGCCCACTCAATCACCTGGTGGCCCTCCAGCTACTCTGGAGCCTGGTCTCCTTGTGCCTCTGAGGCCAGTAGACAGAGATGCCGGGGCTCACCCACACCTGAGGGCTGCACGCACCACCCACCCGTGCCTCCCTTTGAAGTTCCCTCACCTGATCGCAGTAAATGCGGATGGATCCCACGTTCTGAGCTCCCACTGCTGTCAAGGAGAAGAAGCCGTGTTTCCAGTAGCCCGACAGGACGACCCGCTCGTTGTGGCAGAACAGTTCTTTGATCCAACGTGCTACGCCAGGGTTCACAGACATCAGGGCACCTGGGGAGAGAGCAAGCAGCTCTGCTTTGGCTTATCCAGAAGCTGGGAACAGAACTGCGATGGTGGGAGGGGAGATGCCAGAAGACCATCTCGGGGCCCCTTTGACGCACTCTAATGTCCCCAACAATGTTGGAAAGTAGCTCAGCAGAAGATTAAAGACAAGGTCTACCAGAGAGGGATTGTCCCTAACATTCATTGAACTTGGTTGCCCTGGTGGCACAGTGGTTAGAATGCAGGATTGCAGGCTGACTAGCCCACCGTCTGGAGTTCGATCCTGGCTGGCTCAAGGTTGACTCAGCCTTCCCTCCTTCCGAGGTGGGTAAAATGAGGACCCCGATTATTGGGGGCAAGAGGTTGACTCTCTAAACCGCACAGGGGGCTGTAAAGCACTATGGGGTGGTACATATTGTAGGTTTTAGTGCTGGTGCTAGTGAAGAGAAAGGGAGAGGAGGTCTGTGGGCCACTGTCGGTTCTCCCACCTGTGGAAAGGAGGCCTACCTGGGAAGTGACGCCGATGAGAGACCTTCCAGTCAGTGGGGGAGTGGAAGCAGTGGTAGTCTCCGGGGGCCAGGTATATCACACAATGGAAGAGCTCATTGCTGTCTTTTGTGACCAGCTGTTTTTGGAAGGACTCGCAACAGGAAGCTGGAAAAGAGCAGCAGAGAGAAAAAGGCCTTTCTGAGAAAGAAGCGCAAGGCTGCCCAGTTCTTGATCCAGCAGCTCCAATCATTCCTTCCTTCACCTGCTCCAAACAAAAGCTAGCGGCTGTTCCAGGCATCACCTGCAAGTAAAGGAGGTCCCAGCCCAGCCCGGAGCCAGAAGACCAAGAGGCAACTGGATGGGGAGGAGGGCACCTGCAACGGCCACCCGTTTTTAAAACAAGGTAAGTCTAAAGGTCCCTTGAGACTCGGAGATGGGAACTAGCATTTTCTTGGCAACAATTTGGTTTCCAGAGCATTTACCGCTGCATATGGTCTCATTCAGGACATGGAGAAATTGAGAAGCGAAGCTGGAATGCTGATCTTGAGCTTTCGTTCCAGATTCATTCCTGATGAAAATCCAGAAACCAACACAAGAACGGTGGAGGTGCACATTTCACTGCATGTATTAATAGTAAATATACAGCCACCAGGCTGAGAACACCACTTATTCCTTGTGTGTGAGGGTTAGGAGCCGAACAGCCATTGGGGCACCAAACGCTGCAAATTTGAGTTTTGGAAAAAACAAAAAACCTACCCTGGAGACCACGACATCTTCTGACGAGAGATCTGGTCATCCTTGGCCACAGAGCAGACCACGATGATCAAAGGTCTGCCTAAGACCTTCTCTCGGTCCAACCGACCCCGTGGGAAAGACGGAGAAGGAGTTTGCCTCCTTGGAGGACAAGCAGAGCAAAGGAGGAGCAGAGAAATTAAGGGCATTTCTCCTTGGTCCTGGGCTGCATGGCCTCCTCATCGGAAGGCCTCCTCCCGCAGCACAGACAGGGCTGCCTTCCATGGGTTGCCAGTCTCTTGACCCCAGTGCTGCCCCTTCCGCTGAGGGTGGGGGGGGGGAGGCAGTGCAGATGCAAAGGGCACCTGGTTCCTTAACTCCGCTTAACTCCTCCTGATGCTTCCAGGGAGGGAGGGAAGGCTGGCTGCCTCGTCTTGGTGCAGTTCACCTTTCTGGCATGAACCCTGCCCAGGGAGGGAGAGGGCTGCTCTGTTGGGCAGGGCTCCCCTCCGCCCGCTAGCAGACTGTCCGGAAAGAAAGAGGCTGGTGCTCAAAGGGAAGACTTACTTGGGTCGTTTTGGCAGTCGTCGTGATTGGCATGGGGACCCAGGAAGGACTGGAGGGAGTAAGTGATGCCTTTGACTTGTTCCACTTCACAGTTCTTCACTTGCCCAAAACTGAGGATCTTTCCGTCCGAAGGACTGATCTGTAGAGGAGAAAGAGTAAAAAAGAAGCTGGATGCTATTTTTCTCTTCCGCTTCTACTAAACAGTATCAATGGTTACTCTAAATTGACAGTATTTTGCTCTTACTTTCATTAAATGCAGTAAGAATAACATGGATGTGATTAACCTACCCGCACAAGCAGCATTAAAACAACTTTAACTGAAATTTAAAGAGGTTTCCTAGGACCTCCCTACCCAAAAATGGAAAAGGAGGAAGCAGAGCCAGCTGCCCTTTGACCAAGAAACTGACCACGCTGTGCCGGTCGCAGACGGGCCTCGCCTGGGGTTTCAGCTTCCGTCGGAAAAATTCACTCAGGTTCCGGTAGTGATGGAGGTCTTCCACGGCCGCCTCCTTCATGTTCACCCCAAAGGTCCAGATGTAGAGGCTCAGGACGGGCTTCCGCAGCCAGGTGGGCAGCTCCACGTTGTTCAGCCGGCCCCACGCACGGGAGAGCAGGCGGGTTGGCACTGACTTGTACAGGGAGACCTAGAGAGAGTGGGGGGGGGGAGCAAGGAGTCAGCCAGGTGGGCCATGGAGCGGCCACAAGGGTCATGGGCAATTTGAGGGAAGGGCTCCGGGCTCCGGCATCCACCCCCATTCAAATCATGAGTCTCGAGCCGCATCCCTCAGAGTGACAAAAAAAAAACAACCACCCCAAGATTTATTAGGAGTGAACATGCTGGTGCTACCTGGATGCAGCCGACTCTGAGACCCATCCTTCATTTCCCCCTTGACTCTGGTCTTCCCCCCCCACCCCCTGGATGTATATTCTCCAATGGGACACATCCATAGCCAAGAGTCATCATCAGGCTCTCCAGTAATAATCTTGCGCGCCAGAAGCTTCGGCCAATTATCTATGAAGCATTTAAGGAATGCACTGCTTCCCCCACTCCCTTTCTGCTGTCAACTCTAAAAGACCAGAGAAATATTTCTGAGTTGACAGAAGGAAGAGGAAAATCCCCCTGGTAAAAGTTTCAGATCAGGAGCAGGGACCTTCCTCCCTTCTGGGATACTGAAACTGGGAGGGCTGGTATAGACCCTCGATGTGGGTCTGTTGTATTAACACAATCTGCTTTGTATTTAGCTGGAACTCTGTCCTAACGGTCTCTGAGAATTAGACACGACTGAACGGAAGACCAAAAACAAGAGACCAGGGAACCCGCTATTAAAACACTTCCACGTGGAGCTCTGAGGAGGGCTGGGATGGGCACAGGGACACAGGGACGCCTCCGTTCGCATCACAAGTTTTCCCCAGCCTCGGCAAAGAACCCTTTCCGGGGTTTCCTTGAGAGATTCAGGAGCCCTGGGTCAGCGTTCCAACTAACCAACTCCAACCCAAGAAACTCCGAGACAGGCATTTTCTCAAAGTTCCACTTTATTAGAGTTGTCATATTGGCACATCTGGGAAAGCCCGACTCTGAGAGTTCCAGGTTTTCCCTTCCCAAAAGAGAAAATCCAAGGTCCATCCCCTGCACCCATCAGTCCATCACATGGGCCAATCAAATCCTCACCCCAACTGGAGACATCCCGCCAATCACTCCCCTCCACGTGCAGGGCAACATGTCCTTGACTTTCTGAGAAAGAGGGTTGTTGAGTCTAATCTTCCACCTCTCTGTGAAATCCCCCCTCCCAAATTCCCAGGCACTAAATGGGGCAGCTTCCAAGGCTGACACCATTTGCATCTCAGCATGGGGTAGCCTACTTCTGGAGAGAGGGTTGATTGGGTGGTTAATGGGTTTTGATAGCGGAAGGCAGAAGCCACCTGCCCACCACCTTCACAAAATCCATTCCGGAAGGAAACGCAGAAAAGTGCTCTGCACTGTTTTTCATTCTTCATTCCAGAGCACCCTCTCTCCTCTGCCTTCACATATTTATTAATATTGGAGGAAGAAGTCAGAGTTGGAATGAGCCCATTTTAACCTGCATAAAGCAATGTTATTACAGATGGCTAAGAACAACAGCATGTTGACTATGACTATTGACTATGACTTACATTTCTGCCTTTGGGTTCAGAACCAGAGACTGCAGAAGCTGATCAATTATCAGTTGTAAGGAATCAGCCCCACTTTTCCTGGCCAATGCAATTCCCCTCCCTCTTTCCCCCAGAGGCTGGCCTGCTTAGCTCCTTGGTCAAAAAAGGCCCATCCAGCTCAGCCTGCCTTGACTCAAGCCAAGTGAAGCTCTGTCCTCTAGATCAGAGGTCTCCAACCGTGGCAACTTTAAGCCTTGGCAGACTTCAACTCCCAGAATTCCCCAGCCAGCTTAAAGTTGCCAAGGTTGAAGACCTCCGCTCCAGACAGGTTTCCTCCGCTGGTCCTGGATCACGCGGTAACAGTGGGAGAGAAGTTTTTCAGAGCACTGCAAGGCTGGAGCTTCCTCCTTCCTGAAGGCCCAAAGAGCTTTGCACCTCTGGCAAGGAAGAAACACCTGGACATCCCAGACATCTCAGCATAAAATGGGATGACCCCAGCCTTGAACCTGATTTTGACAAGCCCAAAGAACCAGAGCCACACTTATAGAGTGCTAACTAGCTACTTTATTGTTCACTGCCAATAATACAGGAATCTCCCCAGACTATTTAGTGCCTGGGAAACACCAACTAAGGCTCAAAGACATTGGGGGTGTGAGTGTGTCACACTTTGCCCTCTTGCATTTACATAGTGAGGTCCGGACTAATTCCCTGCTTGACCCCTCCGGCCGACTGGGATGGTTGCTCTTCAATAGATTTACAGCCCACAAGCCTTATGAAATTAGGCTGCAAACACTCCGTAGCTTCGGGTTGGGTTTTGGTAAAAAAATGAAAAAGGTCAGCAAGCCATTGTACAAAATAATGAAACTTTAAAAGGAGAGAGGGGAGAAAGCATCCAAAAGTGCACCTTTTGCCCTAACAAAGTGTAATACCTGCCTACTGCAGGTTCACCTGATGGACCATGACCAAAAAGAAAGCCAGGCTCATGAAGGACTTAGACCCCAAACATCGCATGATGTCAGAATAGAGTCAAGCTGGAAGGGACCTTGGAGGTCTTCTAGTTTATCCCCCTACTCAAGCAGGAGATCATTTATACCATTTCAGACAAGGGCCGATTATGGCTTTGGCCATAAATTTCAAAGAATTGAACAGCTTACTTTATTTAATATTTCCCGTCCTCCTCAGCAGTTACTGAGACAAACTAATGGATAGTTAAGATAAGCTTGAAAATTATATATTGATATTATCATGATTCTACTGTAGTTTTTGCTGTTGGTTTTATGGCTAGACTTGATCCAAACTCTTTATACGCGCTTCAAGTATCATCTGCAAATTTAGTAATAGTATCACTCACGCTAGTAATCCTATTAGTAAATTTGCAGATGATACAACAGTGGTGGGACTCATCTCCAGGGGGGATGAGTCTGCCTACCGAGATGAGGTGGACCAATGGTTGCTTTCGTGGTATGGAGACAATAACTTGGTCCTCAACACCAATAAGACCAAGGAGCCTATAGTGGACTATAGAAGGAACAGATCAGACCTCCAGCCCTTGCTTATCCATGGAGACCGAGGGGAGCAAGTGGCCAGTTTTAAGTTTCCGGGTGTTACCCTAAAAGAGGACCTGACCTGGGGTGCTCACATTGCAGCCCTGGTCAAAAGGGCCCAGCAGAGATTCTACTACCTAAGGCTTCTCAGGAAACTACAACTGGATGAAAAACTGCTGGTGACCTTCTACCGCTGCACCATAGAAAGCATTTTAACATACTGCACCTCTGTATGGTTTGTCAATTGCACAGTGGCAGATAGGAAAGCCCTCCAGAGGGTGAACCTCATTGCCCTTCAGAGGATCCTGGGTTGCCCTCTCCCCTCTTTGGAAGAGCTTTATAGCCCCCGCTGCCTTAAAAAAGTTCAAAATATCCTCAAAGATCCATCTCATCCTGGGAACCTATTTTTTGCACTATTACCATCTGGCAGACGGTACAGGACAATAAAAACAAAGACAAATAGGCTGAAAAACAGCTTCTATCCCAGGGCAGTAGCTCTGTTGAATTCTACTGCGTAGTGCAGTGTTAGTGCGGTGTTGGGGGGTTTCGATTCAATGTGCGGAGGGTGAAGGATGTGAGTTTGTGTTTATTTTCATGGTCATGATGTGCACTGAAGATGGTATTTGATTTCATTGTACAAGGTACAATGGCAATAAAGTAAACTAAGCTAAGCTAAGCTAAGCTAAAGTGCTGATTCTCCCCTTCAAGTAACGGCTTAATCCATCTTTGGTTTTTGTCCCTCCAAGTATAAATGATCACAGGGACCAGCACCTGCCCCAAAGGATCACTGACTCTGACTCAACCCTCTTGGGTTTGTAGAAAGGGATCATCAAAGGGGAATATATATACTGGGGCAGATTTGGTGCCAGAATTACAGGTTAGTTCTTGTGTCTCCAAAACTGATAAAAATGTCTTTAAAAAAAGAATATCCCAGCTTGTAGAGATGGCTTCTCTTAGACTGTGAAATTAGCGTGCAGTATGTTTTCCAGGGCAAACCTGCCTGGCCAAGGCTCCCACAGGGAGAAGGCTCTGTCCTATTATCTGATCTAGATGGGAGACCACAAACTCATTATTTTCAAAGTCACCTATAGGATTCTGCAGTATGTCATCAACACTGCTCTGTACTTCAGTTGAGCCCATTATCTGATGACTCATGTGAGACCAGGACACCTTAAATTCTAATTAAATTCCGCCTTTATGCAGAGATCTTTGGCATTCTTGGAGGCAATTTATCCTTGGAGATAATTTTGGGTCTTTATGGACGATTGTAGAAAGTGTAGCTTCTGGGCCCAGTGTTTAGATTCATTGGGTTTCAAGAGAACCAATGTGGAGCTAAAAGAACCGATACTTGTTTACGACTTCCAAAGTAGCTGGGATATTTTCCACTTACTATTACAAAGATAGTTTGTTTACAAGTCCCTTCCCTTTTGCCCATTGTCATAAATATTCTCTTGTTCTCCCTAGAAGAACCTTCTCAGTAAGACTCAATGCTTCACCCTCCATGGCTTTTGACGGGAGATCTTACATTCCTTCACCTTCATCTCTGTCCTTCTCTGGACAGGATGACTCGAGTCAATTTCTCACGCACCTGTGGGGGGCCTTTCTCCCTCATTTCTGTTCTTAGCAGCAGCAGAGTCCTCTGCATAGCTGGCTAAGGAGTTCTGGGAGTTGAAACCCACCAGTCTTAAAGTGGCCAAGGCTGGAGACCCCTGCTCTACCCTGATGCACAGCAGCCACCCCACCCACTGTGCAAAGCAATCTAAAGCAGAGCCTTCAAGCCCTCGTTCTGCACTACGGAGAAACCGGTCATCAGTTACCGAAGATAAAAGGTATGGGTGGTGCCATTAAAAAGTGTATTGCTGGAGGCTCAATGGCACCTACAAAGAGCAACTTAAGGCTTCTAAACGGGAGCCATTTTTCAATCTTCTACTGCTGAAAAGAACAACAGCTGTTACTGCCTGGGGCCCTACGACCATGAAGGCTACCTTGCATTTCCCTGACACACATATATGAGGACTAATTTCACAAGGCTGATTTCTTTAAAGACAAGCTGATCAGCCACCATTATGATTCACAGATTTTTAAAGATAAACACCCCAAATGTCTAGAGCTGGTACAGGCTAGAGCTAAGAGCGGTGCTTTAGTTTCCTCAAGATTTCAATTCATTATTGCACATGGACCATTCTAATGTGGATTGTCTTCTCCAGGGGTTAGCTCCAGCATTTAAAATCCAGCTCAAATGGATGTATACCGGTGTCTCTTTTGCCCCTTCTATCCTCTCTCTGCTGTCTGAAATTCCTTTACAGGAGAATGCAGATATATTACTTCAAGCAGGAATCACATACTTCTTTCCGTTATTTTGAAGTCGGTGTCAAGTTTTGAAAATGTTTGTTTACTATTCTGACCTCATGGGGCTAACAGATCTGAAATCAAGCATCTCGCTATTTCGGGCGCATTAGCTCTCGTGATTCCAGAAATTCTACTAGTCCAAAATAAGGTCGTCCATCTGAAGACGTTGAACCTGTGCAAGTGAGAGTAATGTTTCTTCGTAGGATCAGCAGAGTAGTGGAAAGGTGAGTAGGAGTGGCAAAACGAGTGTGTGGCTTAGTTGGCACAAGTAGCATCTGATCCTGGTGATCTCATCTCGACAATGGAGGGCTCCCAGTAGACCCCCAGTAGAGACCTCAGATACCAGATAATTAAGATTTAAACTAAGTTGGTTACAATCATAGAGGTGGGAAGGACATGTCTTGCGTTTAGAGTGAGCCACAGGCAACAAAGCCACAAACCAGGATAAGAATTAGAATCTGATGGACTCTCAGTCCAGGATTAGATGGCCCTGGATTTTGAGGGCTCCAACATGCCACTGAAGCCAGATGTATTCCAGGAAAGACCTGAGCTCAAGCTGGCTGCTGTGGCAGGGGCTGCCCCCTTGCTTCGGCCGGTTATCTAGAAGTGTCTGTTTCATTGGAGGAGAGAATTTCCTTGGGCGGTTAAGTAATATGCCCACCTCTCAATGCAAGTGTGTTTAGGTCTCTGCCAGCAGACAAAACAGCCAGTGATGCTTTTCTCGGGGCCTTGCCCATTTCATGCAGCCTGGCAAACAGATTCAATAATGTCCCTTTATCCAATTGCCTTGAAGGCTGAATAAAAACATTCTCCTGCTTCTAGTGATCCATCTCCCGCTAGAAGGTTGCTAAGATCCATCCTGCAGCTGCTCTGGTGATGGGATTTTCCTTCTCTCGCTTTGAAACGCCCTTAAGATGACAGTTCAAATCCAGTCCTCGGCCTAAGGATCGTGGCCTCCATTCTCCCCGCCTTTATTGCGCTCCTGATTACGTGGAACTGAGACCGGACACCGAGGGGCTTCCATACCCCGGGAGAGCGGCTGAAGAGCCCCCTCGGCCAGCAACTGCAAGCGGGAGAGAAGAGGTGGGGGCGGGGGGGGGAGCGTCTCATAGCCTTCCCGTCCCCCACGCAGGGTGACCTACACCAGCAAGCAAGCTTGGGCAAAGGAACCAGGTGCCATGAAGGACTGGCCCTCTCTCGGGGCTTTGGGGGAAGAAACGGCCAACTGCAGACGGCCTCACTAAAAGCAGAGCCGCCGATCATGGCATCCTGAAGAGCCAGCAAGCAGGCGGCTCTTTGCAATGCCTCTCCAGACAAGGAGACGACCTGAGATCGATCCCAGGGGCTCCACAGAGATGCTTAATGTTTTACCTTTGAAATAAATAAAAATTATTTCAAAAAAAAAGCTACAAATGAACTAAGACTCTAGAAAATTGGGATAAGATTTTGGAAATAATTATAAATTAATTATTTTCTCTCCCATGAGAAAATTTGTTTAGAATTCTTCTTTCTTTTTTTTTAATGAAAGGATGAACTTTGAAAGTTGGACACTAGAGGGGACTAGAAGGAACTAAATTTTACAATTAAAGAAGAGAAACACAAATCTAACTAATACAGAATAGAGCATATATTGTAATATTTGACATACTGAAGGAGATTTTTGAACAATGGTTCCAGAAATTAATTTTAAGAGTGTCTGCCTCTATAGAAACTGTGTTTAAAAGGTGTCATGGAAAAGGAACAAGTTTTACTGGAGAAGACTAAGACCAATTTAAAAATGAATTTAAAAATAGTAAGTTAAAAGAATGGTGTGGACTTGCAAAACAAATGGCTGATGTCTTAATATTTAAAAGGGATATACAAATAATAAAAAAGAGAATGACCTGGATAATGTTCCTCTATTATATTAGTGAAGAGCCATGGTGGTTCAGTGATTGGAATGCAGTACTGCAGGCTAACTCTGCCGACTGCTAGCAGTTCGATTCTCACCAGCTCAAGGTTGATTCAGCCTTCCTTCCAAGATGGGTAAAATGAGGACCCAGATTGTTGGGGGCCAGAGGCAGCCTCTGTAAACCACTTAGAGAGGGCTGTAAAGCAGCCACAAATCCTTCAAATTTTAACAAACTTCTTTCGTAAATCTAATAAAACAAGAGCAATAGCACCTAGACTTATATATCACCCATAGGTGCTATTGCTCTAGTTATATTAGATTTACGAAAGAAGTTTGTTAAAATTTGAAGGATTTGTGGTTTTTTTGAGAAGAGACAACTTCATGTAATTCCTGCAATTATTTTCAAATCTCTCGACCTCTGCTCTTAGATCTGCTCTTGAATCTTCCCGGACGTTGCTGCCAGATTGACTGGACTACAATTCCTGCATCCTCCTTTTACGTTATTTTTTGTTTCAAATAGAGACATTTAAACAGATAACAGATAATCAGAGTTGGAAGGGAAGTGGTAGGTCATCTAGTCCAACCCGCCGCCCAAGCGGGAGACCCTACACCATTTCTGACAAATGGCAGTCCACTCTCTTCTTGAAAGTCTCAAGGGATGGTGCTCCCACAACTTCTGAAGGCAACTTCTGCTCCACTGGTTGATTGTTCTCACCGTCAGAAAGTTTCTTCTTATTTCCAGGTTAAATGTCTCCTGGTTCAGTTTCCATCCGTTATTCCTTGCCTGGAACTCAAGAGTCTAGGATTTCTCAAAAGTAACAGCCAGACCTTCCCTCTGTAGCCAAGGATGCAAGGCACCTGACCTCTTTGCATCTGTAAACTCATTCTCTGCAGCTCTGTGCATCTGTAGCTCTGTCTGGCTCAAGCTTCAGTCCTGCCTTTCCATTCTGCTTCCACTACTAGCCAGTGGAAGATTTCCTCTTTGGTTGGGGAAGAAGGGGTCAAAATAGGATTCAGAGAGATGCCTCTCCTCCTTTAGCCTTTTCTGTATACTGTTTCTTTCCCCTTCTTTTTATTTTGGGAAATGCTTTTTGTTTGGTTTTAGCAGTTATCCTCCTCTGTAAATTTCAGCCATTCCAAACGTTAATGGCACCACCCTGAACGATTTTTTTTCCCTTGCTCTTGCTTTCTTTTTCCTTTGTTTTCTGTACTGACCCATTTTGACGCTCCCATTTTCACTAGGCCTTTTATGCAATCACACTGGCTGTAATTGTCCTCTTCAACTTGCCTGCCTATTGCAATTAATCAGAAGAAGAGACATTTTTAATGATGTAAGCACTGAGTTGTTGAGAATTGGGCGGCATGCAAATTTAAGAAATTATGGTTGGTCACGTAGTCAGCCAGATGGTTAGACCTGGTTAGGCATTTTTGTCCACCTCTCCGGTCTTTTCCAAAGAGCTGGGACAGGCAGAAGTTGTTTAATATTGCTAAATTTATCCTCACATGATGGAAACTGTCCAACCCCCTCCCCCACCCCGACAGGAAACTGTCAAGCTGCCTTTTGCAATTGACTGATGGGCATTTTGTCAGTGCCGATGGTGTTTGAGATGTTTTGAGGTTGCACCCAAGACACCAATTACTACTTTTGCCATTGTTGTTTTGCAGGACTTTTAATTTTGTGATTTTTCTCCAGTTCTTCCAGTCTGATGTTTCTGGGTACTGCAACAAGGAACGCTATTTTGTCTTTCTTAACAACAGTTGTTAAGCCTGAGGTGTTGTCTGGAAGATATTAGTTTAAATTTTAAAATTCTGGAGCATTTTAGCTTCTTCATTTTCTATTGTTGTCTATTTTGTGGTCCCACCAGTTCTTCCTTGCAAGCAAATGGTATTTCTTGCAGATCTTCCAGTGCACGACTGTTGCCACTTTGTCATGCTGTTGCTTGTAGTCAGTCTGGGCGATCTTCTGGCAGCAGCTAACCAGGTGGCCCACTGTTTCTTTAGCTTCTTTGCAGAGGTGTCACTTCTATTCTGGCTTTGCATGTATTTGTTCTCGTGGCTTGGTGTCTTGGGCAGCCAGAATTAGCCCCTCTGTCCTTTTCTTCAACTTTCCTGCTCTTAGCTATTGCCAGGTCTTGTTGTTATCTGCCTTGACTGCTCCCTCCCTCTCTCTCTCTCTCTCCCTCTATGACAGAATCCCAAGGCTGTCAGGGATCTTGGAGGTCCAACCCGCTGCCCGAGGCAAGAGTCCTTATACCACAAGGCACATGACTACATCACTTAGCAAGAGCAACTGACAAACAACCCCATTCATTAAGCAAGGACCTCATGTGACCGGAGTGTGGGGCCTGCAACTGCATCCCAGGCAAGCAGGCCAGGAGGTCAGAGCTATGGATAGATAGGCAGGTGCTGCAGGCAGGCACTACAGACTGCAGGCAAGTACCGTGAGCAGCACTATGGAGTACAGCTGGGCTGGCACTGTGGGGGTCAGTGCTCTGAAATGCTAGCAGAAGGGCAGGTGCTGCAGGCGGGCAGGTGCTGTGCTTGGGCACTATGGGGTACAGGCACAAGATCCCCGATGCCACCAAGGGAAAATGCCCCCTGGGAGAAGAAGCAGCAGGTGTGGCCTCCCGTCGGCTTCCCCAGTAACTATGCTCGTCTCAAGCAAGGTCTCAAACGGTGCTCACAGGACGCTGGGACACTGCAGCCATTGAAATTGCAATCCAGTTGCTGACAGCCTGAATCACAATCGCATGAGTGTGGGGACACCGTGACGGCTCCAACTTTGAGGACGGGCTGAAAGTCCTCCTGGCTCAACGCAGTCATAACTTGGAACGTCTGCTGAACAAGAGGTTACAATCCAAGGACTTCCCGTATTTTTCGGTCCTATTTGTACGGTACCCATTGTTCTTTTGGCAGGACCTGGCTGCTAGGAGGTGCTGCCAGGTGATGATTAATATTGACACTGCCGTAGGTCCTTAAAGTCCTTGATAGCTACTCCTCAGAAGAGCAGGCCAAGCCATAGAGGAACAAACAGACGACACAACTCTACAGCATAGGCAACTGCTAAGTCAGTGTGTTAATCACAAAGATTATCCTAACTGTCCATCCCATTGTTCCCTAGGCACTTTAAGGAGGATTTATTGCCCAGCCAGTTTACTCTGTGGTAGCATCTGATTCTAGAAGTCTCATTGACGCCTATTCCTTAAGGAGTGGATTCCCCTACATCTGTTCTAAATAACCATCGCTTCAGGGGTAGAGATCCTCATTCTACAACGGAAGAGCTTACCAGACACTCGTTGTGGAACTCTCTTGGTGACTGCAGAGTGACAAGCTCAAAATCTCTCTGCACAGCCAAATTACAGGGATGAGAATGTCAGAAGTTGAGGACTGGGTTATTAGCAAGCCAGGTTCCACTGGGAAGGAACTGGGATGGTGATGGTTAATATCACAAGAGACTGAGCATTGTAGGTAGCTTAGCTCAGGTCTCATAAAGAGATCTTGGAGTGTCTGGAAAATAACAATTTGGCCACCTCTAAAATCACAGGCACTGGCTCCGCTTCACCTGGTAGGCAAGTCATAGGAGGGGCCTAAGGAGAAAGCAGCAAGGTAGTTCAGATCTACCAGGTAGTTAGTGACCCATGGAGAGGAGAAGACACAATTCTGACCGTCCTCTCTGTTTTCTTTGGGCCAGCGATGCACCTGACACAGATGTGCGTTCAACAACACATCTGCAGAATGGCCAAGAAAATAGTATTTTCTACCTCAAATAAAGTGTGTTAGGCCTTTAAAAGGCAGTATATGTACCTGTAAAAGTTGTAAACAAAATCAGAAGTTAAGACTTTTTAAGAAAGGATAAACGTGCCCCAAATACTCTCAGACTTCTTGTTGAACCATCTTTTTTCTCTGGCCTTCTGACACTCCAGAATTTTAAAGGAACAGACATGGGGGTCCAGCTGCATCATCCCTCCAGTAGAGCAATGGTTTCTCAACCTTGGCAACCTTAAGATGTGTGTACAAAACTAACTTTGCTGGCTGGGGAATTCTGGGAATTGAAGTCCACACATCTCAAAGTCACCAAGGTTGAGGAACACTGGGTAAGTCGAGGATTTGAGGTACTAGTGTAAGTATATTCAGGGCTAGGTCAATAGTTTAGGTCTGGTCTCAAGATTGGAAGTGCTACTTCCGGTTTGCAGGGCTTCGGCGGCAGGCAGGAATCCGCGATCGTGCGCGGTTTCTGCCTGGGCTCGCCGCTGGAGCGCCCCGAGCCAGCTGGCTTCGGGGCTAAGCCACCCCGTAGAGGTGGTGAAGAGGGGGGAGATCCAGCAGGGTCGAGGGGAGCCGCACCTCTCCTCCTCAGCTGGCTAAACTCCCTTTCCCGAAGGCGGTAAGAGCGGCGGTCAGAAATGGCCACCTCAAAGAAGCACTCAGCCGGAAAAGAAAGTGCAGGAGGAAGTTAAGAAGTGAAAGTTTTTGGCTGACCGGGACAAAAAGTAACAACCAAAGTACCCTGGAATTTAAATTTTGCAAAAGATACATCGCTCCCAAAGAAGAGTCGGAAGCAGCGAACGAAAGTGAAAAGGGAAAGTTTTTTTTTCTCTTCACTCTCCTTCCTCACGCTGATAACGAGAAGATCTGAATAAAGAAATCGGAAAAATCTGCTTTGGCACCAACAGGTAATTAAACTGGAAATATAATTATTGCCAAAGGGACAATAAAGATTTCTGAACACTAAAAAATTCTTTTTTTTGCTATAAGTGGGAAGGGAGAGGAAAAGAATAAGGGCAGGACTTGGAAGGAGGAGACTGCTTGGAATTCAAAAGAATTTAAAGTTAAATCTTAACAAGACTTCTAAAGGATACATTTTAACTGGAACTTTGCAACTAAATAGTAACCCCAAGAAGAGAAAGTGAAAAAAGAAGAAAGTGTTAAAAGAAACAGCTTGTGTGTATTTGGATTGTTTGGTGATTTTGAGACTTTTGGAAATCATATTTGAAGGACTAAAAACAATTGGGTGGTTGTTTAAAAAAAAATACTCTACAATGGCATCACCTCTGGATGAACTGAATGAACTGGATAAACTGAAAATCGAATTTAAAAAATATAAAGAAGAGGAACAAGAAGGGAATGGCTCTTTTGGCTCTATTTTTCAACTCTTAGAAATGGCAATTGGTGTCTATAAGAAACAACAAGAAAAGACTGTGCAACAAGAAGATTGGGACAAAGAAGAAGCCATTTTTAATGAACAAGTAATTCTATCTGAGGAAGAAAAGGGAAAGGGGGGAAAGAGAATGGAGAATCTAAGACCTAAAAAAACAGCCAAAAAAGGGGAAAATAATGTGAAAGGGGGATATAATGTTGGAAAGCAACAGAAAAGGGGAATACAGAAGAGGGAAATGGAGGTGGAGAGACAGGGGGGTAAAAAGGGGAGAGAGAAGGAAGGGAAGAAGGAAGGGAAGAGAAGTTAAAAAGGCCTGGAGCAAGATCTAAAGAAACAGGATTTATTCAGAGATAATGGGTGAAAATTTAACTGAAAAAGGGATTCTGTAAAGGTACATAAGATTGTATTGATATATTTGTAATAGAAATAATGTTAGAAAATTGGAAACAACATATGATTTAAAAGTGGAATAAAATAGTTAGTGTAATTTAGTGAAACTTTTGTGAACAAAATAAATGAAATGAAATAAATGAGAGAATTGAATTAGGAAGGAATGGGAACATTTTATCTACTCAACGTTTTATAAAATATAAGTGAAGTGGGAGGGAAGTAATTATGGAAAGTTTATAAGTGTTTCCATAGAAGTATGATACTTATTTGAAAAGTAATGTGTAAAATGTTTAAGATTTAAATGAATATTAATATTAATGATAGAATCGAATTGGTATGGATTGTTGCTTTAATTATGTTATATATATATATATATATTTTAAATACATCATGTAGTTTTAGAATGTACCAAGCAGAATCCGAACGGAAGTTATGTATTATATTAAGTGTTATAATTTTAGGGGAAAGATATAAAGGCGTCATACTCCAATCAGTGATCACAGGAGAAATTTTGTTTAATGAGAAAAGATAATAGACAGCTGAAATAGGACAGACAAAGAATATAAGTATGATGATTTGAATTGAGATGAAATAAATAAAATAAAATTAAGGAAGTTGAAAGAGGGGAGAAGTTATATAGAAAATGTAGAATGGTAATAAGATATGGAATGGAATATAAAAATGAGCATGAATTTGAATTTGTGTCTGCACGAAGAGATGTAACCCGGGATCAGGCTACTTTCAAAAAAGATGTTTTATGTTTTTATGTTCTATGTTTTGTTTGTTTGTTTTTAAAAATCAATAAGATTTTCAAAAAAAAAGTTTTGGAAGTGCTGAAAGAGACCACAATGTTCTTCCTTAAGCCTGGTGAGAAGCTGAGTGAACCTAACATTTCTAACAGCTCCAACTCCGGCTTCAAGTGGACACTCTTACTATTCCTCCACGCAACTAGGCTGCCGTACACAAACAATGCACACAACTCGGCATACCGTGACAAACAATGTTCCTCCAGACATGGCTGAGCTGCAATTTACCATGCAGGCTAGAATGAGGGACTTTCCTTGCAGCCCAAGGAGATTAAAAACGGTCCTGTTTTCCAAGTGCCAGTTTTCCTGGGAATGAAGCTTTTCTAAATAAGAAACGAACACGGTTGGTTGTTTGCTATCACTGCATCCCACCCCATTCCTGCTTGTGCAGTTCTTCAAGGCAGAGGTCTCCAACCTTACATTACGCCTGGCGGACTGGCTGGGGAATTCTGGGAGTTGAAGTCTGCCAGGCTTAAAGTTGCCAAGGTTGGAGACCTCTGCTTCAAGGAATTGTCGGTAGGGCAATGACAGGATCAGAGCAATGACTCTATGCCCAGGTGTGTGTGTGTGTGTGTGTGTGTGTCTAGTTTCATTTGCCCAGGGGACGTGCCAGGAACTGCCACATGACCCGGATTCCAGTCTATTGCCATCACAACGGCTTCCCTGAGAACAATACAGCCAGTCAGCTTCTATTATTTCCTACTGAGCATCCTGATTTTAGAGAATTCCAGGGGCCTTCATTATGAGCCTCCCAACACAAAACAGAAAAGATTTTTGCCTTTGAAAACACGATCCCTTTAAAAAGAACACACTGAGGGTAGCAAGAGCAGTAGAGACATCCCAACCTCCATTATTTATCAGGCTCAGTCCGCTGGGTAATTCCAGTTTATTTTAAGAAACGACCCTTTTCTTCCATTGGATGGAAGCAGCAGCTAATCTCCCACGTTCATTCAATGGCTGCATGCAAACTGTCCTGTTCTCTTGACGTCTCTCTGGACTCAGGGGTCTGCTTTAAAGGTCCTTAAATAGGCCAAAGGAACCGTGGCACATGGGCTGGGGCCTCGAGGAAATCTCAAAACGCATCACCTTCTACCCAATGTTGACCCAACTGCCCCACTCCCTCCCCAGGGATGGCTTCTGTGGGAAAGGGGCCCAAGAATGTCGAGTACAACAAAATGTACCCCCAAACAGCAGCAAGGAATAAGGGGGGAGGGGAACCCCAGGGCTCCCAAGTGTGTGGAACTGCTGGAGGGCGAGAGAACCTTTCAGCCTCTTAACCCCTCAGGAGGTCACCTCCAACCAGAGCCTTCATCAGCCACTTTGGTGTTCCATCAGCCAGCCAGTCCAAGCAAAGGACCACAGCTACTCTGCAAGTTGTGGATAACCGTCAATGGGAAAAGCCCTAACTTGGGCAGAAACACAGATAACATCCACCTTGGGCTCAAGCCGAAAGTTCAAAAGATGGAAAGGATACTGCATCAGAACACTAATCTAATCTCTAAACTCTAAAAACTCTAACACTAAACTCTAATCGGAACCCTTGGAAGATACTCTTCACAGATCTCTGCATGCAGGCAGAACAGGGAGTACTCTTGTAATAGACAGGTGTGCACAGGTGTGCCAAGAGTTCAAACATGAGTTACACCAACTCCAAAACAAGAAGAGACCAATGCAGAAAGCGTCATATTTTCCTCAACCTCTTCCCACAACCCACTGCATTCTAAAATGGGAATGACTTACACATACATTGATGTGAAATTATACGAAACGTAAAGTTTAGAAATGTATAAACTGGTATGTGGCATTAGAGCTTGCTAACTGATAATATTATGCATCATTTCCTCATTTTACTTTCCTGGGAGTCGTTCAGATTCTTTTTGTTAAACTTCTGTCCTAATTTCTATGTCGCAGTTGAAACAGCAGCATCCCAAGATAGATAGAAAACAAGCAAGGAAAGAGCTTTGGGAAGTCCGAAACAAAAGCAACAGCCAGCCATCACGCCTGCTTTTCATGCTAATTATTTACTTAATACCAATGCCTCTGCGTAATTAAAAGGAACAACCTGCATAGCTGTGACCATAACCTCCTACAGACAAATCCCTTGGCCCTACAGAGATGCCTTCAGAAGGATAGTTCTCCACAAGGATGCAGAGCTGCATCCTCCCAAATAATGCCCACAAGGCTCGTGACCCCTTTCAGGCATGCCCTACAGCTCCCAAAGCCAAGACATTTACTACTCTGTAGTACAGTTCTGATCAGCCAGAAGATAGGCACCAACCCTTCCCTAGCTGCCCAAGACAAGGAACAGGAGCTGCCATGGCTTTCTCTCCCACCGTGCCGGTAGTTTCCAGGCAGAAGCATTTCCTGGAGGCGCCTTCTGCAAAGACATAACGGAGGCAGCCGAGGTGCGAGAGGAAAGGACAAGGCCGGCTCCTCAGGCATCCTTACCCTTCAGCGGCCACCTCGGGTTCAGCTTCTGTGGCCTGCCAAGCGCCCCCCCGCCCCGCCCCCCACAACAACAGGGCACCACAAGCACAAGACAAACTCACAAGCACTTACCCGGCTCACAGGCCTCCATCTGACTCTGGTCAAAGGTTTAAGAGCACCGAAAGGCAGGAGATAATAGAGAATAGTCAGAGGCCAAGAACGAAGTTTCAGAGCGGGCCTAGACATACAGCTCAGCTGGCCCAACCTCCGCCTCAGGGCCAGCTGGGGAAATTGCAACCTGTGGGATTACAGACACACAAGATGGTCAGCCAACCTGGTGTCTCTTCTGCCCCGAGGCTTTCCCCCAAAACAGGGGGCCTCCCATCAGAAACAAAGCTGCCCTAACCCCAGCAAAGCAGAGCAGCCCAATTCGCCACGATTTAGACCAGGGCTGTCAAACTCGCGAGCCGCAGGCCAGATGCGTCACGTGCTGCCCACGCCCGGTTTAGCGAAGGGGGGAAAGTCCCGATACGTCATGTGACGCCGCCGTGACGCCGTGTGAGTTTGACATCCCTGATTCAGACGGTTTTGCCCCCAAGGAAGCTCCCATAGAGTCCAGAAGCAGGAAGCAGTACTGGGTGAGAAAGATAATAGATGCCCCTGCAAACATATCCCACGAGGGCAGTTTTACCGGCCGTCGGCAGCAAAAGCAGAGCTGCGAGACGGTACAGGAAGTGGGCAAATCCTGCTTCCTGGGGGATTTCGCCTCCTCTGCTGCAGGATGAAGTCAAAGCCTCTGTCCCTGTCCTTTTTAAAGAACTGGCATTCCTGCTGGCCTTTGCAGGCAATAATGGGGGGATCCTCTGTAGAACGAGAGGATGGATACTGGTCTGAGAGTTTGTCTCCTTCCACCTGAAGAGCTGAAAACCTCCCTGGGATATCCTGCCAGTTGCCAGCACTATAAAGAATCAGGTTGCAGCTAGATCTGCATTAGGACCAGGTGGGTCCCCTAAAACCCACCAGGAAACCGGCAAGAATCAGGTATCCACTTCCTCTCAGCAGGCAACAAGTTCCAACAGAAAAAAAAAAGGGAGGGAGGTATTAAGTCATCCTGCTCTAAACCAGGAAAGGAGTTTAAAACCCTGATTCACCAGGGCTCCTAAAACATCTGACCTCATAACAAAAAGGGACAAAGACTGGGTTAACCTTAAACTGGCCAAAACAAAGAGCACCACTAGCAAATTCCACCCAGCTATTCATTTTTATTTTATCTGGAAAGACCGAATTCACTCTTCCCCTATCATCTATTACTGATTAGAAGCAAAGCTGGCTGTGGACTTGCATGTCAAGCCTCAATGGCCGGCCCTGTTGCCCACCTAGGGCAGGTGTGCAAAGAGCAAACTCTCCTCATGAAAAAAAAAAACAAAAAAGACTAACTCCTTTGGGAGAAAAAACTTCTGGAAAGTGAAGCAGGGAAGAAGGACTAGAAGCCTCTATTAGCTGGCACCCCTGAGGACTCCAGCACTCTCCCCAGCCCAGAGGGGCCTGCTGTGCTTCAGCCAACAAAGAGAAAGGAGGCGAACAGGGGCCTCCTGCATGCTGCTCCTTCCCCACCCCCACCCCCACCCCACCCCTCCTCCAAAGCTAGCCTGACGGAGACAATGGCAGGAGCTGAGAGGCATCAGGCTGCTCGCTCTCTCGCTTCCTGGCTCCGTCTTCCCCTTTCACTGCAGACAATCACAGCCAATCCCCGCCGAGTGTCGGCTTGAGAGCTGCCTGAAAAAGAACCCAGGGCTCTCCAGGCCAGGCAGGGCCTCCTTTCCCAAAGACCCCCCTCGATCCCCAGGTGAGGCCCAGCCCCTCTTGTCGTCGTCCCCCAAAGGGCCTGACAGACCTGTGACGCCCCTCTTCCTGGGCCAATCGGTTAGGCCAAAGGAAGGCTTGGTGGGCACCTGCCAGTCCCCTCCCTCCCCCTCCTCGCAAAGCCAGAGACGCCAGACCGTACCTGAAACGGGCTTTCCTACTTGGGGTGCTCCCAGCTGGGGCCGGGCTTTCCAGCTGTGGGTGCCGCTCCCCGGCACAGCAGCAGCTCCCGCCACCGTTTCCTGAGCGCAGCCTCCGGACATGGATTTTAACTTTGTGGAGGTTGCAGCAAGAGGGAGGAGGGTTAGGTAAAGCTTTGCAGCATCTCACCATTTCCCTGAGTGCAGCTCTGGTCCCTGCAAGGCGCTTGACTGACACATCCTGGGGCTGTCAGGCTGAGACGTAGTTCGTCTCTCTCTCTCTCTCTCTCTCTCTCTCTCTCTCTCTCTTGCTTCTTTCCCCCCCTGGCTCCAGCAGCAGCAGCAGCGGGAAAGGAGGAGGAGGCAAGGAGGAAGCGCAGTCACGGCTCCCAAGTTCTCCTGCAGGTATATCCTCCGACTGGCCCTGCCTCTCGCTCTTAGGAGGGTCTCAGCTAGTGCAAACAAACAGGCACCGTATCACATCCTTCTGCAGAGACAAAGCAAAGGCTCCTCTCACCGCTCCCCCCCCTCCGCCCACACACACACACACACTGGAGGCCCCGCTTCAGCCAGGGGCTGCCATGGGAGCCGCCGTGCCGCTTCTCGGAAGAGCCTGGAGCATCAGTGGAAGATCAGGAGGAGCCGCTCGGCCGGCCAGCCGCAGGCATTTCTCCCCAAAGCCAGGCTGGAGGCGAGTGAGCCTGGTTCTCACCTCAACTCTGCAGTACTGCAGTAATGACGGCCTGGATGGTTCTGGGCAGGCGTGCCAGACCGGGCAACGCATGCAGCATTCTCAGGGCCAAAGAAGCTCCCCTTGCCCAGCCGAGGCCGGCTGGAGACCAGGCAGGCAGCAGGGAGGGCACTGGGAAGCCCACCTGGCCCACCTGGCCCAGAGAACCATCCTCTCCGCAAACATGTCCCAGCCACAGAATGAACCAGAATCGGCAGCTTATCGATAAGCAAGCAGTGCAGGCAGCAGCTCAACAGGTTTATCGGTGGGACCATCGTCTCCTAGAGACGGCCTAAGTCATGCCAGGGATTTGAGCTGGTGCCCACTAGGGGACCAGAAACGACACCAGGAGCCCGATGGATAAAGGACCTCCGTCGCTCTCCAAAAAGCCAAGGCTGAGTTTCGGGGATGAAAACAGCGGGTTGGTTTCTGGTCGCCCAATATGGGACGTGTCTGTTTCTGGAAGGGAGGGCGGAGAAGAAACCCTTCCTCCTTCAATACAGTCAACCGGGCACATACAGGTGATCCTCGGCTTATGGCCACGATTTCTGTTGCTAAGTGAGACGGTTGTTCAGGAAGTTCTGCCCCCATTTTATAAAGCTTTCCTGCCACAATTGCTAAGGGAGTCACTGCAGTCATTAAGTGAGCAACACGGCTGTTAAGTGAACCTGGCTTCCCTATTGCTTGTCAGAAGGTCGCAAAAAAAGGGGTGAGTCCGGGAGGTTGCAGCCATCTGGATTTTGATCACAAGGCCATAGGGGACGCCGCAGCATTCAATGGTGACAAGTCCCTTCCATCATTGTAACTTTGAACAGTCACTAAACGAATGATTGTAAGTCGAGGATCTATGCCCATATCCATTCTCAAATATTCCTTCCAGATCCAAACACAAATTTCAGCAGATCTCCCGCTTCTATCAGTCTCCTTATGTGACGTGGACAGCAGCCCCACCAAGAGATGGCTGGGCAGGGGGAGGAAACCTGGAAGGGCTTTTCCCTCTGGCATCCCAGGCACCCTGGAGCTCCTATCTTGGGGGGCCTCTTCGGTCCTCTAACTCTCCCTCTCTCTCTCAGAAGCTGACCTCCATATTTGCTCCACAAAGCAAAGCCAGTGAGACATTTCGGTTTGGAGGGCCAAAAACTCATTTCCTGCGTCTTCTCCTGTCGTGGGCTATATCTAGCTCAGCATTTCTCAACCACGGCAACTTGAAGATGGGTGGGACTTCAACTCCCAGAATTCCCCAGCCATCCCACTCCCCACTCCCAAGACTGTGCTTAACTGCAAACTGCAAAATTGTAACAGTGGTCCCTCTCCTTACAACTAATTCAAATCCTGAAGAAAGGAGGAACCAGGCCTGGGGTATGCGGGGAGTTGAACGTTCAGACATCTTAACTCCGTTAAGATTGAGAAACATGGGAAGAGATTAACAACCCCTCTCTTCCTCTACCTCACAGATTATTTGAGAAAGAGATTTTTTTAGAAAAAGGAATACGCATACTCATAAAGTTCTATTTACATATGTATTCTGTTATTAATTATGAGGTCCTTGACTATGTTTTCTTTTGCTTTACATTTGCAAATTCAGAACAGGCAAGGGTAAATTTGGGGTTTTGTTGGCACTGGGGATTTGAGCATTTTTCCCCCTCCAGGACGGATACACACACACACACACACACACACACACCCCTCTTTATTATTTTTACAAATGACTCAAAGGGGTGAACATATCCAAACACCTTCTTCCGCTTCCTATTTTCCCTACAACAACCCTGTGAGGCGGATTGTCCTGAGAGGAGTGACTGGCCCAGAGATACCCAGCAGGCAGCAGTCGTGGCTAACTAGAACTCACAATCTCCCGCTTTCTAGCCTGCTGCCTTAACCACTAGGCCAAACTGCCTCCTGAATTGCCTCCGGGTGGGGTAAACCTTGCCTTTCTTCCAGAACGGGGGAGAGATAGCCGTCATTTTTTCCTCCTTATCAAAGGCACAATGGCTGAGTGGGGTTAAGCGTTTGAGGCCCAAGTACCCCATGATGCAGTGAGGTCTCATTCTTGCCCCAGCTCCCGTCTGCCTAGCGGTTCGACAGCATGTAAATGCGAGTAGCTAAATAGGTATCACTTTGGTGGGAAGGTAAAGCATTACGTGCGCCCTGGCCTATATTAGTCATGCTGTCCGTATGACCACGGAAATGTCTTTGGACAATGCTGACTCCCTCGGCTAAGAAATGGAGATGAGCATCGTGCCCTAGAGGCAGAAACCACTGGACAGGGGAAACCTGGGTGTGGGTGCACAATGTGCTCACTTGTGGTTAATTAAATACAGTTTATTCCATTTATTTCTGAGCTTTCAGAACAGAACCTCAAATAAAAGCACAGGGTTCATACAACCAATGTAAAAATAGGACTAGGTAGTTTATGGTTGAGGGTGGCAGCTACAGGCAGCAGCCTCCCATGATGAGATCAGGCTGTTCCCTTCCACTCCCAGTTTGAATTATACTTAGATCCTTCACACAGGAGTACCTAATTTCATCTAGAGTTCATTCTGATTGCTGTTTTGTTCTCCCAATTAAGGAGAAGTCCACATTTTCACATTCAAATGACTTCTGGCAATTTCCCCACCACCTTATATTCAGCCTAATAAACTATAATTAATTACCAGCTGAATGGTTTCATAGGAGCTACAGGGTCTCAGGGACTTAGAAATCAGATGCAGCAATTATCAGGTTGAACCTCACAAACCTGAGGTCTAGAAGGGAGAGTTCACCAAATTTATTTTTATCTTTCCTTCTGAGAATTGACATGATTCCAGAATTGGAGACTCAGGGGGAAAAAACAGAGAGAAATCCCTCTGCTGCCCAGGCTCATCATTACATCCTGTTGTCTTTCAAACTTATCTTGACATTGTGCGAGAATCCCATCCACCGGCTTGTGTAAGTCAGGACTCTGATTCTCTGACACCTATTTCTGTCCTTCTAAAATAAACTGATCACACTTTACTTTAGGCACACAGGAGGATTTTCCCCACTCTCCTCCGATCATTAGCACTTGGATTGCAGGGTGGATAAATCAGGATAATCAATTAGCTGAGCAGATTTTAATTATCCAAGTAAGCGATCTGCATGGAGGGAAAGGCTGAAGGGTTCTTAATAGGTAGATTACAAGCAGAATCATTCCCCAGAGAATGACGGGCTTCTTTTCAGATTCAGTTTGCAGAGTCTTGGTTGGTTAAGCCTAACTCATGCAAATCTGCACCCACAACCTGAGGCCATTCAGGCCTGAGACACATTATGCCACCCGTGGAAGGCGGCTTAGGAATTCAAAGCCTCCTTTCATACAAGCAAATAAACTTGGCATCTCAGGAAGGAGTTGGGTGCCGCTTTTCTTGGCCGGCAGGGCACTTATAAAACAGCAGCGTCTGTCACGTGAGGCAGAATACTTCACTTGTTGTTTTGCATCTTTCCCACTTTCCTTTTACCACAACTGGCTATTTCTCTTTATAAATCCTCCTCTTGGGACCTTCCCTCTTTCTTCTCCAGAAACGGTCACACGCTGCTCACCCTTGCCGAACAATAGAGACCGAAAGCCTGCCCCTCCCTCCCTCCCTCTGACTGGCTGCCACTCGGCTCACGCCATTTCCAAGAAACGGCCCTTTCCTTCCTCAGCAGAAGGGGGGGATTTCGTGCCCTGAAAGAATCAGTGGAAGGAGACATTTTTCAACTATTCTTCTTTAGTACTTTGCAACTCGGAAAATAAAATCAGAAAATAAAGTAAAGTAAAATAAATAAAAGTAAAATAAAAGTAAAATAAATAAAATAAATAAAAGTAAAATAAAATATAAAATAAAATAAAACGTTACTATTCCACCTCCAGAGTGCTGCATGGCAAGCAGAAGGCGCACGCTGGGAAGGAAGCATCTTCCTGAGGTGCTGCCCAAGAGGCCGCCGGCCCAAAGAAATGCCCTTTCAGCTTTCACAGTAACCCCCTGAAAACTTACTCCCTGGTTTCAGGGGTGTCTGCATGGGGTGCACAAGAAAAAGGCAAGATGGCACCCAGGAGGGTGCAACTGAAGCTATGAAGCCATTTTTTTATAGGCATTGCACACCCTGCTTCCATCATTTAAAAGAATTAGGGTGGCCGTATTCTCCTCCCAAGCCCTCCCGCTTACTCAGTTGCAGCACCAGAGCATGGATGCCTCCTTCCAAAGACACAGCTCCCTGGATCCAAAGGTAGAAAGCCCTTGGTAGGATACCGGCTAGGCCGTCCTCGACAAGAACGTACATTTATGAACTTCTCCCCCGTTCCCAATGGGAAGAGAGGATCTTTGCCAATCCCAGGCTGCACAGGCATCCTTCCGGGTTATTCTGGCTTGAGATCGCCCCTTTCCTCACCAAGGCCTTTATCGAGGCCAGGCTTAAGGTAAGGCTGGTCCACCCTGAGGAGACACGCCGGATCAAGGTTAAAAGAACCCTGTTGCGTTGTCTACTTTTCAAGGCAGACACAAACTCTGATCCTCCTCTAACTGGAACCACAACATTGCCCGATGCACCTGGACATTATCTCAGGCTTCCCTATTCGAACCCTCCAAGGTAAAAATTTGCATTTACAATTGAGAGAAAAAGTAAGTCAGCAGGAGAGTGATTTTGCCATACCCGTGACTCATCGTGAGGACAGTGAGGAGGACGAGGATGAAGAGGAGTGTGGGAGACCCAGAGAGGCCTCCCAAAAGAAAGGTCTTTCTGGGATCCCCGGTCCTGGTGAAGTGCAGCCTCAGCAGGCCACCCGCAGGCTCCTCCTTTAAGAAAGCGGCTCCGTGGGGCAGAAAAGCTGGCTCATATTTCAATGGTTCCCTCTTAAGGACGCCCCACCATCCCAGGTACAGGGGTGGCTCTCCAGCCACTACCCGAGGAGGAGGAGCCGGGCTCCTTTAAGAGAGGCGCTGCAGGCAGCCGGGCAGGAGGAGCCACCGGCCGCATGACAAGGCCTGCTCACTTCCCCCAGGCTTCCTGCCAGCTCCAGAGGCCGCCGGCCACTGCCGGCAGCATGTGCCAAAAGTCAGCGTCTGAAGAGGGGGCTGGGCGCCTCACCAGAGTCCCCAGCCAGCCAGCCAGCCAGCCAGCCAGCCAGCGGGAGAAGCCGGGCTTTGCAAACTGGCTGAGAGGCTTCAGGAGGAGACTCTGAGGCTGCAGACAAAAGCCAGGCACTGATTGATAAAGCAATTAACTCCCACAAAAGGTTGAGGCAGCAGATGCTCAACTTCCTGAGCAGAGAAAGAGATTAATGGAGGGCGGAAAAAACAGCATCCGAGAAGGTTCGGCGCCGAAGGCCCCTTGGGCACCAGGCGCTGCCCAACCGCATCCACTCTTTTGTTTGGATGCTGCTTGTAAGCCGGGGGGGCCTCAACCTTCTCCCCGCCACGGACCCCCAAGACTCCACATTTGAACCCTAACACGCCTTCAAGCCTTCGCAGACACCCCACCCCACCGACAACACCACAGGCCCCTCTGCAGGGGTCTGCAGACCACAGGCTGAGCCCCACGGCTGTAAGCCGTTTTGGAAAGACCCTGAGCTAAAGGATGGCTAGGAAACAGGGGGACTTCAGGGCATCTCAGCGAGACTTTATTCTCGAAGGGAAGCGGGTTCAGGTTAGCCAGGACATCCACTGTCTTACTGAGAGACCGGGGGTGGGGGGGTGGGGGGTGGGGAATGGGGAATGGAAGCCACCTACATTCTCACAGATTTGGGTCCCCTGTCGATGGGTCTCCAGAGAAGCCAGGCGAGAGGATGAGACAATCCAATCCGAGCCCCAGGGACTTCACCTGCCACCAAGGCTTGCCGTCTTCTGGCACTCACTTCCCTACCAGGAGGAAAAACACCCTTCCTGACCTTCCCAACTACTTTATAAGTCACGGGAGGGGGGGGGTGAGGGGGAGAAGGGGAGGAGCCCCTCCTTCTTTCCAAGGAATTCTCTCGTGTCCTTTGTGCCTCCTGAGGGAACATAACTGGCGGGAACAGGACCTCCAGATCTTCCATCCACACCTTCTCCTCGGCAAAACATTTAAGACACAGGAGCACCCGCTGACAGTTAATATTGGCCGATGCTGCTGCCAGGTATTTGTCCTGACCTATGGAGAAAGTACTTCAGAGGCTGGGAGGAGGAGGACTCTGTCCCAGAAGGGCCGCTTTAGAAGGGTGCCTAAAGAGACATGAAATGTGTATCACTTTGTCTGTCGTCTAAGCATTTATTGCATTTAAATGAATCCCACAGTAATAAGGTTTTCTTTTGCTTTGTGGCAAGGCTTCTTGCACCTGCTGTTTTGTAACTTAAAGTGTAAAATAAAGCCAAATATGTAAACTAATGGCTAAAGTAAATAACTGAATGTTTACTATTCCCAATTTAAATCTACCCCACTGTTTCACACATTATCCTCCAGGACTGTGGTTGCAATTCCACATCTGCTTACTTGAGACAAAATCCATTGAACTTTATATGACTTACTGCACACATGTATGCAAGCACGCACACACACAAAACTTAAAAGACCACTAAGCCTGTATGTGAACCATGAAGCAATTTACAACAACAATAATATAAAAACAATGGATGAAATAAAATTGACCATGGGACCACGATGGACAGACACAGCATGCCTTTTCCCCCCAGAAAAGCATTCAACCAAGCAAAATGTGGGCTGGATGACACTGCCATTAGCGAGTCACAGAGTTGGTTGAACAAATATTGCATCTCAATCATGCCACATTAGATTGGAAGGTAGGGCTAATGCCAGATGGGATTCCTCATTTAGGCCTTATGCTGTTCAATGTATTTACAAATGACTTGGCTGAAGGTTAGAAAATGGGAATGTCAAATTGTGGATGGCATATGAAGATAGGAATGATAGCAAAGGGACAGTATCAAAATTCAGGAGGAATCTGATATGTTAGAACAATGGGCAAAAATCAACAAAATTGTTAGAGACAAAAACAAAGTTCCATTTTTGAGTAAGCAAAATTAAGGACATGACGGACACGGTTTGGTTGAAATCACACTGGATAAGTAGAACATCAAAAGATATTAAGTTGTCTTGATGGATCACAAGCTGAGCATGATCTAAAAGTGTGATTAAGTTGAAAAAGAGGAAATGCAAGTAGGGTCACCCAAAAAAGGAAATGCGGTTATGGTCACCATCAAATGTCAAGCTCAAGACAAGCCCTCCTCCTTCCTTTCAATTCTGAACTGGTCCAATCACACTTAAAATATTGTGCCAGGCCTGCACATCACATTTTAGGAAGCTGGTTGACAAAATATAGAGTGCCCAGAAGAGAGCAACCTAGATGATAAAGGGTCTTGAAGGAATACTCTTTAAGGAACAGTTGGAGACATACATACGTTTAGCTTAGAGAAGAAAAGACGGATGAGAGAAATGTTAGATGTCAAGAGAAGTCAGGACAAGTTATAAGGAAGTTGATAAACCTAAAAGGCAAACGAAAGGAAAAACCTCCCAGAGTAGCAGACATTCAGTGCCTTGAGAGATGGTGGACGGACTCTTCTTTGCTGCAGGTGTTTAAACAAAGGCCAGATGCCATCTGTCAAGTACCGTATATCCGTCAAAACATACTGGCTTTGGGCAAAGCATTCCACAAGACAGGTGCCACCCAGGGAGGATCTGCTTCAACAGGGTGCCCACTTGCAAGCCACAAGCCTGAACATGTTCAGACCTGGCTAGAATTAGTGGTGAAGAACGTCAGCTTTGTCTCCTGAGAATTGTACAGCCCAAGTTTCAGCTGCTGGAAGTAGACCCTTCGTAGATTAGAGCGCAAGCGCTTGAGGAATGAACACTCTCCTTTGCGCAATGAATATTCGTGCAAGAAGGAGAGTAGAAAGAACTTGTGGCAAGAGCTAAATGAATGTTATCTCATCCCAATGAGGGTTTCTTTCACTTGGGAACTGTGTGTTCACCCACTAATTTTTCCTTAATAAGTGTTCCCCGCTCTCCATCTTCTCAACTAATGTGTGAGACTAGGCCTAGGCCAATAGCCCGTTTCCTTCAGCAACTCCCTTCGCCATCTCCTTCCCTATATCTGGTCCCAAAACTCTTCATCACAACAATAAAAAAAAAAAGAGCAAGGATTGTGCGTCCCTAATTTCCCAACAGCAGATAGATTCAATTTATTTTGGAAGCACCTTGAACTTTTCTATTTATTTATTAAATTTATACCCCACCCTTCTTCCAGAAGCTGCACACCGTATCTACAGCATTTGTGCTTCCAGTTCTCCCGACAAACAACCTCTGGTTTCCAAGTTTTTGAGAAGCTGGTCAATGCACCAAATGCTCATCAACAGACCTCAGCTCCCCTATTTAATTAATAATGAGAAAATGCAGGAAATTAAAAACCCGAACATGCATTCTACGGTATTGCCCAGTTCTCCAAATGGAATTTCGTAAAATCCTTGTGAAAATAAAGATCAGATCACTGATAGGGAAAGGCGTCCTTCCAGTCTTACACTGGTGGCACAAGATCCATATGTTTACTCTCATAAAAGAAAACAATCGTCTCCCATCAGTTTATTCAAAACAACTTAAGCATCTTCCTAGAAAAAAAAAGATGCATCCAAAACTGCATGACAGTTTCCAAAAACACGGCAAATGAGCATATTGTATCATGTTCCAATTAACTGAACTCATTAATTTTATTCCAAAACGACCTATCACTATCCAATAATATAGAAAATAATAATTTGTTTTGTATTAAGTGTAACTTTTAATCCAAAGAAAAGTGATTTAATTGTACCAAAATGATCTAGTGACATTCACAGATCAGACACCTTCTTCCATGCCTCCCTATATTTTGATTATACAACTTACTGTCATTTAACAACACTTTCTAACAGCTATTATAAGATTAACGTGGTCATAGTAGAAGGGATTCCAGAGAAGTCAAGGCTACAGGTTTACATCTGGATGGCAAGAAAGCATTTTAACCAGTAATATGAATTCTTCAGGATGTCCTCTTAAGTGTTCTGCAGTATTCATTCCACCCAGGATCTTTAAACTGCAAAGAAGGAATTTCACACTTCCAAAAGTATTTGGACCCCCCAAACCGTCCAGTGAGTAAAGGGGTACTGATATAAAGATGGTTTTCATGGAATGGGAATAGTAAGCATAACATCTTTAATTAATCCAAGAAATCCATACACCTTATGGAATTAAATAAACTAAAATATTAAAGCTACCTTCTCTAAATTCCAGAGTTTTAAAAAAAAGAGAAACTATTTTCATAACATCTGAATGAACATTTTGGTTTGTTTCTGTCAGACATTATTGATTCCTGGCAACTGCGTGGACAACTGTCTATACGGTTTTCTTGGTGAGATTTTGGGAAGTGCTTTGTCCTTTCTTCTTCCCAAGGCTAAGAGAGCATGAGGTGAGGGGCCCAAAGTCCCCCAGCTGGTTCTCCCCCCAAAGGCATTTGTGGCCCCCAGTTTCTAGCCTGGAGCCTTTACTGACCCTTGAATCTACATTTTAGGGACACATAAACCAATGCAAATGGTGGAGTGTATAAATCACAACTGAACCCTCATTCTCTAAAGTTACTGATTGACCATGATATACAACACTCAGAACCCCTTAATCACCCAAGAGAGATCTTGATGTATTCTCAGCCCTGCAGGCCTCTGGACAAAGCTAACAAGAAAAAAGATGATTTGTGGAAAATGGTAACCCCTAATGGCCTTCAGATCAGATTTAGTCCAAGTCATAGCAAAAAGCTTAACATTCCCACAGAAATGCTGATTGATGGGAGGCCTTTGGATTAAAACGCATTTCCCTATTTAATAATAGCACTGAACATTCCTTTGTTCCCAAGGGATCCCATTCCACAGTCTTTGTGTCACACCAATACTACTGGACAGAGGGTCAGAGGTTACATTCCCCCCCCCCACAATAAGCCCCCTCCCCCTGGCCGGGAGGAAGGCTTCCCTCTGTACAGGAGGTTCACGCTCTGGCCTTTTGCACTGGTCTTTTTTTGGAGCCAGGACCTCCCGTGGGGCGGCTGGGGCTGCAAACCGGGTGCCCTTTGAGCCCTGCCTCCAAGGGGCTGCTCATCAGTCCTAGCCCCGCCCCTCTGCTGAGCCCGGGTGCCCAATCCAGGGCCCAGGGGAAGACCGCGGACAGGTGTCGAGCTCGGCTGGAACGCCACGGCTGCACCAGCCCTTCCCATGAACTGGGGCCAAAAGGCACTGGGTTCAGGGGACGTGTGCTGCTTCCTCTGCCAGACTTTAGACGGCCCTCCTGCCAACACAATCTGCAGCCTATATTTGAAAGAAAACAAACAGCGGAGTAGAAGGCAGGAAAAGCACAAGTGACTCACCCAGGCCTTGATAGTCTGACTGTGTCCAGGACATGGGAGAGAAAAATCTACTGGCCTCATTCAAGGGAGGTACTCTAAAGAAACCCACCTGGCGACCCTTCTGAGGGTTTCTCAGTCCATTCTTGCTGATTAAGAACATTTAAGCGGCTGACCAACTCCCTCATCGTGACTCTGGGCAGCTCACAGAAATAAAAAAAAAACCAATACAAAACTGAATAACCCCTTACCCCGCTCCCTTTGTGACTACAATCCAATAAATCAGGGGTCCCCAACCGCCGGTCCGCGGACCGGTACCGGCCGCGGAACAAGCCTTACCGGGCCGCTGGTTGCTGGGCGCCGCCATCTTTTTGGTAAAAAGTGCACCGGAAGCGCTTTTCGTCAAAAGATGGCGGCGCCAACGCTCGGTGAGCTTTTCCGGGTAGAAAGCCATTTCTACCGAAAAAGCTCACCGAAGCGCTGCTGCACTTTTTGAGCGCCGGCTGACGTCACCGGAGCGCTTTTTCGTCAAAAAAGATGGCGGCGCCCAGTTGACGCCGTACCGGGCATGCGGCGCCCAGCTGATGCCGGAACCGGGCCGCGGCGTCGAAAAGGTTGGGGATCCCTGCAATAAATGACATGATGGGCTCCGTATCCCCCGGGCTCCATAGAGCAAGACCACATCTTCAGGGGTTTTTGAAAAAACCACCAGGTCAATCTTACCTCTGCAGAGGTGATATTCCCCAGGGACAGAGCCACCACAGAGAAGGCCCTGCTTTGTGGTCCCACTAGATCAGGGGTGTCCAACCTTGGCAACTTTAAGACTTGTGGACTTCAACTCCCAGAATTCCTCAGCCAGCTTTGCTGGCTGAGGAATTCTGGGAGTTGAAGTCCACAAGTCTTAAAGTTGCCAAGGTTGGACACCCCTGCACTAGATGGACCTCCTCTAGAGCGGACACTTTCTCCGTCTCCCTGCTCTGGTGGGTCAGGTAGACGTGACTGGGGGGAAATGGTCCTTCAAACAGGTCCTTTTCAAAGCTACACACTTCAAGAGATTTGGAAATGGTATGATTGGGGGGGTGGGGAGAGAATGCTCAGCCCTGCGCTAGTAGCTCCAATGCTCCCCCTGGAATGGGCAGGGGAGAATATTTTAGATGCTTCTTCAATGTGTTTTAACTATTTATTAATAATATGTACCTACTATTTATTCCATCTTGCTCTTTGGAGTGACTCGAGGCAGTTTGGGGATATGAACGGGCGCTGTATACTTTGCAGAGCCCCTCTTGACAAATTAAACATATTTTCCTATTTTAACAAGGGTTTAAAGTATCAATTTTGCTGCTTAACAAGCACCCCCAAATGTGCAACACCAGACTAAAAGCGTACCCCACCCTTCTACCCCACAGCATCAGCTGCAAGCCCCAGGCAAAGCACAAAGGCAAGGCAGCCCAAGCCATGAGACAACAGCAGCATTCAGCAGAAGATATGAGCTACTCTATGAAACAAAAGGGGGAGACTGCTTTGACAAAGATTAAGAACGCATGCTTAAATGCAAAAATTGGAACGCCTCACTTGTATTACAACACCTTTAAAAGAAAGGTTTCAACAATGCCCAAATAGTAAAATGCAGGGGAGCATTCCAAAATCAGGGCCCCACCAGAGATTGGTCCTCTTCCTTGTAGGTATCAAACAAGCTCTTTTTCAACAGGAAAACGGAAATTATCTGCACAGATAAATACTTTGGCGCAGGGAAAGGAAGCTCCCTCAGAAATTTAGGGATAGAGGAAGGGCAGGCCGTGAAACCTGGGAGGAAGCATGTCCCCTCAAAACAAATAGCAGATATTATGTGACTAAACAGTTCGGGGGTGAGTTAACCTCAGGGCTAAACCCACTTTCCAAAAATGTGTTACCCCCAGCTGACAAAGCCTCTGGAATGGAAAACTGAATGTGGAATATTAGACAGGCCATGCCATACCTAGAGAAGTGGCAACAACGACTGGTGCACCCCAACAACGGCAGAAATGAGAGTAAAAATCTCCCCCCCCCCCATCCTTCTATAGTGCAGGGGTTCTCCAAACTTGGCAACTTTAAGACTTGTGGACTTTAACTCTCAGAACCACCCTACCAGCTGAGGAATTCTGAGCGTTACAGTCCACAAGCCTTAAGGTTGCCAACTCTGGAGAGCCCTGTTCCCATGGTATCAAAAGTGCTACCACCCTGTCCACAGCTGTCCAACTGAAAAACCAAACAGAATTCCCAGGACGAGCTTCCATTTTTTCTTCGAGGCGATTAATTAATACATTGTATAATGCAACCGGGGTTGTAGGGGAAGCGTGGATTGCTGTGGCTCCTCTTCTGACCTTTGGCAAACCAAGGGAAGCTGGAGGAAAAGCCTGAGGCAGGGTGGCCATTAGAGCAGGATTATCCCCCACAGGTCCCAAGACATCAAACTCTCCGGCTTGCTTATTCAGACACACCTCTTTGGGGAAGTAAATTACGTTCCTACTGTATTTTTATCTTTATTGCTTTAAACCTTTGTTATTACAACAGGCAGTGAGCTAATGGATGCCCAACCTCTTAATTAAGAAGAGAATGTGTACCTTGCCCTTTGCGCAGGACAGAGTGAAACACATCTAACCACAGCAAAATATACACAGCACTGACATCGAAAACATCCCCGTCCTAATCTTTAAGCCTTGGCCTCAGCCGCGGCAGCAGAAATGCTCCGGGATGCCTCAGATCGTGCCAGCTGCCCAAGAGGTCAAGGAGGCAATCCAGCCGCTCACTCGCCTCTCATGAATGAATGGACAGGATTCCCCAGAGAGCACTTTGAGATCCGGTTACTGGAAATTTTCTTCCTCAGCAGAAAATACAGGAATAGCGCCACACTAAGAATGGCTATCAAAACAAACCTTTTCCTTTTCAGAAACGAATTAAGGCATTTAGCCAACACTGCACTGGGACTGTTTGCCAACAGCGACGAAACCTGTAAGCCTTAATTTCCACCACTGCAAGATTTGTTAAGGGAGCTGTGATTTAAAACAAAAAAGTAAAACCTTCTACTACAGATTATGCTCATTGGCTCTTATATTTAGCAAAGCTCAAGGATTTTGCTCAATCCACATTTTTAGCCACCTTACACAATTCCCATTCCAACATGTGAATCAAAATGCAATTGGTCTCTAAATTTCACATTTCTCTGAATTAAAATATTAAAATCAAATTTGATGTTAACATGTATATATTGCATGATTTAGGTTTAAAAAGTTTAAAGTGAATTGTTTTAAAATAATACACACACCGTTCATGATTTTTTTTTTCAAAAACAGTTATTAATGCAGCAATGAGATAAATGAACCGATACAAATCCATTCGTTTACCTAACGCTGCCAGAGAAATCAGAAAAAAAATCCAAGGAATGTAAGGGTTTTTTTCCCCATCGACAGCATTTTTTAGTGTTTGTATAACAAAAGATAATTGTAGGATTCTGTAGCCTCTGCTCATACCAGCAAGAAGATATCTGGGAATCTTCCCTATAAATTTATAGTACAGGGACACACAGCAATTTCAATCCCGGTCGGCAGTGGAAGCATGGCTTTAATAGGCTGAGCAGAAGAAATACTAGTAGATAAGCAGAAATTCTAAGATAGATTCTCACTTGCCAAATTCAGCATTTTAAACAACGCGCTACAATACTTGTTTCTTCTCATGTTTCCTTGCAATGATTTGGCATTTAAGAACAAATTACAGAATGCTTAATCACTTACTTCCCATTCACTTGCAATTTTGGGGGCCACCTCCACACCCAACTTTTCAAGATCCTTCTCCTTGTGCTTCTCAAATTGCTTGTATCCCACATATCCTGTGCCTGTAGCCACGAAAAGATGCAGTGGACGGATGCGCAGCGCCACATTCAGAGGTCCGGTGTGCAGGGATCTCTGCCCTGGAACGAAAGGGATCCACTTTTTAGAAATCAAAGCAGGCAAGAGGTTGGAGTCCAGCCGGTAGTTCAAGCAAAGGCCTAAGATGACAGGGCTTCATAGACAAAGGCAACGTTTGTACCCAAAAGGACAAAAAGACTAGCTTGCTGCCATACAGGTTTGAGTTGGCTTGCAAGTAAAATTTGTCAGACATGAGGCACTTCAGAAAAACCACAACCCTAAACTACTGGCAAATCAGTGTCGGAAGTTAAAACCCACCCTTCTCCTAGGAAAATGAAATATTTTGGGATATTGAAAAGACAGAATATATCCCCTAAAAAGAGAAGTAGAAACTCAGAAAGCAGAAACTCAGCACCCCAACCTTTGCTAATGGGCCATTACTCTGGCCTGGGCCAGCCTATTTTACACAACAAAGATCTCCAGGTAGAACTGTAGGAATTGCCCAAAGACCTTTCATTACATCATCATCCAGCAAGGCTCAACCAAGCTTGGGACTCAGGACAGCCTACAGAGTTGCCCCTGCATGGCCCCATGGGAGTCTGACAACCAATCAGAATACAGGCTCAAATTCAAATCCCAACAGAGGTTATAAAACCCAGGCACTCTCAGCATCTCAGCCCTTCCTTCTTTTCCTTCACCCAACATCTTGAAGCAGGTGATCATCCTTCCTTTTTTTACAGCTCCAAGCCATGTGGTCTTGTCCACCATTAAACCATCTTTCCAAGCAGTCACCATGTTTCCAGTGTCTTTCTTCCCCACTTGGAACTGTTGGAAGAAAAATCCTCCTGGGTTCAATTCCAAGTGGGGAAAAAGACACTGGAAACATGGAGGCTGTTTGGAAGGTTTAATGGTGGACAGGACCACGTGGCCTGGAGCTCCAGAGTGAAAAGGAAGGATGATCAAATGCTCCAAGGTGAAGGAAGAGATCAAGAAAAAGGGCTGAGGTGCTGAGAGTGCCTGGGTTTTATAACCTTTGTTGGGATTTGAATTGAAGCTTGTATTCTGATTGGTTGTCAGACTCCCATGGGGCCATGCAGGGGCAACTCTGTAGGCTGTCCTGAGTGCCAGGCTTGGTTGAGCCTTGCTGGATGATGCACTGAAAGGGCTTTGGGCAATTGCTATAGTTTTACGTGGAGATCTTTGTTATGTAAAGTATTCTGGCCCAGGCCTTAATGGCCCACCCATTAACAAAGGTGGGGGTGAGTTTCTGCTTCTGAGTTTCTACTCTTTTTAGGGGAAATATTCTGCCTTTTTAATATTTCCTAGGATTTCATTTTCCTAGGAGAGGGGTGGGTGCTAACTTCCTACAGAACTGAACCCAGAATGATATTTCTTCCAACACCAGAACACTGAACAAAAGTTAACCATAATAAGGCATCTACTTTGTTTCTTCCAAATGAAATTAGATTTAGTAGTACACCCTTTACTCATATCTGAGAACTATGATAGTCTACTGAACACGGTCCATGGTGGGTGGGATGTCAAAATATATTTTAAAAATTATCAAATGCCAGGAGGTTGCCAGATCTAGCAAGATTTAAGGTGGGAACTTCAAAATCTCATTGAGTTTGACTGAATCTTTTTTTTAAATTTAAAAGTAACGAATGAAGAAGTTACCTAGGTTGGTAATGAAACATCTGCAAAAAAAACCCCACCAAACTCAGGGAGCACCATGGACCCCTCATTTCAACTCTGAGTTACAAGCCGTCTCCTTTATCAGGAATGAATGAGAAATGAAGGAATGCAGACCGAACATAAAAATCAATTCACCGGTATAAAACGGGCAAGTGCCTTGACCCTGGTCTCTTAATGAATGTTTAAGGTGTCCTTAAATCTTAGCCATCTTTTGTGCAATTTGGCTACCATGGAAATTGCCAGCCCATGCAGATTCCCTGCAAACCGTCCAAAGAGCCCAATCTACCTAAAAGCCCAATCTACCTTCTGCTTTTTGCAAAGGGGAGGTACTGCCTAACTGAGCTTTCAGAATAGCCTTCTATGGCTCTGCTGCCTCCTGCTGGACAGTTCCTGCTATGGAGCTGCTGGCTAACAGCATTTCAGAATTTGGAGGTGGACCTAGAGTTGAGTGTAAATTTGCTTCTTCTGCACCAAGACCACCGTTGAGATGCCCTGACCGAGCTGAAGAGAAACACGATCTGACTGAAACACTATCTGACTTAATGGAGCTGGGCCAGGGCCACTGAAGCTCCCTGGCTGCTTCTGAGCCATTCACTGTCTCTCAGTCCAGCTCCATCACAGGGAGGGAGATTCCTGCAAGCAGCTAAGGCACAAATCTAACGAAATATCCCATCACTTCCTCACCAAGATGGTGTAGGAGGAGAGCCAAGTTGATGGCAAAAAAAGCCCGGTAGTCCCTTTTCTGAATAACATTTTTTTATTTAAAAGGCATCCGTTCTCTTAAGCTGCCACTTGTTATCAGGTGCATGGAATGACTAGTCTGTTGTAGGATTTAAATTGGGGGAAGGTGAGAGGAAGGACACAGAAAAATCACTCGGTCATGCAGAAGCAGGTTATGTGCGATCCTGATTGTAAGCAGCTGATCAATTAAAAACTGCAACGTGTTAAAAGTGCCTTGTGTTTGTTGAGGCCTTTTTAAGATTTCCTGAATACTTTTGCTCTGTTTTTAACTGAGGGGGCTCCGTGGATTCTTCTATAGCAGGGGTGTCCAACCTTGGCAACTTTAAGCCTGGAGGACTTCAACTCCCAGAATTCCCCAGCCAGCTGGCTGGGGAATTCTGGGAGTTGAAGTCCTCCAGGCTTAAAGTTGCCAAGGTTGGACACCCCTGTTCTATAGATTTCACTGGAGGAGGAGTTTAGTTTCCTGGAGGCCTGCTTCCACCTCTTTCCAGGAGGTCAGAACAAATGTGCTTGTAGCAGAGAGCTTGACTACGGATGGTGTGTGCTGGGCGAAAGCTGGAAGCATGCAGTATACACAGCATTCGGCAGTTCTCCTGCATAAGGTGGAGCTAATGTGTACCTGATGTACTTGTACAGGGACATCAAAGAAAAGGATGTTCTTTTCTTTTTTTAATTTATTGGTTTTTAAAAACAAACATAAACGAACAAAACATAAAAACATCAAGCTGTCTTCCATAGGTGTACATACAGTGTGCCGGTTGGTTTACAAGTTGTTTTGTGCTTCCATTTCGTAGTCTTCAATTACGATTACATTACATATAATCTCATATTGTCAATCAAAAACTAAATACCTTGGTATCATTATTAATCAATCATTTGGCTATACTTTTATCCACTCATGTTTTACAAGATAACCATAATTTACTTAATGTCAGAAAATGCCATCAATTAATCTCAAGTAAAAGAGGAGCTTCAATGTGAAAAGCATCTCAGCTATGCATGCCACAGAAGTTAAGAACCAGAAAAACTAGAAATGAACAGAGTCAAGAGATCCAAGGTAGCACCATGGAAATGGCTGGAAAGTATGTCCCTGCCAGAAACCAAAGAGAACAAACAAGGGAGTAAGGAAGCTAGACAGGCATGTATTTTATCGCCATTTTTGTTCAATCTGCATGCTGATCATGTGGAAATTAGGTCTGGAATTGCCTGGTGTTGGAGTGAAGATTGGGGGAAGAACCATCAATAATGTGAGGTATGCAGATGATACAATACTACTGGCTGAAAATAAGGGAAATCTGCAAAAAATGATCTGGAAAATCAAGGATGAAAATAAAGAAGTAGGACTGATTCTTAACTTCAGGAAAACAAAGATAATGACAGCAGCTGCAGATGGACATGAGATGTTTAAAATCAATGAGGAAATGGGATTAATTTGATAATTTGATCTTCCTTGGATCAAGAATTGAGGGCACGAGGGCAGTTCTACATCTGAAAGGAAACGCAGGATAACCTTAAGCTACACTTCCGGTCATAAGTAGCTCCGAGGAGCCTGTCATAATTTTTACCCACAGCTATGCCACATATTTGTGGGTACATGTAAGTGCCAAAGGTGAAATAATATGGGTAATCTACAGTCTAGTGTCAACATGTGCTGTTTTGGCACCAGTTATTATGCTTTTTTTTTCTTTTCTTTAAATTTATTGGCCAGTCACCTCTAGTGGATGATGCCTTGAAGTCCATGTTTGTTTCATGTATATAGTGCCTCAAAATCCATGGTGGCCCAAATGATAAAATTAGAAAGATTGCTTATGGAGACATTTCTTAGGAAGTCTTCTCTAGCTGGGAATGTTAAGTCCATGATATTTGATTCTGCAGTTGTGAAAGTGCTAATGCTTGCCAGGGGTGGGATTCAACCGGTGCAATAACCGGTTCGGTGAGCGTGCGCTTTGTGCACATGTGCAGCATTTGAAAATCATCTCCTCCTGAAAGCCATGTGTAGCACAGGGCGTGTGCAGCGATCGGCTGTGCCGCGCAAAGCAGCTGAGGTTGAAAAAGCAGGAAATAAAGGACAGGTAAAAGCCCGGGTGGGTGGGTGGGCCGAACAGAAGAATCATTGGAGGAATCGGTTCCCTCTCAGCTGATCTTCGGAGCTACCGGTTCAGGAGAACCGGGCCAAACCGGCAGAATCCCACCTCTGCTTGAGACAATGAGACAGCCCAGATTCTGTAGTGCCTGACTGAAGCCCCAGGGATGTTTTCATGTAGATATGATCTTGTACAAGTAATCCTACTGGGAGTTTAGCAACCACTATTGGAGTTGGTACTTAAGTCACTAAGTGATACAGTTACTGAGAGAGACTATGCTTTCCTTTTTCACCACCCTTTGGAATGTTCACCCTGGGGGTGGAATAATTGGCAAGAAGGGAATTATTGTTTATAGTTACATTCAGTGGAGAGGACAGGAATAAATTACCAAAGAGGGAGAAGGCTCCTTATGGTTTTGCAATCCCTTCCTCTCCAATCTCTCTCCCTCTCCCCCTGGGGGAATAAAGGGAAGGGAGTAAAGAATTGTTCAGCACAGGAGAGATTGTCTAAAGGGATTGCGTACTTAAACAATCTCTCCACATTGTGAGGGGGGGGGAGGGGAGAAAAAAAGGATCAGGCATACAACAATATGTACTGACTGTAATGTAACGGTGCCAGACCTTTCCTGTTTTATGGACCAGTGCAAGGAGGGGGGATGACTCGCACAAATGGACCTTCGTGAACGCGCTCTCTCCCGCTGCTCTTGTCCACTGCTTCCGCGGCCCAGTTCTGAATGGGCTACAGCCCGGTACTGGGCCCCAGCCCAGGGATTGGGGACCCCTGCTCTAATGGCAATCCCATAACCACTGGAAGAAATTGTGAAGTTTGTAAATGTGTCTGTCTTTGTTGCAAAGCTATTCTTTTCAGCACCCTCGTAACTACCGACAGTTGCTGCTCTGGGCACTTGATAAACGAGGTCTACCTACATGCTTTCAGGCAATTCTTTTGTCAGATTCTGTAATTATCCCTGATGTGTTGTTGTGCAGGACAGTTGGAAGGTCAGCTTTACCAGATTGCCTAAATCAGGGGTCCCCCAACCACCGGTCCGCAGACCGGCACCGGGCCGTGGAACAAGTCCTACCGGGCCGCTGGCTTGCTGGGCGCCGCCATCTTTTTGATGAAAAAGTGCTTCCGGTGAGCTTTTCCGGGTAGAAAGCCACCATCTTTTGATGAAAAAGTGCTTCCGGCGAGGTCACCGGCAAGCACTTTTTCATCAAAAAGATGGCGGCGCCAGCTAATGCCGGTACCGGGCCGCGGCGTAAAAAGGTTGGGGATCACTGGCCTAAACGACGAAATCCACCTATTTGAAGATGACAACTGCTCCTCCTTTATCAGCTTGTTTGAGTTTGATGTCACGATAGTCTGACACGGGAGAACCTCATTTGCCTTTTCGTGAGGCTGAGCCAGGGCTGACCCACGGCAGCTGGGACGGAGGCTTGGGTGGGGAGGGAAAACTCGTGGCTGACTTGTCCTGCTCATTCTCTCAACTGTGTTCAATACTGCTGGCAGTGCATCTTGCTGGACTACTTGGAAGGGCTGGAGGTCAAGAGAGGCTGCTCTGCAGCGACTGCCCCCCTGTAATGCCTTTGCACGTGGCAGTTGTAACTGTGGTGTTGCAGAAGACCCTGGAGAGAAGAGTCCCTTGGATTACGAGGAGGTGAAATCGGTCGATCCTACAGGAAATGAGCCCGGACTGTCCTGAAGTTGAAGCTCAAATACTTTGGCCACCAAATGAGAAAAGAGAACTCCTTGGGAAAGACCCAGATGTTGGGGGAAACGGAAGGCAAAAGGAGGAGGGGACAGCAGAGGATGGGGTGATCAGCTGGTGTCATCAACGAAGTGAATAAGGGTTTGAGCAAACTCTGGGAGATGGTGGAAGACAAGGGAGGGGGGGCTGGCATGCTAAAAAGGTTCAGACACAATTTAGCGACTGAACAACAACAAAACAACTTTAGCTGCCCTTGGATACTACAGGGAAATTTTTAGCTGCAAAATGTATTGCCACACCTATTTCAGGGGGCTGCACTAGCTGCTGTTGAGCTTTTGGCAGCACAATCTAACGTCACTGAACCTGGGAGACAGCGGGACACTTGTTTCCTTCGCTGCTGGCTCCTAGTTCCAGGGCACTGGCTCTCTACCTACAGCCACACGTCAGTCTTCTTTCCAGACTGCTCGGTCTTGAGAAAACAGGTCCTGTATTCCTGCTGAAAATCAAAACCTGTTTTCTTGCCCAAGATCAAATATCATAAACCTGATGTTTTAAGCAAGGGTGGGGAATTATTGACTGGTGAACTAAGTCTGGCCATGACGCATTCTCACATGGTCTGTGGCATCCCCTCTTCAGACCCAGCCTGAGTAGCTCGGGTTGTCTCACTTCAGACCCCTCCTCCTCTCCCCCCAAAAAAAAAAAACAGGGGCCAGGAATTTAGGTCTACAGCTTCTTCTGCTATACGATACTAATTGACATATTGTGCTAAGGCATCATGTGATGTTTTTGATTTTAGGTTAGCCTGTTGGATAAACCTAACCACTGTGGCTTGAAAGTGACTTAGAACTGTTCCTTATTCAACAAACCACAATTAAACAAAGCATGGTTGTCACACAATATGAATCCAACTTGTGGTTTTAAAGCCCGTCCCTGAAATCCTATGTTCAGGTTTCCTCATCTCTAATTGCGCAAGGCTAACAGGTAACAATTTATTCCATAACTAAGTTCTAACTTGTTTGGAAATATTTCAAAATAAGTATATGAAAGAAGGACGTTTTGTTTTCAGACATACTGGAGAAGGTTTAAAATTTAGTTATGGTTTAAATAACTAATACAAAAGAAGTCTGATACAACTAATAATAAAAGCAAGAAGTGTGGAAAGGGAGTAATTTAAATGAGTATTTTCAGAGAAATTGGAAATTTACACGTATAAATGAACAAGAAAGTAAAGTTAAGGAAAATGTTTTCTTCTTCCTACTGGTATTTTCCTTAAATGTGTCTCACTGCTGCATGCATCACACACGTCACATGCAAATATAAATAATGAGTCAAATGAAGTAAGTCATGATATAAATTACCTGGTTATGTTTACTGTGTTGGGTGAATCCAGTTATTCTGGTTTACTGGATAAACCTTGCATAACCAAACTATAGCTCAGCATAATGGGAGAAACTCAAGTCAGTATATGGGGGAAAGGGCTGAACTTTGGGATGGAGAACCACCACCCGTTACCTGCAAGAATTCTATCAAGGACTCTGTCATGGTGGGGTTTGGCTGTCAGTTTCTTCTTCATTTCCTAGGGTTTTTTCTAGCATGAGTTTGCTATGGTCTCTGAATCCTTCACGTCTTCCAGATCAAACAAAAACTTCCAGGAGCCTTACCTGCAAAGAAGACGGGGGAAACTGGCTGCTTCAAAAATAACGTCTTCTTCAAGGGGAGGTTCCCATGCCACAGTACAATTCTGCTGAATAGAAAAATATCAGATACAGGTCAAATTACACGTACGTAAAATATTGATACAATATTGACTGTACTGATGTTCCCTAAATCGACTAAATATATATAATATAAACTCAAAAGTTTGAGGTTAAAGTTATCTAAAGTTATAATCATCCATGTAATTCTACCCGAAAGTAGATTATATTACGATTTATTCTATCATATTAGAAAAATTGTTGCCTGCAATGAGATACTTGTGACAAGATAAAAGAGCCACATGGAAGTAAAATATTTCAAAGATATATAAACACCAAAGTGGATTTAAAACCTTGGCCTAAATCTAATTACATCTGAAACCTGAATTACATGAAGTAATACTGCCCAACTCTAATTTGTGGGAAGGTAATTTAAATGAACTATTCAAAAAATAGTCTTTGAAATTACAATGGATTTTAGGGGTGAAACACTCAAGCAGGGGTGGGATTCAGCTGGTGTTACTACCAGTTCGGTGATTACGTTTTGCGTGTACGTTTTTGAATTATGGGAGTGGAAGTCCACAAGTCATAAAGTTGCCAAGTTTGGGGACCCCTGATATATGTAGTCACCAAACAAAGCTGGGAAACCAAATTTTCCAGATTAAAATGTTTCTCATGATGCAAGTCTGACCTATTGTTCCAAGGACTAGGCAAAGGGCAGGCAACAGTTGAAGAATTGATTCTAACCCTAATGCATGTAGAGCAGCATTTCTTGGCAACTTGCGTGGATTTCAATTCCCAGAATTTCCCAGCCAACCAAGTTAAGAAACACTGCTATAAGAGCTTCCTCTTCACCCTCATTCTTATACTTGGTCTGTATAATCTCCTAAGGCCTGATATGATCCAATCCTAGTGTCAGAAGGAGCAACTGAGTCTGCTCAGTGGAACCACAACAGATGGGAATGTTTGGGTTGACCTAGCAATCAAAAGGCCTTCACTATTCTTGGCCAAATCTGCTTTAGGGCTTAGCAAACTGCATGAACCTGATCAGCTCTGGCTTTCCAATGAATTATTAGGAAGCCCTGTCGTCACATATTCACATAGATGATTTCCCTTGCAAGGATGGCCAGAAGTGTGTGTCACTTTCCCTTTTGGTATCCCTCCACACCAACTGGCAGCGCTGGATGTTCAGAATGTCAAGACAGCCAATCCTCCTGCCTGCTGAATGACCCTTCCCTCCATGTGGCCCTGGGAGGGGATGAGGCAACAGAGGACAGTTTGGACACCCAGATCAAAAACCCACGTTAGGACCACAGATAATGTATGATATAACACGTGTGTGTGTGTGTGTGTGTGTGTGTGTTCAAACAGAAGTAGAACATGCTGGAATAAAATAGCCTTCTATGGCCTTAGGAGTCCAGTTGGGGAGGCTCAGGGGGTCTGTAGGTGATTAGCACCGATTGGATCAAGAAACCCCTGCAAGAAAACACGCAAGCTCAGAGAGCACCAAGGTCAACCCTGAGCTAAAAATATTTTGTATCTATGGAGGTTCTCAGTCACCCAGGCCGTGGTTGTCCCAAAGGTGCATTTTCAAGAGGCAATTGGATTTTTTGGGTTTTTCTTCAAAGATGTTTGACTTCTCATCCAAGAAGCTTCTCCAGCTCTGACAGGATAGTGGGGAATGGAAGGATAGGAAGACAACAAAGTCCCCATTTTGGACAGAGAGGACCGCTGGTTTGAAAGTGGGGTCAAAGAGGCCAACTGCCCAAATTGAACAGCCCTCCCTCAATAGAGGGGGGGGATAGGGCGTCACCTGTCTCCAGTCTACAACTCAGTCCTTTCAGCAGTTACAAGCCGACGCCACACCCATTTGTTGGCCACTCAGGTGACCATGACGTACAGGTAAACCTCCTGGTGACCTTAATGACTAGCTAAAGGAATGCAAATATCCAGCTGTCTGCAAGGAGTATAAATCCTTCCATTCCCCACCATCCAGCTGAAGAAGTGAAACAGGTTCAAAGAAAAACCAGAAAGTCCTCTTGTAAAAGCACCTTTGGGACATCCTTTATTGACACTTCAGCCCTTTCTCTCACACTCAAAACAACAAAGGCAAGTCAATTAATACCCTCTTCTCATGTATCACAGGTGTCCCTTCAACCAAAGTCTTGGGCTGCCCATGTCTTCCAAACCTAAAGCCTACAAAAAGTCTATAAACCTGGTTCATGTTCCAGAAGCCTAAGATTTTGGCTGAAGAGATATGAGTGATTGTGGCAGGGGCTTGATCAACCTGCATCCGCTCATTTGTGGCAGATATTTTGACTTAGCCATATGAATACATCAAAAGGAAAACGTTTAGAGGCACAAGATTTCCAGGTGGCTCTGTACAAGAGTCTGTTCTACCAGTACAATCACAACTCAGAGCATTGAAGTTCAAAGCTGATTCACACACCAACTCCTCTAATTTAGACTATTCCTAACTTGTACACAGTATTTTTTCCTGCCAGTCCAAATTTCTTTCAAATTCTCTCTTCAGAATTTTTACCAATGTCACTGGATGTAATATGATAACATCATCTTTATGCCTGGCCTGTATCAGACTCTGAATCAGGGATGAAAAGTCCAACTTAGTTCTCCTGGGTTTCTCGCTGGCTTTTTTATATCTATCTGACATGTTGCACAGCTCTTCCATGCTATTTAGCAAACCAGGTGAAACTAGTAGTGGATATAATTTGGAGCTCTGCAATGAAATTCCAACAGTACCCAAACTGCAATCAGATTCTTAACTATCGGACTACTCAAGTGGTCAGTATCTTTGAAGAAATCTATTTTTGGGGAAATGGGTGACTAAAGGAAGAACAACTGCAATTAAATTTAATTGCATTTAAATTGAATTGACTGAGGTTTTTCTGGTCAGCAAAAAACTAGACTCTGAGGCAGTATTTCATTAACTTTATTTAAGGTGAGACTGTGTTCTACCCAAACAATACAGTTTCTTCCCAAATGAACACTCCTTGTCCTTCGACTTTTGCTGAATTTAGTTGCAGCAGAAGACTTGCACAATGACATCTCCTGTGTCAACTGTGACCATGGCTGAACCACTTGGATTTGGCAAACAGACATTCACAATCCAATGCGCTCTACGTGGGACTGTCTTTAAAGAGAATCCAGAAAGGGTGGTTGATGCCAATGAAGCAGATATGCAGCTTGTATGATGCCCATCCAAAAAGATCTGCCCCATTTGCCAATTACTTTCCGGGTACCCCTTAAAGTGCCAACACTGATTGTTTAAAGCAGGGGTGTCCAACCTTGGCAATTTAAGACTTGTGGACTTCAACTCCCAGGGTTCCTCAGCCAGCAAAGCTGGCTGAGGAACTCTGGGAGTTGAAGTCCACAAGTCTTAAAGTTGCCAAGGTTGGACACCCCTGGTTTAAAGCCCGATTAACTGCCAGGAAAACCTACAGGAGATGCTGCTTTGAAGATCCACAACTCTCCCAGAAGCGAGAGATATTCTCAGGAAGAGAATATTTTGCTGCTTTGTTGCCTGACAAGCTCCCTTTGCCTCTATCCCAACCCCAATGTTTAGATTGGAACATTACAAAAACTCATTTCTTTTGAAGACTTTTGATTTAAATATTGATTTTAAAGGTTTTTAATGTTTTAAAAATATCAGCTGCCCTCAAGGATACCTACAGTGTATATAACACAAAATAAATAAGAAATTGGTCTAAAGCCAGGTTAACCTAGTGATCAAGGCACCAATCTGGCAACAGGGGGACCATCAGTTTCCAGTCCTTCCTTAGGCAAGATAGCCAACTGGGTAATCTTGAGCCAGGCACTCACTCTCAGCCATAGGAAGGAGGCAATGGCGCAAATCATTTCTGAAAACTTGCCAAGAAAACCACTGGAATTACAGTAGCTCAGGCAGAGGCCAGAAGTCAACACTGACTTGAAGGCACCAAAAACAAAACAGAATTTGACCTCATTCAGAGAAATTGAGTCACATTTGGCAACTAACCAGCACCTAGAATGGGGTCAAGCAGGCCAGACGTTTGATTAAAAAGAGGCTTCTAAGACGTGCATCCTTGGCACAGCAAAATACCAGCCTTGTTTTCAATCCTCCCTTTGCCACAAGCCAGAAAAGCAGGACTTGCAAAGATTAAAGAAACAAATCAATCAGGGGCCATCTGCCAAGTCTCAAGGGTAACTTCACCAGCAGGCAAGAGCTGCTGATAAAAGCTTCATTTGCATAAAGGGGCACCTTGGCCAGGTGCATCCTGCAGAAGAAGAGGGGAGCCCCCATTACACAATCAAGCCCCTGCCCTCTTTTTGACATCCCTGCCACTCGCTATAAAGAATAATCGAGCTGTGTTCAGCGTTCATTCTTTTAAGGCTAACTGGATCGATCTGTTGAAAACCCTGGGCTATTTTCAGGCGGGTGGACTTCAACTCCCAGAATCCTTCAGCGGGCTGTCCTGGCAAGTTCTGCTGGCAAGAGAATCCTGGGAGTTGAAGTCCACCCGAGTGGATCTAGCCAAGGTTGAAGAAGGCGGCTTCCCAATATCCCCTGTACGGTTCCCCCCCCGAGCCGGGAAGGAAGCGAGGCCGCCGCTCCTCTCCGCCAGGACCCTCACGTGCCTGTCGGTCCTTACGGGGAGCTCCAAAGGCAGGGCCCCGTCAGGGGTCGGAGGGCCTGGGGTGGACACGGGTTCTAACGAGTCCCCCACCGGACGAGAACCCGCCGACCCCGCCGTCACACGCGGCCCTGGGTCTCCGAGGGCCAAACGCGGGTCTTCCCGGGGCCAGGAGGGGGAGGTTGGCCTCTCTGGTGGCCCGACGCGTCCTCGGAGGAGCCCGAGACACCGGCTCCGTTTTCCCCACCCCAAGGCCGGCTTCCCACGACGGGCGGCCGGAGCTCCGCGGGGAGCGGGGCTTCCTCACGCCGAGCCCTCCTCCGCCCCGAACAGCCCCCGGTACCTGCTGCCGGCCACCCGTTGGGCCACCCTCGCCGCCGCCGCCGCCATCTTGCCGCGTCCTCCCGCGCCGCCACCAACCGCTACGGCAGTGCGAGCCTGAGGGCGGCTGCGCTCCGTCTTTCTCCTCACGCCCGCCCCGTGAGGTAGGCCGCTCCGGAGAGGGCCGCCGCGGCTGGAGCCACGCCCCCCTCCGCCGGATCACAACGCCCATCCTCCTCAGCCTGAAGGGCTGCGCTGTGGAAGTGGCCTGTTCCCCTGCCCGTCGCTATAAAGACAGAATGTTATTTTATGTGGTTATGGCTATACGTACGCACATATACACACACGTGAGGTACAATTATGTACGACACGGTTATAAATAACTGTCTCACAGATATGCGAGGGCCTCTGCTGAATAGATCACCATGTCGCCAATTGGGATTGTTTTAAAAGAAATTAAACTTACTTAGGCTAACTTTATTGTCACTTTGAATGGACATTAATTGGCATACATTAAATTGAAATTTCGTTGCGTACAGCTCTCAAAGGGTGACCACCTCCAGTCATGATTGAATAATAAATAAAAAAAAGATGATGCATATACCCACATGTAGCACTAAAAAGAAAAAACACTAAAATATATTTTTAGTGTTTTTTCATAAGAGATCCACTTGCAGATGGGATGCTGGCGGAACCCAATTTATTGCTTATTATTTTATGCATGTATATCCCATCTTTTATTATTTTTATAAATTACTCAAGGACTTCAGGACTTGTTGCTGTTGGAAAGGAAAAAAAGGAACATCTCTCTGTTGGCCGGAGAAGCTGTGGCCACCACTGGAGAAGATGCCCTGACTGAGTGCCTCTGCAGTCCCTAGTTGGCCAAAATCTTGGTGGTGGCCATTTGGGCAGAGAGCATCATTGTCTGTGGTGGTCCAGAGTTGGGATGGTAACTTTGTATTGACGCTTGGAGCTGTCTAGGGAGATCTTGGTGGAGAGCTTCTGTCTAATTTTAGAGTCCACCGTCAACAGACAATGAACCAATAGTCAAAAGATGCCATAAAGCAGTTACGAAGGTCTTATGTGAAGACCCAGCTCTCTGGGAAAGGTGGAAAGAAAGAAAAGCAGAAGACAACTGGTAGCAAGGAGGATGGGCTTGGTTACAGTGCCCATGAGATCACCTAAGTCCTCCTATTGAAAATCTAACTTTGACTGCTAAGGAGTTGATAACAATTTGATGACTCATAATCAATTTGATGACTCAAAAGGTTAATACGGTAATACCGGTAAATAGAAGATACAGATCTACACATCATCGTTGAAAAAGATGCTATTGGAGTCCTGATTTTTCACTACCGTGAATGTCTTCTACAACGTCTTCATTAGTCAACATGTTGATGTGTGGGATGCCTCACCAGGCTAGTCTAAATCTAATCCAGGGCAGTGTCTTCCTTTAAATGTAGCACATGATTTTTAAGCACTGCGGAAGAGTTGGAAGAGAAAAGCAAAAGGTTTGCAATCCTTTTATGTTGCCTGGCTGCATTGTAAAGTTTCCCATTAGCACTCACGGATTGGCCTCCTTTCCTGCCCACCCCATCGCTTTCACTTTCAGCTTCTGCACCGTGAGTTTTTCAATCTCCCTCCCCCGCCCAAATTCCTGTCACTGCTTTGGAATCTTTGGAATGAGGGAAGGGGAAGATGATTTGTGCCTCTGCCGTCATGAAGTTGTTGTTTCTTGTGGCTGTTCTCTTGGCCTTCCTTGCTGTTGCTCATCTAGCCGCAGGTAGGGGTGACAAAAAAAGAGGGGGGGTTATCTAGTTCAAACATCTTTTTTTTGCTTATGCTCTCCCTGATCACACTATCTAATTTTTGAACATTAGACCCATCTTCAACACTGGAGCTCTGGTTGATAATTGTCTTGTCAAGGGGATCTCATGGAATGGGCAAAATCCAGCCCAGAAGTTATGGGTGCTCCATCACTGGAGCCTTAAGAAGAGACTGGACAGCCATTTGTCTGAAATGGTATGGGGTATCCTGCTAGATGGAGGGTTGGACTGTGGGGCCTCCAGTGTCCTTCCAAGTCTATTATTCTGCTATTCTTTCTGTGATCACATATATCCGTCCTATCAAGTCCAAAGAAAATCAGGAATGGTATAGAACCTCCTGCCACAGTCCAATGACAAGAAGACTTCCAAGCCCTATTATTCTATGTCCTATTATTGTTCCAGGGACATAGAGTTGGATCTTAGCTATTCTGCTATTTATCTCTTGGCTAGCATGTTAGGCACCCCATGTTTCTGACTTGTGAAGACTTAAGCCAGGAATGTAGTGAGAGTGGAGGAATGGGTATGGAAGAAGTATGATCTCGAGTGTGATTGCATAACCCAGAGCATAAACATAAGTGGGGCTTATTCTTGAGTAGATGATTTTAGACTTTGTACAGTTGGAGTGTAGTATGAAGAACATGTTGTCTCACAGGTAGACTTTGAATGAAAAGGATCCATTGACTTCCAAAGGGGGCTAACCATACTTGTAAGTTCCCCAGGTCAAAGTGGACAGGGCTAAGAAGGTGCAACACACTTAAATAGACATGACCCTGTGTTGGTCATTTGGAGATGACCTGGGTGGGTCTGTTGCTATAAGCCAGAGGTCTCCAAACTTGGGAACTTTAAGACTTGTGGACTTCAACTTCCAGAATTCTCCAGCCAGTTCTGCTGGGAATTGAAGTCCACAAGTCTTAAAGTTGCCAGGTTTGGGGACCCCTGCTAGAAGCTATTTAGCTTGCAAAGGCTGTGTTGTTTAACCTTCTATGTGCTTGCAGGGAAGAAGCTCCGCTGGTGCACGCTTTCCCCTCTGGAGCAGAAGAAATGCTCTGAGCTCTCCAAAGCACTTCTGTCTGCTTTGTCGCCTGTCCCCAGCAGTCCTTTTAAGAGGGTTTCTTGCATCCTAGCCCACAGCACTTATGACTGTATCAACAAGATTCGGGTGAGTGTCTCAAAATTCACCCAGTTCAGCTTGTGGTGCCCAGTGGACATGGCAGAGCTCCAGACTGCAATTGGGGCATCCCTACTGAGAAGCCCATATTCCTGGATTAAACCTCCTGGGGGGAAGCCTGGGATGCCTCTGTTCAGGCAGGGAACCCAACCTTGGTCTAGGTCAGGGGTCTCAAACTCGCGGCCCGCGGGCCAATTGTGGCCCGCAGGACGATATCCTGTGGCCCCCACCGTGATATGAAAGTATAATATTAGTGCGGCCCGCAGGGGGAATGGACCTCTGAAGGAAGTCCCGCCCGCCGTTCCTCGTCGTGGCTTCTTCTCCACCCTGAACTTTAACAAGTCCAAGTACAGGTCCAGACTTACTGATGATCATCTTCAAGCCATACTGAGGGCCTCAAGTGCCTCCTCTCTCAAGCCAAATGTGGCTCAGATATGTGAGAGGAAGCGTTGTCGAGTCTCTGGCAGCCAGGAGTAAGCTGGAGAAGCCATGTTCTGAGGAACTGTTCATGATCTTCATTCCATGTTCCATTCATGTGTTCAGGACAGTTCATGTATTGGAGAAATCATTAACTGTTGATGACATTTGAGGATATTTTTTTAACAACGTTTTTTGGGGAATCCCTTATGCGGCCCAGCCTCACCCAGACTCTGCCTCCAGCGGCCCCCAGGTAAATTGAGTTTGAGACCCCTGGTCTAGGTCCTCTTGGCCACAGAGACCATCTGTACAGCTCAAGACATTCTGATCGGTTTTTAATTTTGGAATTTACATTACATTTATACCCCATCTTTCTCTTTGTACAAGTGCTCTGGTTAGCTTAAAATGGTGAACTATTTAAGCCTCAACTGGCTAGGAGAACAATTAAAGGGGATACGAAAATGGTGTGGAAATCATTCTAGAACAGATCCTCATCGCTTTAGAAAGACTCTTTCTACTGGGATGAGACCAAGTCCTTTACTCTTCACAAGTTTCATTGAACATTTGGATGAAGGGGCAGAATGAGTGCTCTGCTGATGTGCTGATCACACAGGTTGCTGTTGTTGTTGGGTTTTTTTGGGGGGGGAGGTCACTGGCAGAATAATTTCAAAATTAAACTGTTGAAAAGAAGAAGAGCTCCCAAGAGCAGTAAGGAGAATGTTTGCCTTTGTAAATAAATAAACAGTACAAATTACTATTTACTTCTTTGGAGAAACAACTTTATCAGATCATCCCTGAACTGCTGAACTGCTAAGCAGATGACACAGATACTCTGAGGTGTAACTCATTTAGTTGGGGATGCCACCCTTTTGAACATGGTATTTAATCATGATAGCCTCTTTCATTACCCTGGGATGATGACAGGGTGGATGTCTTGTGCTTTGTGACCCTGGGATGCAGTGAATTATGACTGTCTTTCCGCTCGGGGCTTTCCCTCAGGGCTGTTAGCATCAGGAATCCAGGCAAGAAGCACAAGCGCTGCGTTCTCTTAAGGTGCTTAAGGCTGATTTTTTTTTTGTTATTTGAGCATAACATCTTCCAAGAACCTCAGCTAACTAACCTAGGTGCTTCTAAAAAGGTTAAATCAGGGCAGTTGGACCAAAGTTTATTAAACATTTTAATTTTTGCAATACATTTTGGGGTGAAGCTTCTGCAGTTGTTATGGCAAAAGTTGGTGCATTCCAACGACTCTCTGACTCTCTGCCTATCTTAAATTTTTCATTGGGACTGAAGAAGTTACTTGGGTGAGTAATGAAACGTCCTAGTTTAATAAACTTTAGTCCAGTTGCCATGATTTAACCAGACCAACAGCCCATGATTTAACCAGTTTAGGTGTTTTTGGCCTGGATAATTGTGTCCTCATTTACATAACCTAGGAGTAAACTCAGCACCTCATAATGGTGAAGTGGCGTGATCACTGGAAAACCTATTACCTGTTATTATATTAGTGTTCCTGCTTCATTTGTAAAGGATTAGTGTCCAGATATTGTTGGCTACTAATTAACCATTGCTATAGATAGTTATCTGAGATGTTATTCTCAGATAACAACAACAAAAAAATCAGCACTGAGCACCTTAAAAAACTGAAGCGCCTTGTGGGTTTTTTCTGGATTCCTGGTGCTAAGCAGCCCTGAGGACAGCCATTATTCACTGCATCCCCTGGTCACAAAGCACAAGACATCCACTGCCTGGATGGTTGGGGAATTCTGGGAGTTGAAGTCCACACTGCCAAGGTTGAGGAGCACTGAACTGTTGCATCATGCAGAGGATATTCTTCTGTAATTAGAAGCAAGATGCCAGGTGGACCTGAAGAGAAGAAACTAAAAACGTTGCTTTAAATCTCTCCCAGGAGAATAAAGCTGATGCAGTTTCCTTGGATTCCGGAGATGCATACTCTGCTGTAAAGCTTTATGGCTTGACTGTGGTGGCCAAGGAGATCTATTTGGGAGGTCAGTTACCTTCTTCCCAGAGCCAATCTTCTTTATTCATATCAGAAGCAGCATTACTAAGATTTTTTTTTTGTAAATTTTAGTTGAGTTTTCACAAAAAAAAAACAAAAAAAAATCTTTTTTGAAAGTAGCGTAATCCCAGGTTACATTTCTTCGTACAGACACAAATTCAATTTCGTGCTCATTTTTATGTTCTATTCCATATCTTATTACTGTTTTACATTTTCTACATAGCTTCTCCCCTCTTTTAATTTTCTCAATTTTATTTTAATTATCTCATCTCAATTCAAATCATTATATTTATACTTTTTGTCTATCCTGTTTCAATTTCATATTATCTTTTCTCATTAAACAAAGTTTGTCCTGTAGTTGCTGATTGGAGTATGACACCTTTATATCTTTTAAGTTTATCCATTTAACTCTTATTTAGGCTTCAATATATACCTTAAAGTTATAACATTCAATATAATACATAACTTCCATTCGGATTCTGCTTGGTACATTCTTAAAATACACACTATATTCTTTAAAAAAAGATTATAAATATATGTAATTAAAACAACATATTCCATTCCAATTCAATTCTATCATTAATGTTAATATTCATTAAAATCTTAACTTCTTTAACATTACTTTTCAATTAAATATCATACTTCTATGGGAACAGTTATAAGCTTTCCATAATTAATTTCCCCCTCCTCTTCACTTATATTTTATAAAACATTAACTAATTAAAATGTTCCCGTCCCTTTCTAATTCAATTTTCTCATTTATTTTATTTCGTTTATTTTATTCACAAACATTTCACTAGATTACAGTAACTATTTTATCCCTCATTTTAATCATACATTGTTTCCAATTTCCTAAAATTATTTCTATTACTAATATAACAATGCAATCTTATATACCTTTACAGAATCCCTTTTTCAGTTAAATTTTCACCCATTATCTCTAAATAGGCCCTGTTTCTCTATATCTTGTTTCTGTCCTTTGTAACTTCTTTTCCTTTCCTTCTTCCCTCTCTTCTTCTCTCTCCCCTTTTTACCCCCTTGTATCTCTACCTCTATTTCTCTCTTCTGTATTCCCCTCTTCTGTTGCTTTCCAATATTACACTTATTTTTCGAACTATTTTTCTTTTCTTTGGTTGTTTTTTTAAGTCTTAAATTCTCCATTCTCTTTCCCCCCTTTCCTTTTTCTTCCCCACATAGAATTACTTGTTCATTAAAGATGGCTTCTTCTTTGTCCCAGTCTTCTTGTTTTGCAGACGTTTCTTGTTGTTTCTCATAGTTCCAAATCTCCATTTCTAAGAATTGAAAAAGGAAGCCAAAAGAATCCCTCCCTTCTTGTGCATCTTCTTTGTACTTTTTAAGTTCCATTTTCAATTCATCCAGAAGTAGTGCCATTGTATAAATTTTTAAACAACCACCCGATTAATTTTAGTCATTCAAATGCAATAACCAAGAATCCAAAGATCACCAAGTAATCCAAATACATGCAAGCTGTTTCTTTTTGCTTTTTTTTTTTTTCACTTTCTCTTCCTGGGGTTCTACTATTTAGTTGCCAAATTTCAGTTAAAATGTATCTTTTAGAAGTCTTGTTGAAGTTTTACTGTAGATTCCTTTTAATTCCAGGCAGTCTCCTCCCTTTTTTCCCAGATCCTGCCCTTTTATTCTTTTTCTCTCCTTTCCTGCTTATAAAAATTTTTTAGTGTCCAGAAATCTTTATTATCCCTTTGACATTTTGTTTTATTTTCAGCTTAATTGTCTGTTGATGTCAAAATGGATTTTTTCCCCGATTTCTTATTTAAGTCTCTTAGTTGTCAGTATAGGGAAAGGGAGAGAAGAAAAAAAACCCAAACCTTTCCCTTTTCACTTTCCTTCGCTGCTTCAGACTCTTCTTTGGGAACGATGTTAATTTTTTTAGTTTAAATTCCAGGATACCTTAGTTGTTGCTTTTGCAATTTAACCCGGTCGGCCAAAACTTTCACTTCTTATCTTCCTCCTGCACATTCTTTTCCGGTCGAGTTCTTCTTTGAGGTGGCCATTTCTGACCACCGCTGCAACCGCCTTCACGAAAGGGAGTAATGGCCAGCTGAGGAGGAGAGATGCAGCTCTCCTCAACCCTGCTGGCAGTCTCCCCCCTCTTCACCACTTCTACAGGGTGGCTTGGCCCCAAAACCAGCCGGCTCGGGGTGCTCCAGTGGCGAGCCCAGACCGTAACTGCACACGATCGCGGATTTCTGTCTGTCGCCGAAGAAGCTCAAACCAGAAGTCCAGCATTACTAAGATTTTTTGTGTGTACAAACGTAAGAACATAAAATGTAAAATGTACAAAAGCCTAGTTTGGGTAGTGCTTGCCAAGAAGTGTGCAACATTGACTGCATTCTGTCACACAGTCATAGAGTTCATTGGGCAGGGCACAGGGTAGTTTGCAGATCGTCTCATCCACAGCAAGCAGAAGTCATCCAGTATGGCCATTTATTCAAGATGTCTCAGAGCCTATGACCAGGGCCCAGAGAAAGACAGGGAGTTTCCTTGTCCAAGGCTGTTGACAGAGGAGGGATTTCTAGGACAAAAGGCTACTGTGAGTGGGATGTTCTGGCCAGGCCTGGTGCTGGAGGAAAAGATCAGGCTGCAAAATTTCTTCAGAAAAGAAGCCACATAGGAAATAGCAATAGCCCTAGCCCTTAGACTTATATACCACTTCACAGCGCTTTTACAGCCCACTCTAAGCGGTTTACAGAGTCAGCCTCTTGCCCCCAACAATCTGGATCCTCATTTTACCCACCTTGGAAGGAGGGAAGGCTGAGTCAAAACCTTGAGCCTGGTGAGAATTGAACTCCTGGCAGTGGGCAGAGTTTGCCTGCAATAGCAATAGTCCTTCGACTTATATATCGCTTTACAGTGTTTTTACAGCCCTCTCTAAGTGGTTTACAGAGTCAGCTATTGCCCCCAACAATCTGGGTCCTCAGTTTATTGACCTTGGAAGGATGGAAGGCTGAGTCAACCTTGAGCCAGTGAGAATTGAACTGCTGAACTGCAGCCAGCAGAAGTAGCCTGCAGTACTGCATTCTAACCACTGCGCCACTACAGAAAGTTGCCTTGGGCCACCTGCCCCACCCTGGCAGGTCTCCTTACCAGGAAAGCTCACTGATGCCAGTGAGATTTAGACCTAGGCACTATACCCAGGGCTATTCCTTTTCCAAAAAAGGATTAGAAATGTTAATGAGAGCAATAGATAAGACCAATTGACGTTAAAAAATGAAAAGTACAGAAAGAAAAAGAGGGCAAAAAAGAATGTTTACGGAAATTGCTTCCGATCTTCTTCGTAACAAGCCAACTTCGCATTTCTTGACCACCATTAATAATTCTATGACATGAATCACTTTTTACCAACTCCCAACTACTAACTATCCACAAATCATTAAACGATTCCATCCAGGAGCAGCAAAAAGTCCATAAAGGGTACTCTGAACTTTATAAAAATATTTATTATTTTATCCCTCATGAGACAGGTTGACTTTATAGTCTTTTCTTTTGCTCTTAAGAATCTTAATCTTTATTTCATTAAGAAGCTGTCATAGGATTTGATCTCTGTCGAAATTTTCTTTCCTTACTTGTGATCCCAAAGATGCTTTTCAAAAAACTGTAATTTCCATTTTGCGAAACTCAGTTTGTCAAAACTTACAGATTTCCCTTTCTTAGGGTGTCCTTTAAGTCTCAGAATAATAGTAAAAAAAGTTCTCACCCAAGCCGACACACTTTCTCTTTCAGTCTCTTCCGTTCCGAGCTGTCCCAACTTCAGCAGCAAAGGCTGCCTCTCAGCCGCTGGCAAAAGGGCTTCTCCTGGATCAACCAGGGACTTTGCGATGTCCCTGGGATCCACAGGATGTGCCCTTCACTATCACCGTCTCTACGGGACGGTTTAGGTCCTTGGACCGACCAGGCTGAGATATCGGCTGCAATCTTGGGCTGATTGCAGACCGTCCGCGCGACGCCAGCTCCTCCCTCCCTTTAGCTCTATCATTTGGGATGAACACTTTAACATTTAACAATAACTCTCATTTTTAAATCCAATAATAAGTCAGGTCGTTTTTCATCTTTCAGCTTATCACCTGTATTTCCATTTTAGTTTTCATCTCTGGATTAGAGCCCACAACTTCTATTTTATTTTACTTTTTTCTCTGCACGGGTTTGAATTTCTTTTATCTCTATCCTGTTGGTCTGTAAATCCTTCAAAATTATTCTGCTTTGTATTTTTCATTTCTTTTTTTAATATTTTTTAAAATTGATGCATTTGCAAATACGGTATGGTATTGTTGTTGCCATTATAGCTGCGAGCTTCTTTCACATTTCTTTAAAAATAATTTGAATGTCTCCAGTGTAATACCTTTATCATTTTATGCTAATCACCAAATTTAAAAGCCAGCTTTTCTTTCGTTTTAGCCTCTGCTTGGGGTCATTTCTGTAATAGCATCTCAAATTTCTTTTGCTTCTGTCTATCTTCTCTTTCCTGAAACGTTAAACAATTTCTGTTCCCACAAACATATTATTTTGTTTTTAAATACTTTTAAAGTCTTGAGGCAAAAGTTATAATATTTCAAATTTATTTGGTCCCAAACTTTCTTGGACTAAATTCTTACCTAGATTTTTGCCATGTACTTAAATTATTAATTTTTCCCTGCTTTCTGGAATAAAGGATCACTCACCACATAGTTTTTCAAATTTGTGGCTGGGAAGACCTCTTTTAACTTTAAAACAGTTATATTCCAAAAGTGCTTAGAACACGCAGCTTGATGAACCTTGTCTCCACATATGCTACGATGCGGTTGAGAGCTTAATGGCTTCCCTCATCTACTGCCACTCAAATCCATGAGTTGACTGCTGTCTTGTGGTCTCCATGAGAAACAGCCCCTGGAGCACAAGCACTTGTCCTCTCTTTATCCAGAGAGGTTCTATAGGACTGGCCTTCTCGAAGGTCCATTGGTCTTGGCCACACCATCATCTGTGCTTAGAATTCCATAGAGGGTTTTTTCCTCTCATCCCAGAAAATATGGAGGCTATGATTCTCTGCAAATGCAAATGAAAAGTAAGAAGGTAATTGAGCAGAACTGTACCAGGGCTTTATTTTCGAGAACTGGGAAAGAGAGACTCTTGTATAAAGAAAGAGTGTTAAAAACATTTGGCCTCCGGAGCTAACATGAGGAGCAGTGTTATTTAGATCCCTCCATCCATTGTAAGTAAAGAACTATTTCAGTAAGGCCAAGATTTATTACTTTATTTACACTTTCACCAAATATTGTTCACAAAACTCATTGGGCAAAAGCCATGGCATTAGTCATTCTGCTGGAGTTGGATCCCAGGTGCATCCACATGACTTAAAATAACTTCTTTCGGATTGAATTTAAACTAAGAAAATAAATTCCTGCAGAACAGAATGTTTCAAAATGCTGGCTAGGTTCCTTATCAATCCGGAGTATGCAAAAGGTTCCTCATCACAGGCAGTTTTGTTCTCTACAAGCGAATGTTGTTTCCACTCTTAACTTTCTCCATCTTAGGTAGCTGTGTGTTTGCAGTGGCTGTAGCCAAGCGTGGAACGCTGGATGTCCAAAGGCTCAAAGGAGTCCGAAGTTGTCATAATGGAGCTAGGTTGACTTCGGGCTGGAATATTCCCATGGGCTTCCTCTTAGCTAGGAGCGACCTGATGTGGGTCTCAGGCCAGCCCCTCAGCCAAGGTGAGTGGACAAAAGTTGCCACGTTGTCTGAATCTGGGATTCCATCTCCGTAGGTTCTTGATCCTAATAGATGAATGGTCAGCTGTAAGATGGAAACGTATATTTTTGAACTTGATACTACACTATGATGGACTCCTGACAATGCCTGAATCACATCATATCATATTCAGTCCCATGCTGTAATTGTGTCTGACCATTGCCATTGGGAATGACCATTGCCTGAACATATTTGATCATTCCATAATGCCATACGGAGGCCTCGCAGTTCGTGACATTCGCACTATGGCTGGGTTCATACAACACACCATACTGTAAACCGGTCATTGCCTAACAGCGTGAGAGTATTTGTTGGAGATGGCAAAATAAAATAAAGAAATAACATACTCAAAATCTCACAGATGGTTAAATTGAGATTTTGGACAAAAATGCCAGCATTTTTTAGAATAGGTAGCTGGAGGGACTTCAGCACTATAATATTTTATAAACAGTTGGATGCCATGTCACCTGTTCTTTGAAGTAACTCAGCATGGGTTTTGGAGCCTGACAGATGGGCTATTTAGGGAACATAGCATCAAGACAATCAATTGCACCACAGTGCGTTGTGTGCCTCATGCGTTAGTCAGACAACTCTGGATAAATTGTTTGTGTAGGCTGGTCCTTAACATGCAACCTCAGGTACACTTTGTTGAAATAAGTCCACAAATCCCAGTAGTTTGGGCTGTCCTCCATGAAAACATATGCTTGCCCTTCATGCATACCTGCTTTTCATTCCGCTCTTCTTCTGTTGCCAGCGATCAGTGGTTATTTCAACGCCAGTTGCATCCCTGGCATCGAAGCTACCTATCCCAAGCTGTGTGCTCTCTGCCAAGGGCCGAAGTCGTACATCTGGGACAAGAACCATTTCTGCGAGGCCAGCCCTCGTGAACCCTTCTACGGCTCAGAGGGCGCCTTCAGGTGCTCTTGGGCTCACTCAGGTGCTTCGTCACAATGACGTTAGAAGCAAGGCAGAGCTGCTCATCTACTGACCTCCCTTTCATCTGCGCAGGTGCCTGAAGCTGGGGCTGGCAGATGTGGCTTTTGTGGATCACCTCACAGTCATGAGTGCTACAGGTAAACTTTTGGCCCAGGATGGTGTCTGACTTATGCAGTTGATTAAAATGGACCCTGCACCGTTGAGATCAAGCTTCACCCTCTTCTCTTGTATTATTTATTGATTTATACAAAATTTATTTATAAAATTTATTGGCCGCCTATCTTACCATAGGGTAACTCTAGGTGGCTTATAGTTACACATAGAGTTAAAACATAAAAAGACATTGAAACCAAGGACACTTGGGGAGGGTGTGGGCAGCATGGTGGGATCCGTTGTTACTCAATCAACCACTTCCCTTGCGCTGATCTCCCAAGCCGACTGGCACAGCCACGACTTTACGCCTTATGAAAGGATAGTCATTTGCCAATCCTCCCTCCCTCCCTCCCTCCCTCCCTCCCTCCCTTCCTCCCTTCCTTCCAAGAGCTGCACACAGTGTCTTTTTCATGGCAATAAGGTGATCTTTTATCTTCAACCTAAATCTCTCTTCTTGATAAGAAGACTGGTCAGGAAGCCACACCAAGAACCCCAGAAGCCATTGTCTGTTGAAAAGGCCAGGCACTTTTTCCTCCTCCCTGCACCCAGGACCAAGCCGGTTGTTTTGCCCTCTTAGTAGCTGAGCAAGCTGTGGTCCTTCTGTCCTGCAGCGGTGGGGGGGGGGCAGAGATGGGGGCTCCGGCTCCAGCTCCTGAAACCCTCTTTTTCCTCTTGCCAAGACTTGGAACAGGAAGAGTACGAGCTGTTGTGTCCCGATGGATCCACTGCGCCTTTGATGGCCTACTCTACTTGCAACCTGGGCAACGGACCAGGCCGCGCAATTGTCACACGCCGCAACCTGCAGAAGACAGCGAAGAAATTTCTCAAGGTCATTCAGGTATCTCCTGGCAAACAGGTACAGATTCTGATTCTCAAGAAGGGAGATGATTTGGGGCTGGTGCCTGAGGTCCATTCGCATACCAGCTGGGAACTCTGGGCATCAAAGTCCAGGTATCTCCAGGTTGCTAAGGCTGAAAGGCTGGTTTGCATCATCTCCCCCTCCAAGGGTTTGACGCAAATTTGTTTTCCTGTTGCTTAGCTGGTGGAAGTGGCTCTTCAACACCTTTGCCCTGGCTCCCAAATAATCAGGTGTTTTCCCCAAGGTTTTACAGGAGACCTCAGGGTTGGCTGGGTCTTCCTTCCTCGATCACACCCACTGGGTGGATTATATCCTTAGCAAGCTTTGTAGGACGCTTCTCCTCTTGCAATTCCAGATATCTCGGAGCAGCCTCACTGCCCCCTGGGGAAAGGGCGCTTCCTTCGGGAAATGCACGTCAGCTGAAAGGCTCTTGAAAGGATGTGACTGTAAAGGAGGAAGAAATCAGGCTCCAAGGGAGGCAGAACATGCTGGGATTGATATAAGATGTTAAGCCATGATCCAGAATTAAGAACGGGAGGTGGGTGGGGTGGCTACTAGACTGACAACAAACCCCACTCCCCTCCCCACACTTTCCCTGCTTCCCTCCCACCTATCTTTTAATCTCATTATCATATTTTCATGGTTTATTTTGCTCTTTCAATATTTTACTACTGTTCCTTTTACACTTCTTGTCATTTCTTTGTTTTTACTGTTGTAAGTCACCTAGAGTAGCCCCAGGGCAAGATAGACAGCAAATAAATTTAACAAATAATAAACTGAGCCGGAGGGCCCCAAGGATTCTTCCTCCTCACTCCCTCATAGCTGGGTAGAAGGAGAAATACGTTACAACTTAGTTTTATTTTAGAAGGTGCTTAAGAAATTCTGGCTTAAAACAAACTAAGCTAAACGAGACATGTGTCCTTCCGGTGGAATAGGACATAAATGCAGGCACTTGTTTGCCTTGACCTACTTTAGTTAGCCTGTTATTGTAACTGGCAACCGGGGTAAAAGATCTCTGCCAAAAGGCAGTTCCCCAAGAATGTGCGGTGTACTCTCCTGCTGGCAGGAAAAGAGGAGGTGTAACCGTGGGTGACTGATAGCCTGGCAGTGGCAAACTCCAGCTGCTGTGGGGAAGTTTTCAAAAGTCTTTCCTGCCGGCCCACACGCAGATCACCATTCCATCCTTCCTGTGCTGCTTCCAGGAGCATCCCCAGAGCCAAGCTCCTGGAAGCAGATTTTTGAAATACAAAGCCCTGAGGAGCACACAGAAGTCCCAGCTGCCCAGAACCAGGTAGCAATGTAGCTAGGAAAAAAACCCATAGTTTTGAGGGCAACACGAGGGTGGTTGGGCATATGTCCTATTTGAGGATGATTCTGTCGCAGTTAAATTAAATCCCTTTTCGTCTCCCTGCTGCTGGTTTTGGCCATCAGGTGAGCTCCTCCATGAAAACCGCATTGTTGGCGGTTCAGGGGGCTTGCAGACGGTGTGGTCCTTGGCAGGTGCATCCCTGTCCCCTGCCCTGGGTAGTGCCCTGCTTGCTGCCTGGGTGCGAGGACTTGTGATCCCTGGCTTTGGTTCTTAGCACCTGTTTGGAAACCGCGGAAAAGAAAAGGCCAGGTTTGAGCTCTTTGCGTCTGCACCATTCAGAGGGAGGGACCTGCTGTTCCTTGACGCCACTCAGCACCTGCAGCTGCTGGGAGAAGAGACCGAGATCAGCCAGGTTCTTGGCCTGGACTACGTCACCCTCCTGCAGGGTTTGGGACACGAAGGTGAGGGAAGGCGCATTCTCCAGCCCCCAGCAACTGGGCAGGGCAGCCTCTCCACCCACTTCTGATTGTCTTTTCCTGCCGCCCCAGGGAGCTCTCTGTCCAACAGCCTGGTGCGCTGGTGCTGTATCAGTGACCTGGAGCTCCGTAAATGTGAGGAGTGGGCTCTGAATGTCAGGTCTGACCCCCTGGTCTGTGTCCAAGCAGACTCCATGATCGGCTGCCTTGAGCTCATCAAGGTGAGTGGTTTCTTCAAGAGACACGATGTCCTGTGAGAAAAATGGGTCAAAATGGAGGCGGGAGGGAGAGTTCCAAGCCGTTCCCCAACAGAAGGGTGGCCTAACACGTCCTAAAGAAATTACTGGGCTTCCCCCCGCCTTTTTTTTGTTTATTTCTTCTTCTTCTTGTGCCATGTCCGTCATCAGACTGGCGGTGATGTCGATTTATTTACTTATTTATTTAAGAAAATTGATATGGTGGCCCAACTCACTCTAAGTGCCTCTGGGCAGCTTACAAAGAATAAGACCCCAATACAAAAAGCAATAACCCCACCACACCCCTGGTGACAATAATGAGCAACTTGATGGTCTCCCTAATATCCTGGGGTCTCCAGGCCTAACTGTGTCAGCTCGTAAAACATTCCTGGCCTGCTTTTGAGTTGCCATAGGCAGTGGGGGGTGGGGGTGGGGTGGAGAACTGATGGAGCAGCTCAGTTGCTATGACCAGAAGCACATTCCACGCATACCTTTCTCCAGATTGTATCCCAGGTTACTGGAGCAAGCTGGAGAGGTGTGTGTTCCACAGCCTGTGAAAGTGCTCCATTGGAGAATATGATTTATGACAGTGATGGCTAACCTTTTCAGCTTGGTGTGTCGAAAATCGGGAAAAAGTGTAGCCTTCCTCGGGTCGTGTGTCACTTCAAGAAATATCAATAATTTGGTTTATGACTGACTGGGCTGGGGTGATCACACAGGGCTGTGAAACTCGTCTCCCTGGTCTCAGGGCTGCAGGTGCAGGATGTAGGGATCGGAAGGCCACCTTACAGGGCTGTGAACCTCATGGATCTCCTTTCCTCCTGTAGCGTTCCTGAGGTAATGAAACTGACAAACCTCAGTTTATGGCGGTTAAAACTGGTTCTCTGCTGCAAAGATCTTGCGGCAGCGGTGACACCACGCCTCCACGCAACAAGCAGGGAGCAGGGATTGGAGCAGCCTCTAAATGTGCAGGTTTTCCCCACACCAACAGGCGTGTCAGTCAAAGTGCCTCGGCGTGTCACGAGTGACACGCGTGTCATAGGTTAGCCATCACTGATTTATGACATACCCTGGGAGAAGGGGGAAAACAGGGTCATTGGCGGGCAGTAAATTATGTGGGGCAGAGCCGACTGCACTTGGGAAAGTGCCAACATGTTGCTCCTAATAAATAATTGAATTTCTTTTGAAACTTGGCTCAAGGCTGATGAATTAATTAGGGCATCCGTTGGAACCCTGACACACTGTTGGAACCACATCTTCAGGCCTTTGCAAAGGAGTGTCAAATTGGGGGCCAATTGGATGATGTCCAACCGGGAGGGAGCCCCCACAGAGGAGGCCCTTCTTCTTGGTCCTCCTAAAGGGGAAGGGACAGGGGACCCCTCACCTTCCCTGCTTCCCCACTCTAGTGGGTTGGGCAGACATGACCGGGAAAAGACGGTCCTTCAAAAACAACCTGGTCCCAAGCCATGTAGGGCTTTTTATCAAAGCTGCATGGAATAGGCGTGTGAGGGATACCTCTGGACTCAGACTAGATCCGTGATGGCGAACCTATGGCACGTGTGCCAGAAGTGGCACGCAGAGCCATCTCTGCTGTCACGCGAGCTGTCACCCCGGATCAGGTCCACTGCGCATGCACGCGTGCCTCCCGCCAGCCAGCTGATTGTCAGGTATCTGCTGCGCATGCGCAGGGGGAGGGGCGTGTGTGAGAGGGGCGCGTGCATGTGCAGAGGCACGGGGGGTCGCACACACATGTGTAGGGAGGCGGAGTCGCATGCGCATTCCATTGCATTATGGGTGCAGGCACGTGCGCACTTTCAGCACATGACGACAAAAAGGTTAGCCATCACTGGACCAGATCCTATTCATAGGATTGGAACTCTGACCCGCCCCCCCTCGTACCTGAGAGACTGGCTCACAGGACCCTGCTAGGGGTAGTTGATCCAGGCGTGCAGTGAATTGTGGGTGTTGAGTGATAAGCACCTGCTCACCGTGTTTAGTTTACTTTATTGCCATTGCACCTTGTACAACGAAATCAAACACCATCTTCAGTGCCCGCTGAAGATGCGCTGAGCATGAAAATAAACACAAACACACATCCTTCACCCTCCACACATTGAACCGAAAACCCCCAATACCGCACCAACCCTGTACAATACAACAGAATTCAACAGAGCTACTGCCCTGGGATAGAAGCTGTTTTTCAGCCTATTTGTCCTTGTTTTTATTATTCTGTACCGTCAGCCTGATGGTAATAGTGCAAAAAAAGGCTTCCCAGGATGAGATGGATCTTTGAGAATGTTTTGAACTTTCTTAAGGCAGCGGGGGCTATAAAGCTCTTCCAAAGAGGGGAAAGGGCAACCCATGACCTTCTGGGCAATGAGGTTCACCCTCTGGAGTGCTTTCCTATCTGCCCCTGTGCAATTGGTAAACCATACAGAGGTGCAGTAAGTTACAATGCTCTCTATGGTGCAGCAGTAGAAGGTCACCAGCCGTTTTTCATTCAGTTGTTGTTTCCTAAGAAGCCTCAAGTAGTATAATATTTGCTGGGCCCTTTTGACCAGGGCTGCAATGTGAGCCCCCCAGGTCAGGTCCTCTTTTAGGGTAACACCCAGAAACTTAAAACTGGCCACTTGCTCCACTCGGTCTCCATGGATAAGCAAGGGCTGGAGGTCTGATCTGTTCCTTCTATAGTCCACTCTAGGCTCCTTGGTCTTATTGGTGTTGAGGACCAAGTTGTTGTCTCCACACCATGAAAGCAACCATTGGTCCACCTCATCTCAGTAGGCAGACTCATGCACTCCCCCAGAGACGAGTCCCACCGCTGTTGTATCATCTGTATATTGCTTTCGGCCCTGGGGATTTTACAAGCAGAAACCTGGTTCCAGTAGCCAAGCAGAGGTAGGCAGAGGGAGAAGGCGAAACGTTTGATGCATGCCTGGCACTAAGTCAGTGTAGAACCTACTGGGTGGAACTGCGTCAGACATACGGGCAGAGCTGGTTTGGGAAGAGTGAAGTTGGAGGCCCTTTTTGTTTTTCAGTGGATACACTTATTTTATGTCTCAAACAACTTGTACCTTCCACACCAACATGGCGGAAACAGCTTCTTTATTCAGTGGCCATATCTGGGGAGTTCAGCAAGCCAGAAAGAGCGGTCCTTGGGAAACATGGCCCTCTGCACGAAGCTGCCAGGGGATTTGTTTGAGGCATGGCATAATATTAGTCCAACAGTTATGACTTGTGAACGGTGAGTTATGGTTCTGCATGTTTTGTGAACCCAGCCAATTGTGGTTTATTTAAATAAATCATGCTTAGGTAAACCATGGCTTAAAATAATGTACAAATTCTGCCCAGAAATGACGTGGCGTTCTAAGATTCTGCTTGCAAGTTTGGCTTCCCATTTCACTTTCCGAGAACCATTATTTTCTTACTCGAATCTGGCTGGAAAAGGCCATGGTCCCAACCGGACCATCCCACCTTGCAAGAACAGCTTTTCCTCTGAAAAGGGCAGGCGTCTCACAGCTAACCAAGTGGTTCTTCCCATGACAGAAAAACGAGGCAGATGCTGTCACACTGGATGCCACCCATGCATACTTTGCGGAGACCTGCGCACTCGCCCCTGTGGCTGCAGAGTGTTACGGTAAGGTTTGATTCTCATTGCAACCCTACGTAGAAAAATGAAACGCCAGGTATGCCCTTGGAAGCAGTATATGGTCCAGGCGATGGGAAGAAGCCCAGTGGAGCACCTGGGAAGCTCTTGAGGAGCAACAATCTGGATGACACCCAAAATGTTTAGTCTTTCAAAGCATCGTTTAGAAAGACAGCGTCAGCTTAGAGGCGGGGCGGGTAGGACGGTCGCCATTATGCTTACAAACTAAAAAGACGAGGCATGCAAGGGAAGATTGGCTGGAAAGGATGCGAACTGTAACACAAAGCAGCTACGCAGCAACTATGTTTTGTCACAGGCTACTTCTTCTAAATGAGAGAGGCAGGAGGTCTCACCGTGAGGCCAGAGTGCTGAAATCCTGGTCCAGAAGATCTCAGCCCAGTCGTTGTGCATCTCTCATATGTGAGGGAGAAGGCCGAATCCTTCCTGAGCGCAAACTTGGGACGTCGGTTTTTTAACCCACTGCTCCTGTCGGGTGAGCCCTGGTGAGAGTGTGAGTGGCTCTTCAGCCTTCTGTCTCTTCTCCACAGGAGAGGAATGTGCTTCTTCCACATGGGAGGAACCGGACCTGCTGAGCCACCCTGGGGGTAAGTGGGAGTGAGCATAAACAGAGGAAGTGCTGTGGGTGCTGTACCTCCAGCAGTGCTTTGGCACATGGTTGGTCCTGATCTAATGCTCTCTTGCTATAGGCAGACTGACGTATTTAAAATTGAGCAAAATAGCACTTAATGGCCAGCAGCGGAAAGTCTACTCTGTGCTAAATAGTTGTTTACCTGAGCCACCCAGAAGGCCTCCTGGGATGCCACTTTGAAGGAGAAGGCATATGGAAGATCCAGTCTCTGTCCCCACAAAGACTCTTCATCTTGAGATCGTGGCATCAATGCCCATTTGCACTTTGTAGAGTTTTAAAAGACTTCCTAGTCTAGTTCTTCTTTTTTTTAGTATTGTTTTAACTGCTTGTTACTGATTTCAAAGGTATGTTTTCTTTATGCTCCTTTCATTTGCAACTGACAAGTAATGTTCCCTGAATGAAATAAAATAAACAGCAGTAAATGTGATATGTGGAAAAACAGTGCGGTTTGTTTTGAGAGAGCTCAGGCCACACAGCGTTTCTCTGTCCTCTTCTGCCACTAGCAGAGCTGCCCTGTGCAACAGCGATGGTCGTGGCAACTGAAAGCACTTTCTAGAGTTACAAAACTATCAAGTATCGCTGTTCTAAAGTAATACGTAAACAGCCTTGCTTATCACTTCAGTAAAAGCAGGTAAAGTGCTAGGGAGATGTCAGACCCCTAAAGTGATACTGCCATTCAATTGGGAGAAGGGGGTGGGACCTTGAATGTCATTCTTTCTTATTGCCTCTGACAACTGCTATTCTGTAACATTTATCCTGGCGCTTGAGTGCCCTGGGATTTTCTCACCTTTTGGGGAATGTATTAGGGGGGAGGGCCATGTGGGTTGTTTCACTCTGAAAGCCATCAGAAGATGACCCTGGGAATGCCTGCTTATCTGGTTCTCAGGACAGCCATTACAATAACATCTGCACATCTGTGGATTGGCTGAATCCACATTGGACTGGCGGGAGGGATTTCTAATGCCTTAAGTCTAATTGTACTGCCTTAAGGGGGTTTAGAGTCTGCTTTGCCTTTGTCCTGTTTTCACTTCTGCTCAATAAAAGGTTCCTTTTGAAATACTCAATTTCAAGAGTTTTTACTTTCTTGAGTTAGGAAAGGCAAGTCCTTACAGGAGTTGCAAAATAGCCCCACCAGATAGACCCAAACAGAGAATCAACTCAAGAAGATTAAGGCTATTTTAGTTAACGGTGTGCTCTCGCCACACAGGTCTTCCTCCACTCTACTTCGTAGTCCTGGTAAGAAAGGCCAACCAGCAAGTAAGCCGATACTCCCTGAGGGGAAAGCGCTCCTGCCACAGCCATGTGTACAGCCCAGGTGGGTGGCTGCTGCTTTCGCAGTACACTGTTGGGGCCCTGGAGAATGGCAGCAGCACCTGCAACCTCACCTCTGGTAAGCCTCTGGTGCTTAGAGTGCAGTATTGCAGGCTACTTCTGCTGCCTGCTGGCTGCCTGCAATTTGGCAGTTCAAATCTCACCAGGCTCAAGGTTGACTCAGCCTTCCGCCCTTCCAAGGTGGGTAAAATGAGGACCGAGATTGTTGGGGGCAATAGGATGACTGTAAAACTACTTAAGAGAGGGCTGGAAAGCACTATAAAGCGGTATGTAAGTCTAAGTGTTATTGCTGTTGCTACCTGGTGGACTTGAGATACAGAACAGATTTTGAGATGAGCTTCCCAACAGATCTTCCTATGAACGGATCTGCTTGATTTCAGCAAAGCCCTCTTAGTCCCCCAGTTTGTTTCTCCCAAGTCCAGCGTGGCTACAAAGAGGAAACTGGGACATTCCTCTCTCAGTCTTCTTCCCTGCAGCTGGTGGTTGGGTGTCTACTGCTCCCCGACCCACTGAGTCTTCAGGGCCAGGAGCTCTGAATGGATCTGCTCTCCATCCCATCTCTTTTTAAAATAACCTCCTAAGAATATTACCAGCTTGGGTGCCTGTTTTGCTCATGTTGTGCTTCATCTTTAACCACCTGGGCAGATCTGGCAAAAGATCTTGCTGTGTTTCTGATTACGGATTTCCAAACTAGACTGGCCACTTTTTTTAGTGAGAAAACAACTTTACAGAATATCTCTGATTCCTGAGGCTCAAACGGAGCAGTCATCTGAGGCTTTTCAGCCTGTCAAACCCATAACACCCAAGAGCTGACATTTAAAAATAGTTGGCTCAGTTGTTGTTGGTGGGAGGGGAGGAATAAAATTTATTTATTTATTTATTTATTTTATTTATATTGCCGCCTATTTGCCCGTGGTGACTCGGGGCGGCTTACACAATGTAAAATCATATTTAAAACAAAAAATAAAAACAATAAAAACTAACAAAAAAATCAAATAAATTAGCAAAGTACAATAGAACAAAATTTGGGAAAAACAAAAACAAAAAATAAATAAAAAACCAACTGCCACCCCCCTCCCTGACGACAGCAGATCACACTAGCCACCTGATGGTCTCCATCCTTCTCTGGGTTCCCCAGGCCCGCTGGCAGAACCAGGTCTTCAGTGCCTTTCGGAAGAGAGATAGAGTGGGGGCTGTTCTAATCTCTGGGAGGGGGATGATGTTCCAGAGAGAGGGAGCCACCACAGAGAAGGCCCTTCTTCTGGGTCCCCCCAGGTGTATCTCCCTCGGGGATGGGACCCATAACGTTCCCTGCCTCCCCGCTCTGATGGGTTGGGTGGATGTGACCGGCAGGAGACGTTCTCTCAGATCACCTGGTCCCAAGCCATGAAGGGCTTTAAAGGGGACAACCAACCTCTTGAATTGCAGCCGGAAGCAAATCAGCAACCAATGCAGCTCCCGCAGGAAGGTGACACATGTGCACACCAGGGTCTGCATAAAACCATGAGGGCCGCTACATTTTGCACCAACTGGAGCTTCCGGATGCTCTTCAAGGGCAGCCCCATGTCGAGCGTGTTGCACTAATCAAGATGGGAAGTGACCCAGGGCATAAGTGACTGTGAGTAGGGACCGCTGATCCAGGAAAGGGCATAACTGGTGCACAACCCACAGTTGCGCAAAGGCCCTCCTGGCCACGATCGTCACCTGCTCTTCGAACAGGAGTCGTGAGTCCAGGAAAACCCCCAGATTATGCACAGGGTCTGTTTGGGGTAGTGCCACCCCATCCAAGACTAAAGGTGGTAATTCTCCCTGAGCCAATGAACCCCAAACCCAGAGCCAATCGGTCTTGCATGGGTTTAGTTTCAACCCGTTGCTCCCCATCCAGCCCATAACAGCCTCCAGGCATTACGAGAGGGAGGACACAGCAACACTTAACTCACCACGGTCCGAGACATACAGCTGAGTATCATCAGCATATCGGTGATACCTCAGTCCATGGTGATGGATGATCTCACCCAGCGGCTTCATATGAATGTGGAACAGGAGTGGAGAGAGTACCGAGCCCTGCGGAACCCCGTAAAGCAATGGGCGAGGGCTGGATCTCTCCCCTCCTATCAACGACGACTGAGAGCGGCCACAGAGGAAGGAAGTGAACCAAGACAGCGCAAGGCCTCCCCTCCCATCCCTGAAGCCATCCCATGAGACTCCCATGGACAATGGTATCAAAAGCCGCCGAGAGGTCAAGTAAAGCAAGGATGGATGCACTACCCCCATCCTGCTCCCTCCAGGGATCATCCAAAAGTGCAACTAATGCCATTTCTGTCCCAAATCCAGGCCTGAATCCTGATTGGTAGGGGTCGAGATAATCTGTTTCATCCAGAAACCTCTTGAGCTGCTGCGCGACCACCTTCTCAACAACCTTCCCCAAAAAGGGAAGATTGGAGACAGGTCGGAAATTATCCAACCGGGTAGAGTCCAGCGATGGCTTCTTAAGAAGAGGGTGGACCACGGCCTCCTTAAAGTGCTGGGGTACCGTCCCCTCCTGTAGAGAAGCATTAATCACGGCCAGAGTCCACCCACCTGTCACCTCCTGAGAAGCTTTCACAAACCAGGAAGGACATGAGTCTAAAATACAGGTGTTCGCGCGCATACTCCCTAGGATCCTAACCGTTCCCAGATAACAGAACCTGCCTCAGAAGCTTCTGCTGGATCAGCAACCACTCCGGCATCTAACTGGGAACGAAGTCGAGTGATTTTGTCTTCCAGAAAACCTGCAAATTCCTCAGCACGGCCCTTCAGGTGGTCCTCAATCTCCTCCTTCCCCAGGAGGAGGAGGCTCACCTTAAAGAGGGTCACTGGGCGATTATCTGCAGATGCAATTAGTGTGGAGAAGGATCTACACTTAGTAGCAGCTCTTACCTGTGTTCGATCAAGTTCATCTCCTGTCTTCTGCCAGCGGTGCTCTAGACATCTCCTCATGCGTTTCATCCCTCTCAGTTCCTCTGTATACCACGGGGCACAGAGAGTTTTAGCAGACCTTTCTCATGCGCCTCTTGAGCAATCGAGGGGGAGGGCATCATCAGGTATGGTTCGCTTACCGATTACTTCATTTAGTGACCGTTCAAGGTTACAGCGGTGTAAAATAGCTTTGTGACCAATCCTTGCATTTACGACTGTTGCCACATCCTGTGGCCGCGTGATGGCCGTTTGGTGCTTTGCAATTGGCTTGTAACAAACAGCTGCAAAAGTCAAATTGGTAACCCTGGCACCTTGCTTAAGGACTAAAGCGGAAGTAAGGTCATGAACACTCACATTATTTTCTGCTTAGTGACCACAGTGCTTAGCATCTGAGTTGTTGGTCCCAAACTGCAGTTGCTAAGCGAGGACTCCCTGTACAGTAAAGATTGCAAGCCCTGTACTCCAGCATTTTGTGCCTCCCAGTCAGTGGCGGAGCAGCGGCATCTGGAAGGTTCATTTAATTTTATTTTTATTTATTTGATTTATTTGATTTGTCAATCGCTTACAAGATAATAGGTAAAAGTATAAACACGAGTAAGAATACAGGAAATAGGTATGAATAAATGGGGACAGGGACGGTAGGCACGATGGTGTGTACTTACACATACCCCTTACAGACTTCTTAGGAAGGGGGTGAGGTCAATAGTGGATCGTTTGAGATTAAAGGAGTGAGGGTTAGAGGATGTAACCACAGAGTTAGGTAGCTCATTCCACACATTGACCACTCTGTTGCTGAAGTCGTACTTTCTGCAATCGAGTTTGAAGTGGTTTACATTGAGTTTGTATCTGTTCCAAAAACAATTTTATTGATTTTCTACAAACAAACAAGACAAACAAAACATTAAAACATCAACTCTCTTATGTACGTACAGTGTGTCGGTTGGTTCATCGATTTTGTGCATTCATTTCGTAGTCTCAATTGCAGTTATATTACATAACAACTCATATTGTCAATCCAAACTTATATATCCTAATATCGCTATTAATAAATCATTTAATTATACTTTTAATCATTCATGCTTTATGAGAGAACAATACTTTAAACAGTTTATTCTATAACAAATAATATAATCATACCAAATCTATCCTAAAAACACTTTATAGATATAATGTCAAATAACATAGGCAAAAAAAAAATAAAAGTATTCCTTGCTATCTAACTTTCTAAATATTCTATTATCGTATTTTGTCATCTAGCCACTGATAAAAAAGATCCCAAATTTCATAAAATTGTTTATCCTCTTGCTCTCTAATTTCAAATGTCAATCTACTCATCTCAGCACATTCCAATATTTTCTTAATAATTTCTTCCTGTGATGGTATTTTCTCATTCTTCCAGTTTTTAGCAAATACAATCCTAGCCGCTGTTAACACATTTACAATCAGGTATTTCAAATCTTTACTATATGTATCTGGTAAGATTCCCAATAAAAAGAACTCCGGTTTCAAATCTACACGTTTTTTTTGTCATTTTTTCCAACCACATGCAATTTTAGTCCAATATTTTTTAGCGTCCTCACAAGTCCACCACATATGGTAATATGAGCCAGGTATCAGATGACATTTCCAGCATTTTTCAGATTTGTTCTTGAACATTCTTGCTATTCTTGTCGGGGGAAAGTGCCACCTGTAAAACATCTTATACAAATTTTCCTTATATGCTGTTGACATTGTCATTTTATAATTTTGAGACCACAATTTTTGCCATTTCTCTAAATCAATCCCATACCCAAAATTCTTCCCCCAAACAATCATAGTTTCTTTAACTTGTTCCTCTTCTAATTTAATTCCCAGTAAATAACCATATAATTTTTTAATCACCTTCTCATCAGTACCCATCAAAATCTTATCTAGATCAGTCTGTTTATCATAGAATCCCTCTGTTTTAGAATCTTCATCATACCTTGAATGTATTTGCGCCTATGAAAACCAATTCATCTTTATACCTTGTTCCTCTAAACTTTGTATTGATTTAAGTTCACCCTTTTCATCCAATAGTTCCCCATATCTAACTGTTTGTTCCTTCTTATAAATTATAGGATAGGAAAATGCTTCAATAGTCGATAACAACAGTTTGTATCTGTTGTGTGCTCTTGTAATTGTTGTGGTTGAAGCTGAAGTAGTCATTGACTGGTAAGACATTATAGCCAGGGGTGGGATTCTACAGGTTTGCACCTATCCGCTAGAAGCGGTTGTTAACATTCTAAGCAGTTCGGAGAACCGGTTGTTAGAAGAAATTACTGTCCTAATCCTGTAAAGAAGGCAGGAAGGAAACATTCTGGTGTTGCTTACAGAAACTGCCTCTCCGTTAACCCTTCTTACATTCGTGGCAGGACTAGACTTCCTGTCTCTGGAACTCTGAAAGTTTTCTTCCCCTCCTTTGCTGGTACTTTGCTTGTGTGGAGTGTCCCTTCAAAGTTACAATGGCACTGAAAAAAACGACTTATGACCATTTTTCACACTTACGACTGTTGCAGCATCCCCACAGTCACGAGAGGCCAGGCGAGGAGATGCGTGCCTCGATGTAAGTGATATTGAGTTGGCCACACCCAGCCAATAACATGGCCACCAAGCCACGCCCATCACCTAAGCCACATTCACAGAACCGGTTGTTAAAAAATTTGAATCCCACCCCTGATTCTAGCAGATAATTTTGCGTACTACACTTAAGTCTAACAGTAGACTTCATGAACACGGAGGGGGGGGAGGGGTGAGAGCTTCTGGTTCCCCCATTCTTGTTCTTCAGCTGCTGCTCGGCAGAGGTTATGCTGCCTGCACACCTAGAGGCGCTGAGCAGTTACCCAAATGGTAGCAACGATGCTTTCCTGTTTGCTGCCTCCATCCCTCCCTGATTTTGCACTGTAATCAGAAGACTGGGGAAAGCCCCCTTCTGCTAATATTCTAAGAAACCAAATGTTAGATCGGGTACGAAAGAGACGCGAGACCAGTGTACTTCAAGCTCTTTATTTCATGTATAGATCTGTACTTAAGGACATTTTTAAATTGCATAGAGATTATTGTGTGGTTGGTTGTGTTTAGTTCAATTTTTTTCTTTTAGTGGTGTTTGTCCAGTTTTACTTTCTGGAAGAGCACCTCATTTCGTTGCACCCGTTAGCGAGTGTAATGACAAATAAATTCTTATGTTTTATGTCTTATGTACAAGATCTTGGAGCCGCGGCAGCTCTTATGTTAATATAGAACACCAAAGTTCACCTTTTTCTATTTAGCAGTGCTGCCCACATTGGCTGGCCGTGCCATGTGAAAAAGCAGCACTGCATAATCCCGCTGAGTAACCGCTGCCCTTTCCGCTTCTCTCAAAGCATACCAGAATTTTTTTTGGAAAGGCTGCATGCCAGGAGCCAGTGGAAACCTCTGCAAAGTGTGCATTGGACAAGAGGGGAGAGTCAAGGCGTCCTCCAGGTGTGCAGCTAATCATCATGAACGGTACTATGGCAACCTGGGGGCCCTCAGGTGAGCCACCCTGGAGAAAAAGCTTCCCTTCTGAGTAAAATATTACTATGGGGCCAGGCCTTAAGGGCTAGGAGGGACCTGACTTTGGGACTTGTGATTTTGTGTGGGTTTATAAAATTCCTTTGGATACAAGCTCATTTTGGCACAGTTTTTTTAATCTTCCAGGTGCCTCTTGGGTGACCCCACTGGGAGAAGCTTCGGTGATGTGGCTCTCTTGGAACATCATAACCTACTTCAGAACATTGAATGTAAGATATTTTCTGTTATCTTTTCAGCTTTTGGTAAATCGCCATGATAATCTTCAGGTTAAATTTCCTCCAGATGTTATAGCCGAGGGTGTCAAACCAGTGGTGGGATTCAAAAATTTTTACTACTGGTTCTGTGGGTGTGGCTTGGTGGGTGTGGCAGGGGAAGGATACTGCAAAATGCCCCTTCCCTCCCCACCCCACTAACCTGCTTTCCAGCTCCGTTCTCCTGGGCAGGGCAACCAAAGGAGACCCAGCCGATCAGCTGGGACTCAATGGGAGGCGGAGAAGAGATGGGGTTGGCGGGGCGAGTTAGAGGTGGCATTGGCCGGTTCTCCAAACTACTCAAAATTTCCGCTATCGGTTCTCCAGAACTGGCCAGAACCAGCTGAACCCCACCTCTGTGTCAAACCTTGGAAACTTAAGGACTTGTGAACTTCAACTCCCAGAATTCCCCAGCCAGCTCTATCAAAACGCTTCATTACAGATGCCCAAATGGAAGAATTGAGGCAGGGGAGGAAGAGGAACCTAGAGCCTGTCTTCTCCTTTCCCAATGAGCTTGTTGGATGGCAGAACCCCTGCAAGTTGGAGCAGCCAGGAGAGAAAACAAGAAGAGGAGAGGAGGGGCTGGGCTTTTACTGTGGGGCCTCTGGACGTGTAGCCAGTAACAGCACCAGGGACGGTCACAGCAAAAAGATGCACACTTGCATATCAACAAGCACAAAGCCAGCAAGCATCCAGTTAGATGGGGAGACATTGGCTTAGAACGGACCCTAACAAGAGGAGCTGCAGACTCAGAAACTGAGGGAATCTGCCTTATGACTCTGGAGGTCTTTTCCCTCCATGGAGCTGCTCTGCAGGTTCCTCTTGGATTCACCATTTCTGCTTTTTTCCTCCCCGCCAAACCTCGATTGTTTTTTGGCTAGGAACCTTTTCTGTCCTTGGCACTTCAAGTTCAGTGCTCAGAAAATCAGCAATGATCATATATCACTATTTGGGGAGATTGGCAGAAAATGTTGCGATGCTAAATAGCTCAAGTCGGTCCCTTTGTTCCTTGCAGATCTGAATAGCTCAGGATGGGCCGCTGGCTGCTCTCCTGGGGATTTTGGACTCCTTTGCCCAGATGGGAGCCGAGCACCCATAACCAATTGGAGGACCTGCAACCTGGGCTCTGTTCCTCCCAGCGTTGTGGTGACCCGGCCGGTGACGGTCACTAAGATCCAGGATTTCCTGGCAAAGTCCCAGGTAAGCTTGACAGCTGACGCTTGAAGGCGTGTCAGTATTATCATTTGTCAGAACAGGAAGGGACAATGTCTGCCTGCAGATCTGCTCATCTTCCTGCAATTTTATTTCCTTCAAGGGCATCATCTTGGGGGAAGAGTTAATTCGGGGTATATACATACAGATTAACAGAGTTGGAAGGGACCTTGTAGGTCGTCTAATGGTAGTCCAGTCTCTTCTTGGAAGCCTCTAGTGATGAAGCTCCCACAACTTCTGAAGGCAACTTCTGTTCCATGGGTGGATGGTTCTCATTGTCAGAAAACTCCTCCTTATGTCCAGGTTGAATCTCTCCTTGTTTAGTTTTCATCCATTATTCCTTGTCTGGCATTATTCAGGTGCCTTGGAGAATAGCTTGACCCCCTTCCTCCTCTCTGTGGCAGCCCCTCAAATATTGGAAGGCTGCTCTCCTGTCTCCCCTGGTCCTTCTCTTCCCTAGACTAGCCAGGCCCAGTTCCTGAAACTATTCTTCACATATTTTAGTCTCCAGACCTTTGATCATCTTAGATAGATTCACATTAACAGAGTTGGAAAGGACCTTGGAGGTCATCTAGTCCAAACCCCCCACCCAAGCAGGAGACCCTACACCATTTCTGACAGATGGCAGTCCAGTCTCTTCTTGAAAGCTTCCAGTGATGATGCTCCCACAACTTCCAAAGGCAACTTCTGTTCCATTGGTTGATTGTCTCTGTCAGAAAATTTCTCCTTATTTCCAGGTTGAATCTCTCCTTGTTCCATCCATTATTCCTTTTCTGGCCTTTGGGTGTTTTGGAAAATAGCTTGACCCCCTCCTCCTCTCTGTGGCAGCCCCTCAAATACTGGAAGACTGCTCTCCTGTCTCCCCTGGTCCTTCTCTTCCCTAGACTAGCTAGGCCCAGTTCCTGCAACCGTTCATTGTATGTATGTATGTATGTATGTATGTATGTATGTATTTATTTATTTGATTGATTGATTGATTGATTGATTAATTTATATTGCCGCCTATTCGCCCATGGCGACGCAAGGCGGCTTACAAAATGTAAAATCATATTTAAAACAAAAAATAAAAACAATGAAAACTAACAAAAAGAATCAAAGTTTTAGCCTTAGTTTTCTCTCATCATCCCCCTGAGAAGCAGCCAGTCTTTGGGATCCATCCTGGCTGCGGCATCGGATTGGAGGAGAGCCAGGAAGTCCACTTCCAATGAGGTGGAGGCTAGGATGCCTGCAGGGGTCCCTGGCCCAGGGTTTCCAGCCGTCGGCTTGCTCCTCTTTTCCAGGGACAGCATCCGGAGAGAGTCGGGAGTTCACACTATTGGCACCCCAGCTGTGGAAGGACCTGCTCAGAGTTGGCCACTTTTCATTCTTCCCACATGTATTTCCAAGCAGAGCAAATATTTGGTCTTATGGATGTAACTGTTTTAATGAACATTTTGAAGGACTCTAATTGGGCACCTCAACTGCAAACAAAGAAAAAAGGAAAATAGTTGGGTATACAGAGAGTCCTCAGCTTATGACCCCAATTGGGACTGGAATTTCAGACACTAGGGAGTTATGGTTGTTAATCTAGACATCACATGAGAGGACCTGATTTTGCAATCATATTTATCTCGGTCATTAAGTGAATCACCATTATTGTTAAGCAAATTGTGTTTCCCTTAAGTGGTCATTAAGTGAATCTGGCTACCCGTTGACTTGGCTTGTTGGAAGCTGGCTGGGAAGGTCGCAAATGGCAACTGCGTGACTGCAGGAGGCCGCAACCATAAATGCAAGTTGCTTAGCAAGGGCCCAAATTGCAACCGTGCGACTGTGGGGGACGCGGCAGTCGTAACTTGGAAGACAGATCACACGTCACTTTTTTCAGTGCTGTCGTTAACTTTGAACTGTTGTTAAACGAATGGTTTTAAGTCAAGAATAACCTGTAGTGCTTGCAATTCAGTGATGCTGAAATGACAACACACACACACACACACACACGCACACACTGATTTCATTGCATAGAAGTTGTGACTATTGAGTACACAAATTGCAATGATCAGGACATCTGTCCTCCATCGCACTTAGTTCAGGTAGCAAAGAAGACCGACTCCTGGCTCCTTTCTTTTCTCAAGAGTAGCCTTTGCTGAGAACAAAGCGGTTACAGATGAGACGGGAAGGATCTGTTGGCTTGGCCCCAAAATCAATTAATGCAATTAATTCCCCCCTTTCCTCTGGCCACCCCTCCCCCCCATTATCAATCAATGTCCAATTAAAAGTTCTTGGGTTGTTTTGGAAAGGGACCCTGCCTTCGATCACGCCTTTCCCATCTCCACATTCCTTTGGCTGCTCTTGTACTGGGTTGGGGCTCCCCAGAGTCTGCTTCAAACCCAACCCCCTCCCAGACCCCCATATTCCAATCTCTCCCCCTCCCGCCATTGCCGATGTCAAGCTGGCAAAAGATGCAATGCGAAGCAAGCAGCAGAACGACCACTAGGACAACATCCCATGCAGTCCACCTGTTCACCTCCTCTCTCCCCCAATCAACAGGTATGGCTGGCAGTCCCTGCTCTCCAGTTTGGCCTCTTTCCTTTCAGGAATCAAGCAAGACAAGTGGTTTTCAGCTCTTTGAGTCGCTGAGATATGGAGGAAGCGACCTGCTCTTTAAAGACGCTACTCAAGGCCTCGTCTTCACTGGCCAGATGGACTTCAAGTCGATTCTTGGAGAGTCTTTCTTTCAGCTGGCCCAATCCGTCTTCAGCTGCACCTCTGCAGGTAAGCTGTCCTTGGGAAGGAGACGGATGCCAGGCTGGATGCCCTCAGCTGAGTCTCCCCTTTTCTCTCCCGCCTGTGTAGTGTTGGCGCATTGAAAGACACCAGGGACTTTGAGAAGGGCCCAGTAGAATCAAGTCACACAGGGCTCCCCAAAGTTGGCAACTTTTAAAACTTGTGCACTTCAGCTCCCAGAATTCCTCAGCCAGCTATGATTTGCTCCACCCAGAAAAGAAAGTCAAGTCATTCACCCCAAAACAAATTCGAATGTTTATGTACTTAGGCCATTTATGGATGTTATATAAGAATAGAAACTAAAAACATTTACCTTCACTCTATGCTTTAAGCCCTAACGTGGCTGGTTTTTCTTTTTTAAAACAGCTTGAGGGGTTCTACTAGTACTGATGATGTTAGTTTGGGTAATGAAGCATCTGCAAGAAAGCAACCAAGCTCAGAGAGCACCAAGTTTAACCCTCAGCTACAAATATTTATCAGTAAAAAAAACAGCTTGACAGGATCTTTGAGTTCCTAAATTAAATGGAATTGGAGCCAGTGAACGTGAAACCTCTGAGGACAGACAGGAAAATTGGAAACCAACCGTTCTGTCCCTAACAGTTCCTACTTCATACTTGCAAGGCTGAATAATTTTGTCTAACGAATACTTTTGTTAAACTGTGGGAGGCAACAGGAAAAAGAACCCTTTTTGAGGCAGGATCTCCGACCACCCATGACTCAACAAGACCAGCAGGCCCTGCTGTCATCTTCCATCCCATGCCGGGATGGTGTGCCTTGCCCTCCAAAATAGCTGAGGTCCTGAATGAAAGCGTTGAGATTGCATTGAAATTAGATGCCAGGTGAAGCACAGATAATTGAACCCTGCGCTCTGATAAAATGCTTTTTCAGGTAGCTGAGATTTTGAGATAAATGTAAAGGATGCACCAATGTATTTGTCTGCTTAATCTGCTGTGTGCTTAACCATTGTCGTGGGGGACCTGAATTCTGCCCTTGTTAAAAGTTGAGGGACACTCTCGGATGCCACGGTGGGCACGTTTCCCTTGGAGGCGTTTTAATACTGCCGTTCTTGGTTTTCAGGTATCCTAGACTTTTGCAAACTGGATACTTGTACCTCTTCCGCACAGCCTTGAGGTTATTCAGAGAAGCTCCCTCCAACTCTGCCAGCTAAAAGAAGATGAAGACGCTACACAAGCTTTTGCTGTTCTGTTTTACCAATTCTGGCCTATGGCAATCTAATCTAATCCTCCAGCATCTATTAGAAAATCCATTTTTGAATGCATCCTGCTGGTATGTTAGCCAATGAAAGGCATCCATGCAATAGATTAACTCTCCCTGCCCCCTCTCCCATCTCGAGGACACGCCAACCCAGGCAGGTTTTGGCTGCACCTGCCACCTTTTCAGCTCCACCCTGTCTGTTCTCTGCCTTCCATCAGGAGAGTGTGTGTGTGTGGGGGGCTGATTTGGGAACTCTTCTCTGGTTGCCTCCCATCTCTTCTGCACTCAGAATTGACCTGTCCGTTTTTACTGAGTCAAAGTTCTACCTGAACTGAAAGGAAGATGGTTGAGACAATGACACAGCTCCAATGTCCCTGAGGAGAGGCCACCTCGGGACCCCAGGTTTGTTTCTGTGGCTTTAGCAGGAAGGTAGAGCCAGGACCCTCCCCTTAATCCTTCTCTTGACCGAAGCAACATCTCAAGGTTTTACTCCAGGGGTGTCCAACCTTGGCAACTTTAAGACTTGTGGACTTCAACTCCCAGAGTTCCTCAGCCAGCAAAGCTGGGAGTTGAAGTCCACAAGTCTTAAAGTTGCCAAGGTTGGACACCCCTGGTTTACTCCAAGGACACACGAAGGCTTTTTGTTTGCCCAGCGGCCTTAAACACACCTGCCTCAGTGATGAGCCCCCATCTCAAACCCAGGCAGGTGACTAGCAGCTTTATGGCCGTGTCCCCCGCTGAGCAGCCCCATGGGGCCCACTTGCCTTTGCTTTTCTTCAGTTGATAATAGCGGGATCTCTTGGCGGTGTCCTTTCCTGAGGTCAGCTAAGGTCATGTTGCCAGTAATTGCACAGGGTATTAATTTTATAGCGCTCTTTCCCCCTCCACTTGAAAAAAAGGACTCTACAAAATTCTAGATCTGCTCCCAGCCCTTTCTAGATTCTGCGCCTGGTGTAACAGTTCAGCTAAATAAAACAAGGTTGTCTCCAGATCCCTGCACAGCCAAGGATTTCGGAGAGGTGCCTGGCACGTCAGCCTGGTATCATTTCTGTGGTAGCTTACAATAGCTAAAGGGCTCTGTAAGTTTGCGGAAATTGTGCTGGTACTTTGCAACGAGGAGAGAACTATCAGGTTAGTAGCAATGCTCATGAAGGTAGTCTTGAAGCTAAGCGATCTGCCACCACTCTCCCCGTAACATGGAGGCGGAATTAAGGCTGTGAGCTACTAATCCCCAAACAAACGTGTTTTTCCAAATGGAGGGGAAAGAAGAGGTGGACAGAAACCACAACTGACGAATACACAGAAATGAGGAACATAAACTCACTAAACAGGATCTATTCCCAGAAAGTCAGGAATCTCAGCAACAGAGCCATGAATATCATCCATCCACAGGAGACATTTCCATTTATGCTGAAGCAGAGGTGGTATATTAACAGAAGCATCATTTGCTTGTCAGCTAAAGTTAATTTGGGGCTTCAGGCTTCGTAACATAAAGGATTGCACTCACAGTTTAGTGTACTTAACAGTTTTGCTTACATTAAAATAATTGGAACATAGATATAGTTTATCTTTTTGTTTTGTTTTTACATTTCTCCTTTTCGCTTTGTATGTTTTCGAATGGTTTAAACAAAGGTAGCTTTAAAAAAAGAAAACCACCAGCACTTTTGTTTAAATTTTTTATTTCCATAATTTAAACACTAGAAAAAGTGAATTTGAAACTCAAAAATAAAATAAAATAAAATACAGGAATTTTAAAAAAAAACACCATGTGATAATGGCACAGAACAGCCACCAGTACAGAAGTGTGCAAATTCCCATTTGGTTTGGATTACGCGAAGGCTAGCTGAGCAGTCTTCCTTTCCAGCTGTTCCCAATGGCGGCCCCCAAGAGGCTCAAGTCTTGGGGGGCACTCTGACCGGACTCAAAAACTGTCTATTGGAGCTCAGAGCTGCTCTTGGCTCCATGATGACACCTTCACGAGGAGTGAATCCTTCCCCCGTTTTTCCCAGATAGGCACAGACCCCACCAAAAAAATTAGATTTTAGGAAATATTAGTCTACCCCCCCTGTAAAACTGAATCACATCCTTGGTTGCCTCTGCATTTTCCTGAGAAGAGATTTATTTCAAGTGCTCTTAGTAGAATCTTTTTCATGATTGTAGTGAAAATCAGGTCAGACTTGGGTCCTTGCCTGGGGAGAATGCTGCTCGAAGGCAGGCTGCCTTTTGTAGGCCTGGTCCAAGGGCCTTTCCGCAGCCGCAGCCTGGCCCCCTCCGAAGTGGAGCTTCCTTGATGGGCCACAGGTCCCACCTTGTCACTTCAGGGGCCGTATTTTCTTCTGCGGGGCTCTCCAACCGTGGCGGCTTTAAAACTCGTGGACTTCAACTCCCAGAATTCCTCGGCCAGCTATGCTGGGAGTTGAAGCCCGCCATCTTGAAAGTCGCCAAAGTTGGAGAGCCCCGTTCTTCTGGACAGCTGCAGCAAAGCCCCGCTGAGACTCCTGGCTTTCACATCAACGTAACTGCAGACACAAAGCACTGAGAAAAGGGATGAAGCCCGCAAAGGCCAAGTAGTCGCCTGCCCCCGGCTGCAGTCAAGATCAGCAGCAGCAGCAGCAGCGGCCCCACCTCGGAGCCAGAGTTTCCCCACTGGCCTCTGTCCTGGCGCGTCGTGTCATATCATCCCATTGTGGGACAAAAGGATACTTCTCATAAATGATTCCACTCAGCCCACTCAAAACGTGGAGATTACAGACAATCAGGGATCTTCCATCAGGGATCCAAAGTACGGAGGGAGCATCTCCAGTGTCATCAATTTGCATGCAGCAGCAAACCCACCATGTCCCAGTCAGACAGGAAACCAGCTCTGGCTCTCAACTGTTGAAAAGCATTCCCGTCCTCTTTTCTCCCGCCGGGGAAACAATGCGGAGCAGAAATGATAAGTTTCTACTTCCAGGCACACGCGTGTGGCAGGGCCCCTCTGCTTCTCCAGTTTTAAGGCCCCCGAAGGTCGTCTACAAGGCCAATTTCATTGCCTCTTCAGGTATGGAATGTAAGCTCAAGGAACAGCCCCCATTTTCATCCCTGTCTGGCATACCTTCATTTGCCCCCCTCCCTCCCCCAGTCCACTCCCCCAGGGAATAGGAAGCGTCCACATGAGCCCAAACGTACCAAAAGTGCAAATTTTAGATGAGAGGAAGCAAAAGGCAAACCCTTTGAACAATCCAGCCATTGACCCTGGCTCAAGTTACAGGCACTATTATATAGACAGCGAACAGCTGTCGATCATCATTGTAAAATGTTCATTGAAGGTAAATGTTTAAAATCTCCCAAGCACCCCTAAGGAAAAGTACAAGTCTAACGTTTCCCCCGGGTGGCGTTGCACAGCTGCTACTTCCACTGGAATCCAGTAACAGCCGCCACTCATGCTCCCAACCAGCTGCTTGTGTTGCATGTGTACAATTCACTCCACCAGGGACCCAAACCAAGTCACAATCAAGAAAGAGGAATGAATGAGAGGTGCTGAGCGACGGCCAAGGTGGTAGAAGGAACACATGCAAAAAATGAAGGGCTGTTGAGGTGTCATTGGCATTCTGGCATCGCATCCCAATTAAAATCTCCTACGACAAATCCGCTAGCCCCAATTCCAAGAAATAACAGAGAGAGGAAGAGGCCCGCGAATCGACTGCGGTGAAGGTGGAGCAGAGGAAAGCCACTTTCTAGGGATCCTGCACCTCCCAACGCAGGAATTGGAGGTGAAGCTCTGCGCTGGTCCCCCAGGCAGCAAAACAAACCAAGTGCCACAACTAGGTGTGTCTGCCACGGAACACAATTTGGAGGTCACACACAGCTTCTCTTCTTTGAGGAAAACATGCTGGCTGATGGACCCAGTGGGCCCTGCTGCCCAACGATGCAAACTAAGGAACTTTGCTAGAAACAAACAAAACGAAAACCTTAAAAATCCTTCGTCCTGGCTGCCACGTTACCAGGGTTGAAGACCCAGAGGAGGAGCAGAGGCAAAAGCCCATGGCTAACTTTGGGATGTCCTTACAATCCTCATGTCTCCGAAGGTGCTGTAGCCTTTGTTCTGCCCTACATTTTTAGCCTTTTTAAACAACCCCCCCCCACAGGTGTGAATGCCTTTTGACAAGGGAGGCTAAAGATAGGGCTGTTTCATAAGGTTAACAGAAATTAATTATTCTCCTCCAACCTGTAGGAAAATATCACTATAGGGTTCAGTCAGGGAGGTTGGTCCAACCTTGGGAAAACGAGGTTCCCTTTCCAGGCACACCAGGTCTCTGAAGGCTCTTCCAGCCGATCGACCCAACCTCAGCTACACGATGAAGCTTGTTCCTGGGTCTCCTCCTTGGCAAAGAAGGTCTCCAGGTCGGCCAGTTTCTGAATGAGGAGGACGTCAAGTTCCCTTCCTTCTACGGCCGCCTTCTGCGCCCGCGTGTAGCCGCCCGTCACTCGCACTCTGCTACGAGCCCTCCTCTTCCGGGGAATGGTGAAATCCTGGAACTCCAAAATCCGTTTTCTCTTCTGCTGGCTGATAGAGATTAAAGACCCATTTTTCTCTTTGGGCTCTTCAAAAATGGTTTCCAGGCACCTGGGGGGAAAAAAACAAAAACAAACCAAAAGGGGGTAAATTTCGGGCCTCACCTTCATAATCTCACCAGGGACCAAAAGCCCTTGAAAACATTGAGCAAAGGGGCTCAAAGCCAGATATGGGTTTTCAAGCCATAGAGCGCACTGGTGTCTTTGCAACCATGGAGTGGATGTAGAGGGGAGACCCACGAATTTCCCCACAACTTCGCTTTCTGCAGATCCCCAAATCCCCTGTTCCAATGCTATGCTGTCTACAGGCTCCCGCTAGGTAACCCACCTGGTTGCTGGGGGAGATTTGTAATTCTGGTTGGTATAGATTTCCTCCAAGCTGAATTCGGTCTTCTTTAACCTGGAAGGCAAAAGGAGGCATCAACTCACCACCTTAACTAACAACATTGCATTCCCACAGCAGTTACCATTCTTTGGTTAGAGAAGAGGCGGCTTTCAGCTATGTACCAAAGCTGCTTTATCATGCCTGAGGGAAGGAGGACACCACAGGCAGGGAAGGCTTCAAACGGCTGCAAATGTTAGCAGCAGCAGCAGCATCTCAGCTGCAGAGCCCCCTTCCTTATAGGGTCCAAAGCGGTTTTTAAATTATTTAAATAAACAAATAACCATAAAAAAACACTTTTTCTGCTGGCACTGAACCCTTCCGGTAGGATGGCTGCTCCACCTATCGCTCCCAAGAATCACGCAGATGATACCGGCACACGATCCCAGGATCCCGTGGACCAATGGAAGGGGACAGCTGTGGCAAGAGCGCCTTCAGCCAGCTGTGAGGAAATCTCCAGAAGGCACTGCGGATGGATCACTCGTGCCCCTGTCGTCTCTCGGTTACACTACTACCACTTGCTGTTTGTGTGTCCTCCAGCTACAGCTGGTATGGAACAGTGGTGGTATTCAGCCGGTTCGCACCGGATCGAGCAAACCGGTAGCAAGGATTTGGGATGGGTCGCCGAATCAGTAGTAAGTTCTGGCTGGCCACGCCCTCAACCTGGTCGCCCAGTCGCCGCTGGCTCACTTACCGCACCCGCCTGACGCTTGCCCTTAAGGTATTTCTTTCTTTCCCCCCCTCCCGACAATCAGCTGTTAATACAATCAGCTGTGCCAGGATTCCCCTTGCTGAGGCCCAGGAAGGCAAAAAATGGGAGGGGATCAGCCCCCTTCCTTTTTTTGCCTTCCTGGGCCCCAGAGGAGCAAAAACAACCCCCCAGAGGCTCCTCTGAGGCCCGGAAGGCCCAAAAAATGTCCCCCCCTTGCAAAAATGCAAAGAAAAAAGGCAAAGAAAAGCCACGCCCACCCAGTCACATGTCCACACCCACCAAGCCACGCCCACAGAACCGGTAGTAAAAAATTTTGAATCCCACCACCAGTATGGAAGATGGTGCCCCATTTGCTGACGGGGGCACACGGATTTGGCTAAATGACACCTGGGTGTTGCTGCTTTCAGACACGTAAGAATCCGTTACTGCAACTGTATAATAACTTTCAGTATTCCTACCTTTGATATTCACCTCTGGTCTACCTTGAAAGGCTGACCCCCCCCAACCCAGAGAATGATCTGGGGTTTTTCCAACCTGGGGGCACCCAACGACCCACCTGTTTTTCCTAACACCCCCCCCACACCTCCCCGCAAGGCTCTCCAGTTAGTTATGCGGATCCCTCCCAATCCTTGGCATCTCATAGGACTTCACAGGTGCCCAGCAAGGAGACAGGTGAAGGCAACGGTCCTACCTCTTTGGTCTGGGAAGCCCCATGGGGGTGAGGTTGGGGTCCGGCTTAGGAATCGTCTTCCGAATGCGGATCTGAGACACCTTCTTTGGCCTGTTCTCCGACTTGTCCTTGGGGTGGGGGAGGAAAGAGAGACGTACATTTTCAGCATTAGTCCAGATGGGCCTCTCCCCACCTGTCCCTCTGGTCCATGTGAAGGATGATCTCAGCTTCCCCTCCCTCAAGTCCTTGAATGACTGAGCCGACCGAACACCAGAACCAGATAACAGATCATCAGAGTTGGAAGGGACCTTGTAGGTCATCTAGTCCAGTGGTCGCCAACCAGTGGGCCGGGAACCACTGGTGGTCCACAAGAAAATTTTGGTGATCCACAGAGAAATGTCACCCCCAAAGCAATTAATCCAGCCTGCGCGGGAACACAACATGAGGTAGTGAGGGGAAGTGGGGAAAGGGCGGAGTGGGGGAACTTGCCTCAAGCACCCTACATGCCTGGCCTGGCCACTGGGCTGCTTCTTTCTGCTTCTTTCTTTTTCTGCTTTTGGCTGCACGCAAGGAAAGCAGCAAAAGTATTTCTTTCTCTCCCCCAAACTCCGCCATAAATGAGTCTTTGGGACCCTGCAAGGCCTCCTGCTCCAAGAGACTCATTCCTGATGGAGTTTGGAGGAGAGAAAGAAAGACTTCTGCTGCTTCTGCTGTTTTCCTTTCATGAAGCCAAATGTCTCTCTCTCTCTCTCTCTCTCTTTCTCTCCCCCCGAAAACGGGCTGACATCCTGAGAATTTTCCTGTAGACTTTTTGGGGATTTAAAATTATGAGTTTGGTGGTCCCTGAGGTCCAAAGGTTGGTAACCCCTGATCTAGTCCGACCCCCTGCCCAAGCAGGAGACCCTACACCATTTCTGACAGAGGGCAGCCCAGTCTCTTCTTGAAAGCCTCCAGTGATGGTGCTCCCACCACTTCCGAAGGCAACTTCTGTTCCATGGGTTGATTGCTCTCACTGTCAGAAAATCTCTCCTTATTTCTAGGTTGAATCTCTCCTTGATCAGTTTCCATCCATTATTATTCCTTATCTGGCCTTTGGGTTCCTTGGAAGAGAGATTGACCCCTTCCTCCTCTCTGTGGCAGCCCCTCAAATATTGGAACAAGGCTCTCCTGTCTCCCCATATGCTGACAGGACTGTTCCCCTTCAGTGGCTTTCCCAACCCTTACGCTGAACCCCACGCCGGCTCTTTGAGGGGCCCTTAGACGCGGCTGAGATGGGGAGAGGCTGGAGCTGATGCTCACTGAGAGTAACCGCCATCTCCATTCCCTTCAGCCCCAGCAGGCTTTCCTTATCACACGTTTACTCTACTTCCGCCCCAGATAACTTATTCTACCAACAAAAACATGGCCGCCGTGCAGCAATGAGAAGCACCCAACAACCAGCTTGAGCGCATACGAGGCACCACTCACTTTTGCAAGCTGAGCTCCAGTCTTAGGCAATGCCGGGACAGAAGCTTCGTGTCCGTCTCCTGATCCAAGAGCTGGAAATCCTAAAGGAGGGTGAGCCGGTTCGGGACCTTGGCAAGATGTTGGCAACAGCACAGACAAGATAGATTCCAACCTAGGAAAAGGGGCAAAGCAAAGGAAAGACGGGTGAGTCCAGGGATCTTTGGAGCTGTGACAAAGGGACAGCAAAGTCAACCATGGCAAGGAAAGTCAGATGGCAAGAAACGGAGGGTGGGTCAAGCCAGGAAATCTGGAAATCCAGGCGGTTCAAATCAATATAAAGGTTAATTGCAAGCTTAAGCTCTCTGCAACAATCCAAACTACTAACAGTCAAAGCAAATTAGATAAGAGTTGATGGAATTCAAGGTGAGCTGGACTCTAACGCTCAGCCCGGTTATCTCCTACATCGGGGCTGGTAGAGCCCCGAGCAACTTAAAAGTAATCTGCAAAATGAACCTTGCCCTCCCCGTTGACCTGAATGAACAGAGGCAGATACTGTGGGAACTTCTACAGAGTCGCTTCATTAACCAGAAGAGGAACCACCTTTCAGTGGAATATATAAAGCAGGAGGGCTCAACTGTGAGAGAAGCAGCCCCTCCCCTCAAAGCCCCACAGCCTCCAGGTTTAGTTTACTTCATCGTCATTGCACCTCGTACAACGAAATTAAATGCCATCTTCAATGTACACCATAACTATAAAAATAAACACAAACACACATCCTTCACATTCTATACAATTGAATGGAAAACCCTTGATATTGCATTAATATTGCGCTATACAGTAGAATTCAAAAGAGCTACTGCCCTGGGATAAAACCTGTTTTTCAGCCTATTTGTCCTTGTTTTTATTATTATCCTATACCGTCTGCCAGGTGGTAATAGTTCCAAAAAGGGGGTTCCCAGGATGAGATGGATCTTTGAGGATGCCTTGAACTTTCTTAAGGCAGCGGGAGCTACAAAGCTCTTCCAAAGAGGGGAGAGGGCAACCCAGGATCTTCTGAGGGGCAATGACGTTCACCCTCTGGAGCGCTGTCCTATCTGTCCCGGTGCAATTGGCAAACCAGGCGCAGTAAGTTAAGATACTCTCCCTGGTGCAGCGGTAGGAGGCCACCAGCAGTTTTTCATTCGGCTGTTGTTTCCTGAGAAGCCTCAGGCGGTATAATCTCCGCTGGGGCCCTTTGGACCAGCCTTCCTGAAGGCTCAGCTGCCAAGGCTCCCCAGCTGTCTCTGCACTCATGGGGGGGCCATGCAATGCAACCCTGGGGACGGCCGATGCCTTCAGGATGCTTCAATCTGTGCCGCCTTCAGAATTTGTTACTTTTTCAGTTTTACTTTAAGGTTTTACCTTTCATTCTGATTTTCAATCTGTGCCTTTACTTTTAATTGTTTTACAGGGAGTCCTCGACTTGCAACTCTTTGTTTAGTGACCAAAGCTACAACAGTCCTGAAATAAGTGACTTACAACCGTTATAAGACACTTACAACCGTTGCAACATTCCCATGGTCATGTGACCAACATTTGGGTGCTTGGCAACTGACTCTCACCTAACCACCATGTTACCAATTTGACAACTGTGGCAAGAAACAACGTAAAATGGGACAAAATTCAGTTAGCAAGTGTCTTGTTTAGCCACAGAAATTTGCAGCTCAATCAGGGGTGGGCGTCAGCCAGTTTGGGTGAACCAGATGTTAGTTCCAATGACTGTCTGGCCCCGCCCTGCCCCTCCCAGGCCCATTTTGGATCCCAGGTCAGTACAAGGGGCGCGTGTAGCTCAGGGAGGTGGAAAACGGGCCTCCCAGGAGCCCGTGGAGGGCAAAAACGGGCCTATTTCCAGCCTCCAGAGAAATGCCGGAGCCCAGGGAGGTGGGAAATCGGCCCCCCACAGCCCGTTTTGGCTCCCAGGAGGGTGCAGGAAGGCCGACTGGGCCCCGCCCACCCAGCAACCGGGCAGAGAACTGGTTGTTAAATTATTTGAAGCCCACCACGGGGCTCCACTGTAAGTTGAGGACTCCCTCTATTAGGCCAACTTCCCAGAGACACTTAGGTAAGAGGGCTAGTTGTAGAAATAAAAAACCAATTCTAAAAGGGAGCCCAGACTGAAGGAGGAAACCATGGATGAAAGGAGAGCTCAAGGCAAGAAGAACGGAATCGCTTCCTTTTGTATCTAAGGAGGGTTTTTTTGGGGGGGGGGGGGATAGAGGAGGAGCGCACTGACCTCACGTCGTTCTTCACAGCCCCGGAAGGATCACTTGGCAGGCCAGGCACCAGGGGAGGCAAGCTTGGGCTGGTTTGAAGAGGGTAGGTGGGGGGAGAAAAGCACAGAAAACAAACAGAAAATTAGAACATAACGCAGAATGAGATGACGTCCGTTGAATCCATATTTGAAGGAAGATGGAGCAGAATTAGAGCTTTCCCGGCCTATTTGGCTAAGATGGGGGCTTCCAAATTTGGCCTTAAGACAAGTGGACTTCAACTCCCAGAATTCCCCAACCAGTATATGTGCTGGCTGAGAAATTCTGGGAATGGAAGCCCACAAGTCTTAAAGTGGCCCAATTTGGGGACCGCTGGTCTAGGAAGTGGAAGTTGCGCTGGAGGCAGAAACAGACCCTCGAACTGGGTGGGAGGAAGCTCCCTCTGGCGGCAGCAGCAGCAGCTGGTCTCCCAGTGCTTCCCAGACAAGGGAAGGCTCGTCCCTGCCGCCGCCACCCAGCCCTCTGTTGGGCTGCCACCCTCCCTCCCGCTCTGCCGGCACCTCTGGAATGGGCAGGAAAGGCCGGTCTCAAGAAGCGCATTCCTCACAGGAGCTGGACCGAAGCAAGGAGCTTCAACCAATGCAAATTCATCCGCTGAGCACAACGGGCAAGGAATCCCGCCTGGACACGCACTGGAGAGCTTGGCCGAGCTCAGCACTTCCACTCCAAAAGGCCTTCAGTGGACTAAGAGCAAGATCCGCTTGCAGGCCGCAAGCGGTGAACGTTTGGCCTGGTGGAGGGGAGTCCTGACGCAAGCAAGGCGGCGGGGGGGGGGCAATGCTTCCTGCCTCCCAGCTGAATCTCGGAGCCAAGGGCTCCTCCCGGGGTGGCCTTTCATCAAAGCTTTGGCTGGGACCCATGTAGGGCTTGGTGGAAAAGCCACTCAGGAGCCATCTTCGCTTTTGCAAAAGCAGAAGGTGGATTGGCTACCTGGGAGAGGATTAAAAGGCGGAAACACTACCTTGACCTGAGGTTGAAGCCTCAAGCGGGGGCCGGAGGCTAAAACATATGAAGGAATTGGATAGGTCTGGTGGAAAGAGGGAGGTGGGCGTGTTCCTGAAAACATCCGGGCATGGCTCAGTTTGCTAAATAGTTGGGGTGCTGGCACAGATGCCACACCATTTCTCCCAGCAAAGTGAGGTGTGTGTGTGTGTATGAATAAGCCCCTCTGAACTCAGATTTCTGAGATGGCCGATTTTACTGCCCTTTGGGGTGACATGATAGCAGTGTTCCAACATTTGAGGGGCTGCCCCAAAGAAGAGGCGGTCGAGCTATTCTCCAAAGCGCCTGAAGGCAAGACGAGAAGCAACGGATGGAAACCAATCAAGGGGAGAAGCAACCTGGAATTAAGGAGAAACTTCTTAACAGTGAGGACCATTAACCAGTGGACTGGTTTGTCTTCAGAAGTGGTGGGAGCTCCATGACTGGAGGCTTTTAAGAAGAGACTGGACAGGCACTTGTCTGAAATGGTAGAGTTTCCTGCCTGAGCAGAGGGTTGGACTAAAGGCCTCCCTCCAAGATCCTTTCCAACTCTTGTTATTCTGCAAAGCAGGGGTCTCCAACCTTGGCAACTTTAAGACTTGTGGACTTCAACTCCCAGAGTTCCTCAGCCAGCAAAGCTGGCTGAGGAACTCTGGGAATTGAAGTCCACAAGTCTTAAAGTTGCCAAGGTTGGAGACCTCTGCTAAAGCACTTGGTACCAGCCCAGAAACCAACGAAGCTTGCAGAATTACAGGAAATCCACCGGAAGAGACCTGGGAGTCAAGATGCCTGCTTGCCCCTACCTCCTTCCTCACGCCACTTGTTCAAACGTCATACAGTTAGTCCTCAAGTTACAACCACAAAGGAGCCTACGTAAGGGTAGTAAATGTAATGGTGGTAACTTGGGTCACCCACGTGAACTGACCAACTGTGGGAGGCTCACCTTCCGAAAGGGTCTTCCATTTCAGCCCCCCAACGAAGAGCAAGGAGTCTCTTTTTCTTGGTCAGCCTTTTAGGTGGTTTGGAATGTTTCACTAGATCAAGAGTTGATCTCCTTTGGTTTGGAGCTTCATTTAAGTTTTGTTCAGCCAAGAGAAGGGACTGATTTGTTTGTATGGAAGCTCCATCCTCAAGAGTCTACAAATGCTGCTCTAGGACACTTAGGCCCAACAGCCTTATTGACTTGGGCAAAATGTTTTGCCTTGGGGTTGGTTACCCAGCAATTTCCTTTGCAATTTTTCCTGACCGTAGCTCCAGATTAGGGATGTCCAATCCTGGCAACTTTAAGACCTGTGGACTTCAACTTCCAGAATTCCCCCAGCCAGCTATGCTGGACACCCTTGCCCTATTTAAACAGTGTAACTCATCTACACGTATACAGAAGCAAAGCAAGAATGTCATGTGGGGAGAAGCAGGAATTAGGTAACGTCTAAAAAATTTCCCCCATTAGGCTTAGTAATTGTATCATTTTTATTGCTTTTTTTCCCCCTGTTATCACCTGTCCAGCATAAACAGGGCATGTTTTGTTAACTCATAGTTACATCTCCGTCAATACTTGCAAAGGGAGAAAATAAACTGAATTTGTATCGTCCTCCATAAATCATTCTCCCCCTCTTGCCAAATTGAGCTAGGGGAACTTTCCTCCCGGCAGCCAGCCTGCTCTGCCGCCATTCTGCCTGCCTGCCTAGTGCCGCTTTTAAGCCAGGGAGAGTTACCCAAAGGCTGAGTTACCAAGCCTCTCTTCCTTCAGAAACTGGAGTTCTTGGCACCAGCTTCCAGACAGGAGTGAGGCAGTTCGTTTTTCTGCCACCTTATCCCCTGGCCCCTGGTGTGCTGTGTGGCTGTGAGGACGTGAAGCTGAGGTTACTGTCTGCACTTGTAAACAGCATCTGCAGCCAAGGCTCAGCTCAGCCCTTTTCCCAAAGGGCAGCGAAATCGGCCATCTCAGAAATCTGAGATCAGAGGGACTCATTAAGACACTGGCACCCCTCGCTTTGCTGGGAGAAATGGTGCGGCATCGGTGCCAGCATCCCAACTATTCAGCCAACTGAGCCCTGCCCGGATGTTTTCAGGAACATGCCCGCCTCCACAGGGAGCCTCACCCCACCCAGGCCCTTCATCCGTAAAAGGGAAAGAGCTCCAGTCAACAAGCGGACGAGGAAGCGACACCTGGGCATTTACCACCATGACAGGCACGCAAGAGGGCTGTCACTCAACTGCCAGGACTGGGTGCTCCAGGAAGCAGCCCATTGTGGTAGGATTCTGGACCCAGATTGAGGACCCGGATTGTTGGGGCCAAGAGGCTGACTCTGTAAACCGCTTCGAGGGGGCTGGAAAGCACTGTGAAGCGATGTGCAAGTCTAAGGGCTAGGGCTCTTCTGCCTGGGCTTAGAGCTCCGCTCTAAAAGCGGAGCCTGGCTTGGAGTTCGCTAGGGATCCCAAAGGAGCAACCACACTGAGACGGCACCTGATCCCAACAAGCCTAAGAACTTTTGGAGGGAGTGAAGAGGCTGGATGCCCCTTTGCAAAGTTTAAGAGCCAAGTTGTAAGGGCCAAGCCCCAGAGATCTATCTTGGTGGGTATATCTACTTGTACGCAGCAAGAGCCCTTAGACTTACATACCACTTCACAGTGCTTTCCAGCCCCCTCTAAGCGGTTTCATAGAGTCAGCCTCTTTCCCCCAACAATCTGGGTCCTCATTTGACCCACCCCGGAAGGAGGGAAGGCTGAGTCAGCCTTGAGCCTGGTGGGATTTGAACTGCCAAATTGCAGTCAGTCGGCAGTCAGCAGAAGTAGCCCTGCAGTACTGCACTCTAACTACTGTGCCACAGAGGCTCCTAGCACTATGGAGTCAACCCAGAGCAACAGCTTAGGGAAGGTGTGTGGTACAATGAAGTACTGAGTACACACGTCTCTGTTGTGCAGAGAAGTACTTGGACAACAAACAACCCTCACAGTGGCTTGGAGGGAGAGTAGCAGAGTTAGTGGGTCCCCCTGAACAAGCAGATTTACCCAACATGCCTAAGAAAGGAGCTGGAAGCCCCCATCCCCTCCGAGAGAGAGAGAGAGAGAGAGAGAGAGAGAGAGAGAGAGAGAGAGAGAGAGAGAGAGAGAGAGAGAGCTCATACATACAGCCGTGCAGGCAGATTCCCCGGAGGAGGACGGGGCTTTTACCTGGTTCTGTGGCTCAGGCTGGCCGTTGCAGGGAGGGCTGGTGGTCCCTTGCTGGGACCGGAGTGCAGAGGAGTGGATTCGGACAGATGGATGGACGGTCTCTGCTGGCTCCAGGTGGACAGGACGCTGCCCAGCAAAGAGGGCATGGCCGAGAAGAGGCCGGCTGGCACAGAAGCGCAATCCTGGAGCCCCTTGAAGCCCCGAGCAAAGTGCAGCAGGCTCAGCCGCTGGGCCGCCGGGGTTCGGCTGCTGGGGTGTCGTCTCCTCCTGGTCCAAGCACGGTAGCAGCCGGGGGAAAACAAAGCTAAGGCCGAAGGGAGGCCGGGAGTCAGGCAGGCCGGACTGCAAGCAATGGCCTCTCCCTCCTTGCGGGCCGAGGCGGAACCGGGCTCAGCGTCTTTCTGGGTCAGCATGGCATCTGGGCAGCCTTGAGGCAGCAGGAAAAAGAGGCTCCGTGTGGAAGGTGGCTGAGGCTGTGGGCCCCTCAGAGGAAATATGGGGACGAGGCTCGGGGACCCTGCCTCGGGGAGCTTTCCAGGGGTGGCAACGTCCATTTGGTGATGGAAAGGCAAAGGGGAAACGCCGGGAGGGCTGCACCTGCAGGGAGGGTCGCTGCTCAGCTCGAAGAAGCAGAGGATTGTCGACTCGACGGAATAAACGGGCAGAGCCTGGGAGCCGGCCATCTTGAAGCAGCAGCTGCTGAGCCATGGAGGGGAGCTCAACTTTAAGCTGACAAGGGAGAAGATTTCCAGCAGCCCCCTCTTCCTCCTCCTCCGCGGGCCCCACTTGGCAGCTGAAGGAAGCAGCGCCCTGCGAGGCAGGAAGGGCCGGCAGGCGGGGGACATCAATTCCTCAGCTAAACGGGACAGCCTCGTCAACAAGGCGGCGTCTTTGGGCTGCCCGGCGAGCCAGGAGACGGCCAGAGAGCTGCTCGGGTGGCCCTGCTGCTTCACTGGGAGGTCCCAAAGGACGGGCTGTGGGGCTGCCGGCTCGGTGGCTGATTGTGCAGAATAAACAAGCTCCCCCTTGGATGCCAGAGGTTTTGGTGCCCTGAGCCGGCGTGGCATGCCAGCTTTTATGCAGGCTGCTCCAGACAGTTTCCCGAAGGCTGGAAAAGGTCTTTGCAGGCGCAAGTACCCAAAGACGCCAGGGCTTCTGCTCTGATCGCAGCCAACAGCTGGAGGGAAGGGGCCAAAAGCTCCAACGGAGCTGGGCCAGCAGGCCTGCCGGCAACGGTTCCAGAAGGGAAGGTTCAGGCTTGCCGGCTCTCCACACCCCTGACCTCTCTTTTGCCTTTTGGATTCCCTTTGCATGTGGGCAGGGGGTTCCTGCTGCCGCCTCTTCTGCCCAGCCCTTCCTAGGGAAGCCCAAGTGCTCCGTGCAAGCTCTCCCGGACCCTCAGCCTTCTCACCAGAGAAGCTGCCTGCAGGCTGTCCGAGGGCAAGCCTTCTTCCCACTGGGGGCTTCTCCTTTGGGGCTGGCGGCTGAGCCCCTGCTTCAGAATCTCCCCTCCTCCGCTGCTCATCCACCAAGTGCCCTTCCGGTCCTTCCCCTGGGCCTCCTGCCAGCCCCTGGCCCCTCTCGACCCTCAGCGGACGTCCTTCTTTCACGCTGGGCCAGGTGGGGAAGCCTGCGAAGCTCCCACCTTTTAGGCCAGATGATGGTGAGGAGGATGGCACGGAGCTGCCGAGGGCTTCTGCTTGTTTCTTTAAGGGAAGGAAAAGTTCAGCCTGCAGCGCACAACTCGGGCTCTCTACCTGCCGCCACGTAACCGGGGGCTCTGGGGAATCTTTGGCTTTCCCGGAATCAGATTCCGGAAAGTCTTCAGGTAAGCCAAGAGGGAGTCCTGCGTGTATCGCAGCCTTGAACGGGAATGTGACCTTCCCACCCCTGAGAGGAAGCGGTAAATTTCCCAGGAGGGCTTCGGAAGACACCTCCGTGTCAGAAAGGATGCGAACTGGAAATCCTTCCATCATCCCAGCTGTCCGGCCGGCCTCTCTCGGGTCAGCTTCCAAATCTTCTAAGGGCTGCTCGAGAGGGTACAGCGACACAAACGCTTCTACTCTGGGACCCTTGCGGTGCTGGCACGTCCTCCTGCTAAGCAGAGAGCAGGCTGCAGCCGCATCTCGTCCGGGGGAGCTGCTCGCCCTTTCGCTTTCCAAACCGGCTTCTCTTTCACGCGGGAGCGACGCTCGGCAGTGCCGCTGGGCAAGAGGAGAGCCGTGAGAAGGGGACGCTAATGCTGCCTCTTTGGGAAATAGGCACATTTTTTTATTCTGAGGAAACTGGGAGCCTAAGCCTGCAGATAGCAAGCTCAGTATTTTTCTTTTTCTGTAGGATTTTAGAAGTAGCCCTTTCATTCTTTCCTGTCCTTTAATTTGGGCAGAAGCTGCAGCAGGGCCTGTCTGAAAAGGAGACGAAGCCAATTTACTGGCAGATAATAATCCTTTTTCAAAATTGAACTTCCCTGATGGCCTTTTGTGGATTGATTCAGAGGCAGAATGGAGATCGTGGGTCTTTGACCGAGGAGCCCACTTCTTCACAAAATCATTCCGGTTCAGTGATTCGGAAGCAGAGCTCCCGGAAAGAGTCCTGGGACTTTGTGATTCTAGTAAGTCTTCATTCGGTAGATTGCCAGTAAATTCTGACCCCGTGTTATTATTGGAGGATTCAGTGATGATTTTGTGAAACGGACCTTGATGATATTCTGTTAAAAGTGCAGTAGTAGCTGATGGCGTTACCTTTAGCTCCCTCTTTGAATGCAATGATTTATTTTTATTACACCGGACATATTTTATCACCGAACGGATCACAGTTTGCAAATCATGATAATTTAGCTTCTTGTAGAAAATTAAGGAAGGCTGCTGGCATTCTAGAAACTCTGTCTTTGGTGAATCATCTTTCTGCTCAAACAAGGTGCAACTATCAACGGAATAACATGGATGAAGGAATATTTTCATCTGGTAAATGGGTTCCCTCCGCAGAGCTGAACATTTAGTACATAAAGAAGAGTCTTTTCTGTTTAAATGAGAGAGATTACTTGCTGGGGAAGAGGGGTGACTCTGGTATTTTTCTTGTTCTTCTAGGCACTGACCTTTTCTAAAAGTGGCTCTACAAAGAAGGGGAGTTTTGCTCAAGTCTCCATCAAATGCACGCCGAAGAGAGAGTCTAGCATTGCTACAACCTGTTGCATTTCCTGTTTTCATTCCACCAGCATCAGCTCCATGTGAAGCTTTGTGGACTTCTACTCTTTCATAGGGAGGAAGAATATTGCCCTTCCTCTCCAGAATACTTCCTGAACCATCAAAAGCATCTCCACCATTAATACTCCAGTTTTCAGCTTCTGCCTGCGACAGACTAGAGCAAGGAACTTCCAGAGGACAGACTGAATTCAAGGGTCTTCCTGCCCTATCCAAGCCCACCCAGTTATTTCTGTAGGGAGAGCAACTGAATTTTTTTGGGAGAGAAACGAATCTTGCGCCGGACTCCAAAAGGGCTGGGCTTATTCCCAAGCTGAAAGCGATTTTGGTGGCTGGCCCTCTTCTGCTTTCTTGTAGATGTCTGCAATCTAAGAAGAGGTTTCTTGCCAGGGCGTAGATCTCCTCTGGAGCAGAAGGAAGATCGTTCACCGCCCGGACCCTCCAACGGAGTGCTTTTCCCCAGAAGGCTTCCATAGCAACCTCCCCATTTTCTGCCCTTCTCAGCACCCATCTGACCATCTCCCAGGCCCCTTCATTCATTCCTGCCTGCAGCCTGCCACTGGCTTGACTTGGAGCAAACGCTTCCTTGTGATGAGGCCAGGCCCCGGGGTTCTGCATCACAATGACTCCCTCTGGAGACAGGCTGTCCATAGGCCCTCCATGACCTGAGCCTGGGTCAGCCTTCTGGGCAAACGGAGACGGGCCACGGAGTTGAGGGACTTTAAGGCTTTTTTCATCAGCAAGCACACAGAAAGAACCGGTAGCCCACTGAGGCAGAGCTAAATCGCAGAGCGGGAAGGCTGTCCTCAGATTGTCCACTCGGAGGGGCAAGCCGTTTCCCCCAAAGTCCAGCTGAGGAGCCCAGCAGCTGAGAAACGTAGAAACATACTTTATACTGCAACTGTTCTGAAAGGACCCCAAGTTATGTCTTTTCGACAGAAGAGCTCCATTTCTCTGTCCCAAAGTGATACATTTTTCATGGCAGAGAGAAGAACTTTTATCCTCTTGGATCCTGCTGGCCTCTGAAGAGCCCACTCTTAGGTCACCTTCAAGTGCTGCTTGGACACCATCACAAAGGGAGAAGCGGCCAATGTCGGAATGCCGGTCTTGGTCTTTTGGCACCACGAGTGGTTCGGCTGGACTTAGATACATGCTGCGTTTGGAAGGAAAATGTTCTCCCTCTCCTTTCCAACAGCTGGGCCCAGCGGACCCTTTCTGGATTCTAATCATTCCTTTATGCACAGGGCTGGAAAAAAGATCCGTGCTGTCACCCGCCTTGGGCTCATTGTTGGACAGCTCTCTGCCAGGGCTCCCTGCCTGCAAGGGAGCCTCAGCCATTTGCAGCTCAGTGGCTTCTCCCAGATCCTCCATCCTTCCACCGCTCGGATGGCTCTTGAAGGTTCCCTCTTGCACTTCACAGGCCGCCTCAGAGAGATCCACGCAGTCCCCCCAAGAGGTCCTTCCCAATGAGCTGCCTTGCAAAGCCTGGCCTTCAAGCCGCGGGCCTCTTGGGCCAACATCCAAAGCCAGAGCAAGGCTGGGGTTACCGGGCGGACCAAACGCTCCTTGCTGAACGGATGGACGGCTGTTCCAAACGGCCTTCGTTTCTTGGCCTGGATTCTGAATCGCCTCTTCCTCCGTCTGCCGGGCAGAGGCTGGGACTTCTTCATCTTCTTTGGCCGAGGCAGGACTGAGAGGCTCTGGAGAGACTAAGCGGTTACTTCCTGAAACTGCAACTCCACCTGAGCACGGACTGGCCTCAAGCAGCGCACCTGTCCTCGCTTGGGCCCTGGGCTCTCCCGCGTTGCAACATAGCCCACTCCCATCAGCCTTCATACCTGGAGCTTCTTCCTTCGGGAGCCCGGATTGCTTTTCAGATGCTACTGGCACTTTTGCTGGGCTTTCTTCTAGAAACACACACACACAAAAAACAACAACAGAAAAAACAGGACTGAGACGGGCCCATCCTCTTTGAAAATAATCCTCACCCTAACTGTCCTCCCACCGCCCATATGGCAGGAGAGACTCCGGTGCCTAAGGCTCTGTCTCTCTGCAGTGCCTGTCCTCACAGCCCCCCCTCAAAGGAAGGAAGTCCTCCACTGCCCCCCACTGGCTTTTCAGAAAGACACCCCCCCCACTTGGAAGTCCTTCCTAAACACCCACACATCTAAGGACTCGGTGCCCTCACCCACGCAGCAGGTGACCTGGAGGCAAAACCTGGAGAAAGGCCACACTTCATACACTAAAGAACTAAGTTGTAATTGTCTGTCACTACCTGCCTGGGTTCCACAAAGAGGATTAATGTAAATAAACAGCTGGGGGGGGGGGGAAGGGGGGCCTCCGGTTCATGACAGCCACGTCTTAATTTGACAGTCTGAGTTCTGCACAGCAAGGTTCCCACATGCAAGACCTGTGATCAGCAGGACACCCTCTGCTCTGCGGACGTGCCAGAACTCGACTCGGGTTCTAGAATTGCAGCCTGCGCTACTGCGGTGTTTATGATGGAAGCACTTCAGATGCCACTGAGTCAGGGGCAGGAGGCTCCAAGGCTGTCAAACTCGCGGGCCAGATGCCCCACGTGCTGGCCCCGCCCCCCACCCGATTTAGTGAAGAGGGGGGAAGTCCCGCTATGTCACGTGACACCATGAGTTTACACCCCCTGGTCCAAGGAATAAATGGAGGCACTGAGAAAAATTCATCCTGCTCCCAAACACGAGGAGGCGTCTGGCAGCATATTTTCCGATCCAAAGAGCTCAAAGCAGACTCTGCACTCCTGCACTTGCCAACTGTTAACTTTTGTTTTTTTGTAATTATTTGGATTGCTTTGAGGTGCCTCGTTGAGAGTTGGGCGGAGTACAAGTTAATAAATTAGCATTCTTGATTCTTCATCAATAGACGATACACGGTTTAAAAAAGAAAACGATCCTAGAAGGGAAGGAGGCTTCGGCTGCTCAACTGGAGGAATTCATGAACCGCGGAACCCCTGAGTGAGGGCAAGGGAAGCTTCAGCAGAGGGGCAGCCATTAGGCGAAGGGGACAAGATGGCCAGACCAGAAGGGGAACACTTTGCTAGCAACTTGACAGGCCCAATGCAGCTGACAAACCATTTTTATCCTTTTCAATAAAAATAAAGTCATCCACATTTTTAGATAAGGATCTGAGGGTAGCATCTTGCTAGATGCTGGCTGGGGAGTTCTGGGTGTTGAGGTCGAGAAATTACTGCATTACATTAACTTTGATGCTAGCCCAATTTTAATATTCCTGCTTAGGTACACTAGCAATGTAGCCCAAGGGCTTAAGTTTAATTGACTTTGTCACTGCACCTCGGACAACGAAATTAAATGCCACCTTCCGTGTATACTATAACTATAAAAATAAAACACTAATACACCTCCTTCGCATTCTATACAATTGAATGGAAAACCCCTGCTATAGCATTAATATTGCACTATACAAGTATAATTTAATAGAGTTACTGCCCTGGGACAGAAGCTGTTTTCCAGCCCACTTGTCCCTGGTTTTTATTGTCTTGTTCCGTCTGCCAGATGGTAACAGTTCAAAAAAAGGGGGTGCCCAGGATGAGATGGGTCTTTGAGGATGTTTTGAACTTTCTTAAGGCAGCGGGAGCTATAAAGCTCTTCCAAAAAGGGGAGAGGGCACCCTATGATCCTCTGGGCAATGATGTTAACCCTCTGGCAATAAATCTTTTGCATTTATATGGAAAGCGGGGAATGATAGGCACGGCTAAGCAAAATGCTTGCAAAACCATTCCTCAGAACAGAGGGAAGATACACACACAGACACAAAGAGTTATAGAGCCAATCGGGTGTAGGGGTACAGGCATCGGTCCGGAAACCGGGAGACTGTACTTCTCTTCCTGCCTTGGACACAAAGCCAGCTGGGTGGCCTTGGGCCAGTCCCTTTTGGCAAATGCCTGGATAACCTTGAGGAAAGGGAAGACGAGGTGTTGCCTAGGAAACCGTCAGGCAAGACAGGCCGCTAACCTCAAACTCTGGAAGGATCCATCCTAATCAGTCTAGCAGTTCAAAGGGGTGGAGGGAAGGTTGCTTTTTCGGACTTGCAAGAATCTGTTAACGCTGCTCATCCAGTCACATTTCCTATCTGGTTTATTCAGGAACGCCAACATTAATCTTGCAAGTCTTCTATGTTCTTTCAAAGAGAGGAATTTCAAGAGTGGCTTTGGATCCTCAAGGACCTTCACTGACCGCTGAGCATCTGGCAGCCATGTTGTTGCAGCATAAGCAGCAAGCAGACGCGCAGACGAATAACTAACAGAATGCCACGCAACAAACTAGCATAGCAACTGGGGCACAACTTGCTTCAACCCCCAAGTTCTTCTGTGTGCCAGAGGAGTCCGAAGGGAAGAGTGAGGTAAAGGAATACAGGGATGGCCTTGAGAAATGGGGAGAGAAGAGGCTTCCTAGGCAACAATTGGACAAGACAGGCAGTCCCTCCCCCACAGCTTAATGGTCAGAGAAGCAAAGAAATAGAATAAAACAGAATAAAAACTTTACTGTCACTTTAAACGTACATTTAATCAGCATACGTTAAAATGAAATTTGGTTGCATTCGGCTGTCAAAAGATAACCATTATGCATATAGACACACACGCACACACACGACACGAAGAAACATTGAACGTCTAGTTCCAATGTATACATATATATGGTGAAAATAAAAAACAAAATCCTACGAGTTTACAAGATGGATGGCCTAGGGCAGGGGTCCCCAAATGTGCCAACTTTAAGACTTGTGACTTCAACTCCCAGAATTCTCCAGCCAGCATAGCTGGCTGGAGAATTCTGGGAGTTGAAGTCCACAAGACTTAAAGTTGCCAAGTTTGGGGACTCTGGCCTAGGGAACAAAGCTGTTACAGAATCTGGTAGTCCTGCTAGAAATACTTTGAAACCTCCTCCCAAAGGGGAGCAACAGAAACAGACCATAACGTGGGTGTGTGGGGTCTCTAACCATGCTTCGAGCTCTAAGCACATAGCGCTTGTAAGCAGTATCCTGAATGACAGGAAGTGAGCTTCCTATAATATTCTCAGCTATCCTTACCACTCTGTATGGACCTTGTATTTGCTACCACCTAAGCAAACAGGGATGCAGTTTGTTAAAATGCTCTTAATCGTGCCTCTGTAAAAAGCAGCCGGGACAGAAGGAGAAAGAGGTGCTCTCCTCGTCCAACGCAGGAAATGCAGGCACTGGTTTGCACGTTCACTAAAAGTAACGCACGGAGGACCTGCCCTAATTCATCAGATAGTTAAAAATGGCAGGTGGAAAGTTTGCACTTTCAGATTTTCAAAAAATACGTTAATGTGCCCATACAATAAAGTAGATTTCGGTCATCTAGTCATGTTTCTTCTCTGGTTTATTCAGGGAGGCCCGACCAAAGGAAGCAATGCCAAACCACTCTTGAAAAATCTTGCCCAAGAAAACTGCAGGGACTATTTATGTATGTACGGTTGCATGTATGATGCATGTACATATTCATATATATATACACGGAACGTACACACCCATGGTGCCTCTTAGTCACAGTGAAGTGGGGAGCAGATTTTCCCCACCTCAAACGGGCCTTACCAGCAACATTTGCATTTGCAAAGCAAAACCACGGAAGGGCCCCCAAAACAACACTTGATCCTACCTAGATTCTGCAGTAAGTCTTTCATTTCAAGGCAGGAAGGGCTGGCAACATGTTCTCTCGCCTTCTGGATTGGCTGAAACTCCTTCTGAAAAGGAAGCAAGTGAGTTATCAGCGGAACGGTAGGAACACAAGCAAAGCTGTAGGTTAAGTCAGAATTTCCTGAACACCTTTCTAGGCAGAGCAACAGTCAACAAGCTGCCTTCTAAAAGCAACTGACCAACTTCCAACAACATGAAGGTCTGAGATTAACCATCCACCAATAGTTGGAGGGCCATAGTTTTCTCATAAAAATGCACCTCTCAAAGAGCTTTCAGTTTTCTAATATTCAAATATTTTTTGCTGGTTTCAAGGAACGGTGCCCATGTTACTTTCTTGCAGCAACGAAGAGCTTTGCAGCTCCTTAAATTCCAACAAATTTATTACTATAGCATAGCGGCTTCTTTGGGTGAGAGTCCCACTCAATCATCAAATGCACGAGATGGTACCTAATTGGCAAATATATACATGTGTGTGTGGATATATATATGTATGGTATTCAGCTTTGTTTGGGTATTTTCACACATCATTATAGTTGTGCGGCAGAATCTCATCTGCCATCATAGGCTTGTGTATTGGGTCCGTCTGTGTGTCAGGCTTTCACAGCCGTTTCTGTTTTAAATTTAAATTTAAAACTTTAAAACTTCAAAGCACAACTATAATGACGTGGGAAAATACCCGAACAAAGCTGAATACCATACATATAAATACCCACGAAAACTTAAGAAAACAAACATACATACATACATATATATGGTATTAAGCTTTGTTCGGGTATTTTCCCACGTCATTGTAGTTGTGCTTTTAAAGTTGTAGCAACGTTTCGGCAGAATCTCATCTGCCATCATCAGGCTTCTATATTGTGTTTGTCTGTGAGTCAGACTTTTACAGTTGTTGACTTTTACAGTTGTCTGACTCACAGATGAACACAATATACAGAAGCCTGATGATGGCAGATGAGATTCTGCCGAAACGTTGCTACAACTTTAAAAGCACAACTACAATGACGTGGGAAAATACCCGAACAAAGCTGAATACCATACATGTAAGTACCTGCGAAAACTTAAGAATATATATATGTGTGTGTGTGTGTGTGTATGTGTGTGTGTATATATGTATGTATGTATGTATATATGTACGTATGTATATGTACGTGTATATATGCATATGTACGTGTATATATGCATATGCGTATATACACACACACACAAACACACACACACAAAGGACTGCAGAGAACAAAAACGTCTTGAGAAATGGGATTAGATACTGGATGTCCTGCAGAATGGAGAAGACAAATGCATCTCTGGAGCCCTGAAAAAGCAAGTGTGATATATAAACCCTGTATATAAATGAAGAGAGACACTTTATACCCTCCAGCACTCCCAGGGCTTCTCTGTATGCCAGACTGACCCCTCTCAACGGGAGAGCAGAACCCGCCATATTACAACTTCCCCATTATGTCTTTCTCTGCTTTTCGGCGGGGCTCCTCTGGCCCCTTTCCTGGGGTCGGGAGGCTTTAGAAACAAGAAGGGCTACGGAGAAAGAAGCCTTTCCTGAGTCTAATACTTGGGGCCACCTTGGGTTTTTTCCCTTCTCTTTTGGCCCCCGTTTTTCTTTTCCGTGCTCTCCGGTTTCTCTTCAAGCTGGTTTCATTCTAATCCAGGGGTGTCCAACCTTGGCAACTTTAAGACTTGTGGACTTCAACTCCCAGAATTCCTCAGCCAGCAAAGCTGGCTGAGGAATTCTGGGAGTTGAAGTCCACAAGTCTTAAAGTGCCAAGGTTGGACACCCTGTTCTAATCCCTCACGGATGTTTTTTTTTTTTTGTGGGCGTCTGCACGGTAAACCCCGGCAAAGTCGTTCGACTTTTGAGGGGGCCTAAAAGTAAATCAACGCATCCAGAGAAATAGATGCTTATATTTCTAAGAGCCCCGGGAGGTGTTCACGAGGCTCAAGCTAAGGGACCCTGTGACCGCAGCAGCCCCGTTTTCCTGGAGGGGGAGCCGAGTTCGCCCCTTTCGAGCCAGGCGGCCCCTCCGCTTCTTACCTCTCCCGGCCGCCCCTTTGCTCCGCGGGTGGGCAGCCTCGGGCCTCCCTCGCACCAGCCCGGCCTTTCTAAGCCGCCGCCCCGCATCTCCTGCTGCTGTTCCTCCGGGCGCGGCGCTTCGCCTGGAGCCAAGGGCGGCCTCCGGGGCGGTTCGCAGGCGCCGAGGGTCCAGCCATGCGGCTCCGGGGGCAGCGTCGAGGCCGGCCTCTCGCCCGCGGTCCCCGGCGACGCACAAGGGGCGGCCGAGGCGGGGCGCTGGGCGGGCAGGGCGTCTCCCGGGCCGGCGGCGTGGAGCTCCCGCCCCGCGGAGGACATGCGGCGGCGGCAGGCAAGAGGCGTGGCCGCCCCTGGAAGGACAAGAAGCGCCTGTTAGGCGGGGACGCCGCGATCCCTCTCGGGGCCCACGCGAGGCCTCCGAAGCCCTCCTGGGCCCCGGGAAAAGCCCCGCCGAGTGAACGCGGCGGCGGCGGCGGCGGCGGCTACCTCGGGGGGCAGCAGGCCGCGGCCCTGTGCGCCGGCTCCGTCATCATCGCGCCGCTCTTGCTCTACGCTGGGGCTGCCGCTCTATGGTCGCGGCCCTCCTCATCCGGGCACTACCCGGGAATCATAGAGAGGTGAGGGGCGGTTTCCGGCCGCGGACTTCCGGAAGATCCCCAGGCGAAGGCCGCGCTGGGTGAGTTGCTAAGGAAGCGGCTCGCCGCGCCTCCCGTCCCGCTCCGCAGCCAGGCGGGGAGGCGGCGGCGGCAGGACCCGCGATCTCCCCCCCGCCGTCTCGGAGGGAGTAGAAAGCTGGGACGAGGCGCTTCTTGTAGGCCTCGCCTGGCGTGGCGGCTTCCTTGCTCCGGGGGGGGAGGCCTCTTCTGGGGAGAGCGAGGCTGGCTGCCCCGGCCTCTTGGCCCGAAGGAGGAACAGAAAGCGGCGCCTTCCAGAGTCCGCCCTCCGCTGCCTGTGGTAGAAGCGGGGCCGCCGCAGGTCTGTCTCCCCGGCTTTGGTCCCTGAGGCGACGACGATCCTGGATAGGGAAGCGAGGAGGAGGATGGACGCAGCCGCGCAGGTGGGCCCTCCGGCCCCCAGATGCCAAGCCCGATTCCGGGCCCGCCTTTTGCACCCCTTCGGGGGCTCAGTTTCAGCCCCCCAGATAAAAGCATGAGGTCCCGCCTCTTTTTGATCCGGCAGATCACAGGCAGCTGGAGGGCTTTTTCTAGGGAAGAGGAGGGACACGCGAGCCACAACCTCCAGTCCTTTGAAGGCTGGGCTAGGTGGTCTTCAGGAGCCTCCCCAACCTGTGAAGGTGGCTGGAGGGATGGTAGAGCTCTGGATTATTTAGCAATAGCACTTAGATTTATATACAGACTCACAGTGCTTCCCTCCCTTCTCTGTTGCAATGGCCAGAAAGGAAGGAAAGAGAAAAGGAAGAGCAGACAGACTTATATTCCGCTTTATAGTGCTTTCCAGCCCCCTCTAAGCGGTGTACAGAGTCAGCCTCTGGCCCCCAACAATGTGGGTCCTCATTTTACCCACCTCGGAAGGATGGAAGGCTGAGTCAACCTGGAGCAGGTCAGGATCGAACCACCAGCAGTCAGCAGAGTTAGCCTGCAATCCTGCACTCTAACCACGGCAGGCAGAAAGGAAGAGCAAGAGCAATAAAGACTTATATCCCGCTTCACAGTGCTTTCCAGCCCTCTCTAAGCGGTTTACTGAGTCAACCTTGAGTCGGTCAGGATCGAACTGCTGGCAGTCAGCAGAAATAATCTGCAATGCTGCTTTCCAACCACTGTGCCACCACAGCTCATTTAGGTGACCCTTTTCCCTGCAAAGGGGAATCCTGGGGGCAAAAACTTCCTTTTGCTTCAAAATAAGCTGTTTTATCCACAGATTGCTCTTTGCAGCCTGGCCAAAAGGAATCAAATGTGGATTTCCAAAATGGGCTGTGCTGTCTATGAACGCAACCTTATAAAAGTCTAAGCTGAGATCAGGCAGAGGATCTTAGACTTTGATGTGCAGAGGGTTGCCTCCCCCCTCTGCCTTGGTGAGTGAGAGACCTCTCCCAAATAACTTTTCCTCACCTCTTGTGCCCTCCTTACACTGGGCCACGTAGATGCCCTGTCCTGAGATTCAGTAATATCCCTGCCAAGATTATTTGGGATGTGTTCAGGTATTGAAATTGAACCAGATGCACATGTTCAGTTGAATTGCCCAAAAGATCATTGTTGGAAGTTTGAGCTAATCTCCCCTCTACCTGTAAAACTTTTGAGTTGGTCCTAATGGGCAGCTAAAACATCACTATTATGAAGTTTCCAAAAAAAAAATTATCAAATTTTCTGCTTGTGGAAATTGATCAGAACAAGCCATTTGATCAGAACAAAATCCAATTAGGCATATCTGTTAGGAAAAGGATTTTTATCTTGAATGCTTTGTATTTTAATTATTTTTTTAGTCTATGACCATACAGAAATAAACAATATATAAAGCTGTTGGCACCTGTGATTTTATTTTGCTTTGCTTTGGCTTCCTCACAGAATACAATGGAAGAGGAACAGCTTCTCATGTATTACTTGCTTTTATTTTGCGGAAAGTAGAAGGTTGTGTCTAATGCCTGATTTCTGATAATCAAGAAGAACAAGAATTTGAAATCAAGATGAGAACCAACAAAGTTTACAAGCTTGTCATACATAAAAAAGGCTTCGGAAACAGCGGTTAGTAGCCTCGTTGAAAGTGGCTGGGCCTTGGGGTGCCCTGAAGGTGTAGGAAAACACTAATAAACCTTTTGCCCTTGGGTGCAGGATCTTCCAAGCTCTGCAATATCTGGACTGCAACAAGGCCTTTTAGGACAAATTTGAGGTTCCCAACTTAATGATAACACTTGTAAAGCAGCTGTTTAAAGTAGCACATTTTATTTGGAAAGAAATTGCAGTCTGTTCAGTGTGGGATGTTATCCCTAATAAGGTTGCTTAAGATGTTAATCTCATTTATGTTTATAACGAGCAACTTTATAATGTATTCCAGCATATGCAGGGAGGCTAAGTTTATGCCTGCTTAGTTTATTCTTAGGATGAGGTTTGAATTTGAAGTGAACGCCCCTATTCTCAGTTGGGATGCTTTCTCAATTTAAAAACACTCATGGCTGCCTCTCTCCTATGTTAAGCTTCATGAGCTGACAGCTTGACTTTAGCAAGGTGTGGGGTGGGGGAAGAGGGAAAGATAGAACTAAGGAAGAAGGGACGAATGGGTAGAATGGTAGCCCAGCTGAGCCTTGTGAAAAGCTTCAGCCAGCCAAGGTCAACTAACTATGTGCAGAGCTGGGAACTGAGAACCTGTTTCCTGAACAAGCACCTGGTTGGACATTTGCAAATAACCAGGGATGGCAGGATGGAGGGGAAAGGAAAATTTACTTTGTATTGTTTGCAGAGGAAAAAACCTCAGAAAAAACCACCCTAAGCTTTAGTAAAGTATGTTATTGGCAAAAACAAACGGCCAGGAGTCTTTCTTTGCTGGATGACTTGACTGGGACATGGTTGACACCCTCTAGGTTTTCAGAGTATTTCGCTCACCCTGGGACTCATTCCATCTCCGGTTTCTCAGCTTTAGTGGCATTGAGGATAACTTTGGAACTGCTATGAAAGTTGCTCTAAGCTACAAACTCTACAAGGGTTCTTTTCCAACTGTTTCCTTTTCAGATGATGAACTTATGGTGAACCCCAAAGTATTCCTTCAGATCAAGTTGGGAGATATAGTGGAAATAGCACACCCCAATGATGAATACAGGTGACTCTCCTTGTGGATGGATCTGCTTTGGGACATAATGCATGATGTGGGGGTGGTGTGTGGACAGTCCCACAACTTTGCAATGGGGAGATAAAAAGGCCTCAGCATCACAAGCTGAACTGGTATTTTTGCTTTAGTTGGAGAAAAGTGGAAGCTGTTGGGAAGTCAGGGAGAGCCAGTCAGGTGGAGAAGACCTTGTTACTATTGGTTACTATTGGTTTGTTTCAAAAGGCAGATATTGCCTGCTTCCATTTGGTGGTAAAGAAAACGTCAGTGTGTAATAATATATCTATAAACAAACTTGTAGAAACCAAAAACAGAGCTTGCGGGAAACAAAATGTTCCTAAATGGTGACCGGTAGGACTACTTTGGGAGTTTTACTTGGCTAGAAGCATGAGAAATTTGAAATTCTTGAGGATCTTCTTGGCTGAAATGCTTTTTGGTTGCTGGAGAGATCCTGTCCCTGATTGTCACTCTTGCTTTCCAGTCCACTCCTCCTGCAAGTGAAGTCGCTCAAGGAAGACTTACAGAAAGGTGGGATTTTTCTCTCTGTTTTGAAAACTGCCAGGATGCCCTGGCAACCGCTAGTTCTCGTTAATCGACAGTCAATAACTCACTAACCAGAGAGAGCAATTTACTATTATATTCATTTGATTTCTATTCCCCCTTTTCTGCAGGAGCTCAAAATAAAGCATGTGCCCTTGCCTTCTACATTTCAACACACAGTGCTGACCCTACTGGTGAAATAGATTAGATGGGACTAGATCAGGCCCAGCTATGATCTTCCAAGGCTGCGTGTAGAGGATTGTTCATAAGCAAAGAGAAGAGCTGGTCCGTGCCATAAGCTCAAAACCGAGATTGGTCCTTAGGCAGTTTGCACAAATTTGTCGGTTGGAATTAAGTTCCCTAATTCACAAAAAGGTTCCCTTAAGAGCACTTGAAAGAATCTCTTTATCAGGAAAGAGCAGAGGCAGCCAAAGACATAATCCAGTTCTAAGGGTCTAGAATTAGGGATATCTAATCCGCAGTCTCTGGGCTGCATGTGGCCATGGACAGCTAGTAAGATCATAAACTTTTAACATTGTTATGTGACATACACATTATATTATATATTTTATATGCAGCCGAAGACAGCTGCACTTCACTCAGGTAAGCCAAAAGTTTGGACACCAGTGGTGCAGAGTATAATATTTGCTAAGATCTGGTTTTGGGAGATCTGAAAGAAATCAGGAGTTGTTTTTTTTTTCTTCCCAGTCCTGGAGCAGGTGTCATAATGAGTCCCAAGAGCAGCCTGGGCTCCAACAGCTGATCCCTGATCAGTTGCTTGCAATGAGACTTGAGCCTAGTAAGGCTCAATGAGGATAGCTTGAAACAAGGATCTCCAACCTTGGCAACTTTAAGACTTGTAGGCTTCAACTCTCAGAGTTCCCCAGCTTTGCTAGCTGAGGAACTCTGGGAGTTGAAGTCCACAAGTCTTAAAGTTGCCAAGGTTGGAGATCCCTGGCTTTTGAAAGGTTAGCCTTCTCGTAATTCAAGCCAGGTGGGAATTTGCATAGTTCTGCATGGAAGAACCTCCAGTCTGATCACTGCAGAGTTTAGATGATGACATTTATGTCAGACTTCATTTCCCAAATAGCAGGCATAGTTGATTATTTCTGGAACTGTTGTAATTTATGCCATTTTCATCCTGCACTGGGGTTGGCTCTCAAGCCATCTTCATAGGATGATGGGTTCCTGGCTTGTCATCATCCTTCCAGGTCAAGGTCAGAAGCCAGGTTTTCTTCATCATTTGCTTGAGAGTTGCCTTTTTGGACTGGAGGTCACTCTGGGAATAATTTAGATCCTGTTGCAAGGCAGTTGGGGAGATTTTGCATCTGGTTTGCTGCCAGCACTGCCAGTCCGAAAACATTTCACCAGTTGCTGTGTGGTGGCTCCTTGCCTTTTATTCTGTTTTTCTGGAGCCTATGAGGGTGCTTCTGAAACACAGATTGGAACCAGTCATTGTTTGCAATTTCTAAGCAAACATTGGAATTCCTCTGATTGAAGCAGTTGATGCTGGAGGCTGTTGCTTTGCTCTGAATAGGCCAAAAAAGAGAAGTCAGATGAATAGGAAACAAAGCAGACCCTGAAAGAGATACCTGTAAGCCCAGCATCATCCCTTGATAAGGACCCCAGAGATAGGTCAGTGTTTTTATCATTGAGTGTTGCTTTGGCTGCTTGCTCATAAGTCAATCATTAGTCGGTGGACAAGCTCTTTATACCCTGATAGGCAGGTGGTCAGTTCCTCTGAAGCAATGTTTCTCATCTTAAACTCATTCTTAAACTCTAGCAAGTTTAAGATGTGTGGAACTCCCAGAATTGGACAGCCTGGAATTGAGGAGAGGAATTCTGGGAATCGAAGTTTACCCATCTTAAACTTGCCAACGTTGAGAAACACAGCTCTGATGTTGACGCTGGACTGATTCCACAGAAGGCCTCCTCCAATTCTCCCAACTTTCTCTCCTTTCTTTGCACAGAAACCATCAGTGTTGATCAGACTGTTGCTCAGGTGTTTCGACTGAGGCCCTACCAGGATGTTCACGTCAACGTTGTTGACCCCAAGGTAGGTGAGCTTCTGCTGCCCTTCAGCTTTCGCTAAAGATGCTTGGATAGTCTTCCTGCTGTAGGAGATGGCCAGGCTGAGCCCGAGGGAGGCTGACTTCCTACGCTCCCACCAGAGATCTAAGTCCGGCTCACCTTGAATTCCTTCTGTTCTTAACTCCCACTAATTTCCCTTGGTTGTTAGTAATTCAGGTTCTTGTAGAGAACTTAAGCTTGCCATAAACCTTTATACACATTTGAACTGCTTGGTTCTCCTGATTTCTCTGGTGCTTGACACCTGCAGAACCTTCTGATGAGCACAGTGGTTTTAAGAGTAGCAGAGTCTGGGCTGTAAGTCAAATGCCACCACAGACCTGCATTTCCTTTCCCAGCCTAGCTGCCAGTCCTGCCTGTTTCTGATGTGTGCTTTGGTGTTTTGCCCTATATGGCAGATATGTTCACACAATTCAGCCGTCCTCTGCTTTTTCTTCTGGAGATTGCCAAGAAGTTAAGATGGCTAAATTTATGAAATTGGTAAAATCCTCTGGTGCTCGGTAATACAGCATTTCCCAGCCTTGCCAACTTTAAAGGTGTGTGGACATCAACCCAGAACTACTCAGACAGCCGTGCTAGCTGAGGAATTCTGGGAGTTGACATCCAAGCATCTTAAAATTGGCAAGGTTGCGAAACCCTGCAGTTTATAGATAAAGAATTGTTGTTAGTTAACAAATGATTGAGTGCTGTGGGTGTTTTATGTCTTGAAATGTTTTGGAAAGGGAAGTAATATGCAGATAGTTTGAAGGGTTGGAAAAACTGCATCCAGACGTATCAGCAGAAACAGAATGGTTGGAGGCAGAAATCATAGTCCCCCTGTGTTCCTTTTTAGGATGTGACTCTGGATTTAGTGGAGCTGACATTCAAGGACCAGTACATTGGACGCGGGGATATGTGGCGCCTGAAGAAAAGCTTGGTGAGGATCAAATCTGTTGCGAACGTTTTAAACTGGATTTCTGTATGAAGTAAGGGTAGGACTGGATGATCTAATAGTTCCCCTCCAACTTGGAATTGAGCAGTTGACATCTGTAGAGACATTTAGTTCTGGCCTTGGGAAGGAAAGAGAAGAACAGTTGCTTAGAACTGGGAAAGTAGAAAATGTGAGAAAGAGACCTAGAGCAGCCCTACTTTGTCCTTAAAAGTGGGGCAGTGAGGATTATGGACAGTTTTTCAAGATGTAATTAACACACCCCAAATCAGTAAAATAGTATAGGTAGTTTCTTGACTTGTGACTTAGCTGGAAAAGGCAAGTTATGACCCGGCCATTTGTAGCGTCCTGTGATTGCATGACTGCATTTTACAAGTTTTGCTGAAAATTGGAAGTTATTCCTCATTTTCAACTAAACCATGCCATCAGTGGTGCAGTGGATGGAGTGCTGTACTGCAGGCTATATCTGGTGCCTGCCGACTGCCTGCAATTTGGCAGTTCAAATCTCACCAGGCTTGAGGTTGACTCAGCCTTCCATCCTTCCCAGGTGGGTAAAAGGAGGGCCCAGATTATTGGGAAACAAGAGGCTGACTCTGTAAACCGCTTAGAGAGGGCGGTAAAGCACTGTGAAGCAGTATATAAGTCTAAGTGCTATTGCTGTTGGGAACAGTGGGTTTGCTTAAGGATCACAGTGTTCATTTAATGACCGATGCAAAGGAGTCTGTAAAATCCGGTTGGCCGTGTGCCTAGGTTACCTGTATTCTGAGAATCCCTCCGGGGTCTGTTTCTTGACTTGGCTTTACTTTGAAGGGCCAACAGAGCTTGCAGCTCTACTCGGGAAACAATGTTGAGTCCTCCATCTTTCAACACGATCTTGTAAAACTGAAGTGTGAGGTAGGTGGGTGGGTACTGCAGGACTGAGATGTTGGCCAGTAGTTTGGATTGAACTGAGATGATGGGGATCAAAGGCAGGGAAGTGGGGGTGTCGTTAAGGGACTGCCAGGCTCCAGTGGAAACACCCCCTTCTCTCAGAAACCCTGGCTTCTGACCTTTAGCAAAAATGATCTGAATATTTCCCGACTAGAAATGTCATGCTGGCTAGAAATGGACTTGCTTCTTAAATCGTTGTTTACCTTCTGCAAGTGCAAATTGTCTTGGGTGCAAATTGTTCCATTTCTCTTTTTTCCTTTCTTTGTCACCTCAGGTTGGCACGTGTGCTTACATCACTCAGAAAGTTGAATATGCGGGTATTCGGTGAGTAAGCAGCTGTGCCTTCCTCCCTTCCACAAGTGTGTAGGAAGGAGGTTGAGTTTTACCAGGAATTAATGCCTGTGTCAGGGCTCCGGCAGTTACCATGAGTCTCTAGCCGAACTTCCAAAACTTAAAGAAGATTTATTAGGAGTAAACATGCCGACGCTGCCTGAGACACATCATTCATTGATACCCTTGACCCTGGTTTTTCCCCACCCTCTGGGTGTATCATAATTCATATTCTCCAATGGGACACGTCCATAGCCAAGAGTCATCAATCATGCTCTCCAATTAGAATTTTGCGTGGCAGAAACTTCGGTCACCTAGAAACAATCTTTGAAAACATTTATGGAATGCAACCTGCCCACTGCTCCCCCCTCCCTTTCTGTTGGCAACTCTAAAAAGACCATAGAAATATTTTATGAGTTGACAGCCTGTCTCCAGATAGTCAAGTCTTATCTTGGAGGACAGAGTTTGGCTGTTTCCATTCCCAAAGAACTCTCTGTGGTTCCCAGCTCTTTTCTCTTAGTGAAGTTCACACCCTAAACCAGTCCCATGTACTTCAGTGAAACTTCCTCCCAGAATACAGGCACGGGCTCTCATGCCAGATCTCACAAGAGGAGGGAGGTGGCATCTGCTCCATTCTCAGCTCTTCCTCCTTGGTCTAGACTTCAGGGAGAAGTGCTTGGAGCTTGTTTTGCCCGGGGCTGGCACACTTTGGATCTTCAGTTGACTACAGAGCCAGCTGATGAAGCCTGTTTGCCCTGCCAACAATCCTGGCATCTTAGCTCCGTAGTCACTGAGTAAGGAGGCCAGGATGAATGGCAGCTGAGAATCTCCTGGGGGATGGAAGTTTTGGAATTTATTTTCTGTTTAAAGAAGGAGGTTTAAAAGGCACCATGTTGAGGTTTTGATAATTAGTGAAGGTAACATGTAGGCAGATCAGGTTGATGAATTTGATGGGCAATCTCAGGAAGATACATTTGGGCAGGGGCTCCTGCAGTGGGGTCAAGTACCTCAGGCTGATGAAAGCAACCATGCCACAATACAAACCCTGCCCTCCCCCCCTTGGTACGCATGTCACAATGCCAAGCAAGTTGGAAAAGGGTGGTGGGGGGAGCTGGCACAACGATGACATTTTTGTCCTTTTGATAAAAGCAGCAGGAGCCCACGAAAGCTCTGGATTCGGGAGGGAGATCTGCTTCCGGAGGGAGAGAAAACTTTAAATTCCCCTCTTGCTTTTCTTTATCTGCCTCTGGGCCAGCCGCTCTCCCACTTTTCACACCCCAGCTTTCGCAGCAAGGTTTTTCCCCATGTTTTCAGTCTTCTCTCTCTTGGTTTGTTTTCAGGGCTCAGGCAGGTGAACTGTGGGTCAAAAGTGAGAAAGTCACCTGTGGCTACATCAGCGAGGATACTCGGGTAGGACTCTTGACGTGAGATGTTTCCTTGGCATTTCTCCCACACTGAGCTTCAGAACCCCTGCCGCTAAGAGCCAGAGCAGCCGCTTCCCAGCGTTCCTTCTGCAGGAGGTCCCTGGGGTTGCCTGGGGGCTAAGGGCCCCCTCAGTTCCCGTGGCCGTGGCTCCCTCTTGCCAGGCAAGTGTCGCTGTATTTCCGTGCTGCTGAGGAATCGGCCGGCTGGCTCTCTCAGACTAACCTGCCATTAGGGCAAATCTTATTCATGGAAAGCATTTGAAGCAAGAATGTTGTCCTCCCAGCTGTGAGTGCTGATGTTCTTGTAGCAGCCCTGCCACTGCAGTCCCACAAGGTAGCTTCCAGGTTCTGTCTGAATCCAGCGCCTCAGCGACCCCCAGAAGCAAGCCAGGTTTGGCCAGGCTGATTCAGAGGGAATCCTTGAGGCCAGGCTCAGCGCCTTCCCTTCTGGGTGCCTTGCAGGTGGTGTTCCGCTCGACTTCCGCCATGGTTTACATCTTCATCCAGATGAGCTGTGAAATGTGGGACTTCGACATCTATGGTGAGGATCCCTCAGTCCTCGCCCATCTGGGTCGAGCCTCAGCTTGCTTGGCAACTCGTCTACCCCATCTACTCCTTTGATGGAGGAAGGGTGGAGTTTCCCCTTTTTTTTGTCAACTTCAACAGTAACAAGGAACTAGAACATCCATGGGTATAAGTTTAATTTGTCTACCCCAAGCATAAATTATAAAGCTGTACAAATGGCATGAAGGAATCGCAAAGGAAAGCGGGAAGCTGTTTTCTTGGTGAATAATTAACCAGCCCCTTCCAGAGATTCAGGCAGACTCTGGTCCCAGTTTTGCCCACAGATGCCATCCCTCGAGGCCTCTTCAGAACACTCGGCCCCTGGGCTCCAGAGGACCCATTTCGGTCCGGCTCAGGGCTTTGGCTGCCAGAGCAGCTCTCACTATGGGTGAAAAGATGCAGGACTGGTCCAAGAAGGCCCCCAAAGCCAGCTGGAGGAACCTGAGTCTGAAGGGCCCGGGAGAGAAGCCCCGCCGGGAGTCCCAAAAGAGGCGAATCCACAGCCAGGCTCTGCCACTAAGGAGGGCCGAGGTCGGGCAGAAGCAGGGGGTGGGGGATGCTACCGGTTCTGCCCGGCTCTATAGAACTGGTAGCTCTGAAGAGCAGCAGACACCGAACGGGTTCTGTGTTTGCTGCTGTTGGGCCCACCTGCCCTCCCGGGCTCTTACCTGTCCTTTATTTCCTGCTTTTTCAACCTCAGCTGCTTGGCGCAGCACAGCTGAGGTTGAAAAAGCAGGAAAAAAAGAGGCTTTCCAAATGCTGTGCACCTGCATGCAGCGCTTTTCAGCTCTCTGGGCAGTACAGCTTAAGGGTTTTTGTTTTACACACGCACGCGCAAAACATAGTCGCTGAACCGGTAGTAACTCTGGTTGAATCCCACCCCTGGGAAGAAGGATGGAGACGAAGGAAGCTGCCCCTCAAAGGGGTGTGCCTGCAGCCCTAGGAGGGCTTGAGGGGAGCCAGGAGTGAGCAGGAACTGATGCCCCGTCTCTTGGCCCTGGGGCCCAGTCTGTCCCAGGCAGGGTCTGGCTGGGTGAAGAGCAGAAAGGGGGCGGCCCAGCCTTCCCTCTCACCCTTGGTTCTCTTTCCTTTGCAGGAGACCTTTACTTCGAGAAGGCCGTGAACGGCTTCCTAGCTGACCTTTTCACCAAGTGGAAGGTAGCAGCTCCGTGGGAGCAAAGCAGAGCTTCTAACTGGCCTCAAGGGAGCCTCTTGTGGCCCTTCCCCAAGCCAGCCTTCCTCAGGACAAGCCCTGGAGGCTCAGGCCGAGATGGGAGGGCTCTCGGGGGAGCCCAGGGGTTGGGGCTGGGGACTCCGGCGAAGCCCCTTTCTTGCTCAGTGGGGAATGAAATGGGGAGGAGAAGGAATCCCCCCGCCCCCTGTCCCTTGACTCCCCAGCAGAGGAAAGGTTCTCTTGGGCCACTTCAGGCTTTCCCCCCCCTTGCTGTGGTCAGAAGGAAGAATCTTGTGCTGGTTCTTCCTGTGAGTTGGGGGGGGACCTTAAAAAGGCCTCCCCCAGCTGCATTCGATGAGGCCTTCGATGAATCCTCCCTCTTCTCCCCTCCCAGGTCCTTCCCATGGAGGGGGGTGGGCTGAGCAACATCTGGGCGTGTCAGAGGGGCAGTTTCTGTGGATGGAGCCTGTGGTGCCCGTCAGGAGTGGCTCCCCAGGGCTCTGATCTGCTTTTGTCCTGACAGGAGAAGAACTGTAGCCACGAAGTGACGGTGGTTCTCTTCTCTCGGACCTTCTACAGCGCCAAGTCATTAAGTGAGTCTGGAGAGGTGCTGGCCTCTCTCTCTCTCTCTCCTTCCTCCTCCTCCTCCTCCTCCTCGGGATGCTTAAAGCAGCAGCAGCAGAGAGCAGCTTCCTCTTATACCTGGCTTGGTTTGTTTCTAGATGAATTTCCAGAGTTGCATCGTTGCTCAGTGCAACAGGACCACGAAGGGCACTTCTATGAAGACTTTTACAAGTAGGTGTTCCCTGTGGCTGAGCAGCGTCTCTTCCGCCTGCCTGTCAGGGGCTCGGTGAGAAGCCCTTGTCCTCTCTGGGGAACCGACAGTTTGCCTTCCTTCATAAAGCAGCTTCACCTACACAGACCTCGCTTTACAGCTGGCTGGCCGTGCAAAGTTATAATGCATCCCCCTCCCCAAGCTATTTATGACCTGGTTTTGAAGTTCTGACGTCCCTGATTCCTGACTTGGAAGAAGTGGAGAAGGTTCTCTGTGGCATGAGCTCAGGCCCATTGGCGGGGGAGTGGGAGGTGTGGATCATTCCGCACCTGGCTCCGTCCACTTGGGTCAGGGCAACAGATTCGGGGGACTGTAGCCACCCCTTTAAGAAAGGGATTGGTGCAGGCCCACTTGGGGAGGTCACCTCTCGGTCTAAAGGGGCCAGGCAGCTTCTGCCTGGTCTACTGTCTTCTGTCTTTAGAGAAGATTTTGCAGAAGGTGGTCGGAAGGTGCCGTTGGAAGCAGATTATCAGCAGCCCTTGCAGGAGGCCCAGATACGGAAGAGAAACTTCTTCTCCTTTTAGATCTTAAGGGGCTGTCAAGTAACAAAGCAAAATTAAAAAAAACCACCAACCTAGAATAGTTTATTTGGCCAAGTGTGATTGGACAAAATTTATTGCAGGTGGGTTGGTGGATGCCAGCCTCCCCATCTTCTGCAGTTGGGCATTTACAAAGAAGACTGAAAACACTGCAACTGGAAAATCTACCTAAATTTTAAATATCTGATGTTTTTTATGGAAGCAGGACACTGCTATTTGGTCATTTTATGTTTTTTTTTTTTGTTAATTTTAGAATCGTGACAGCTATAAAGTTGTTGCTGTTCTGAAAAGGTCCAGCATTTTTCTCTTGCAGATTCTGAATTGGAAGCAGCTTAAGATTTCTGTCCCTCCCTGTAATTTCCCCGCCTTTGCCTGGGCCTCTGTAGGCTACACTTGGCTCCTGCCCTTTTCCTCATTCAGGCCTTTGTGCTCGTTCTGGGCGGCTCACTCACGATGTTCTTTGCAGGGTTGTGGTTCAGAATGAACGGCGAGAGGAGTGGACTTCTCTGCTTGTGACTATTAAGAAGCTCTTCATCCAGTACGCGGTTCTGGTGCGCCTGGAGAAGGCAGGTGAGGTGTGATGGGCGGCACAGGAAGCCCTTGACTTATAACCATTCATTTAGTTTGAAGTTACGATGGCACTGCAAAAAGTGATCTATGGTGGATCGTTGGACTTACAAATATTGCAACATCCCCCTCTTGTTCTGACCTAGGCTTGTTCCCAAGATCACGAAGCCGACTCCTCGTCCCGATAAAACCCCTTTTATTTAGGTTAAAGTGAATTCCTCTCCAGCAAAGTCCCGGACAACAGTCTTTCAAGAGATTTCACAACTACAGACCTTGATCAGGCTTGGAGAGTTGCCAGGCCGATATCTCCCAAACACCACGTTGTAGCAGAAATTATTTGTCAAGGAGTCAGGAACAGATCTTCACCCTAATGAATTGAACTAATTGTCTCCTGCAAACCCCACTCCCCTTTCGCTCCTCTTTTATTCCCTATGGGAGGGGCCATTTACTGTCCACCTATGGCTTTAGTCCCAATTCGGCCCTTGTTCCTCAGCTGTTCCCTTCTTCTGGCCACTCTGCGCATGCGCACACTGGAAACAGGCTCCAGCTGTTCTTCTGCCCCACTGATCTCTGAAGGCAGCTGATAATTGTCCCTGGCCCCATCTCTGCCTCCGACACAGAGCCCTCTTCAGAGCCTTCCCTGCCAGACTCCAGGACTGGCCCATGTTCCTCCCCAACCTCCTCACTGTCCGAGTCTGCCATCAGCTCTGCTGGCTGCTGCCGGGCCACAACACCGTGATCCTGTGATCAGAATTTGGGCGCTTGGCCGCTGGGATATATTTATGACCATTGCCATATCCCCTGGTCACGTGATGGCTATTTGCCACTTTCCCAGCCAGGTTCCATCAGGCAAAGGCCGTGGCGAGGGGGGAGCTGGATTTGTTTTAACAACCATATGATTCACGTAACAGCCAGGGCAAAAAAGGTTGTAATTGGGCAAGACTCCCTTACCAACTCCCTTCCTTAGCGATGGAAATCCTGGTCCCAATTGCAGTTATAGGTAAAGGACTACTAATGCTGCCTTCTGGTTTGATTCCACTCTGTGGCTGCTGCTGCTGCTGGGAAGTTGGCCAACGTAGAGTTACGCAGCAGTCATGTCCGTGGGCCCCTGGAGGAAGCAAACCAAAGCTTCTCTGGCTAACAAGCTGCAGGCTTGTGTGGTTGACCTGGCAAGTCCAGGGAAGGAAGGAGCTGTGGGGGAAGGTGTGAAGGGCGTTACCTCCTCCCTGGTCAGGTGCCTCTTCGCTGGAGCCCGGGCCTTGCGAAGGCTCCTCTGGCCTGTGGGGTCTTGAAGGGCCTTGCCCAGGATCTCCCTGACACAAGGTCCACAAAGACCATTTTCCCCGGGCTTCTCAACCTCGGTGGGACTGGTCCATGCTTGTTTTTGTGCTTCTATTGTTTACATGCATCATGGTTAAAACTTAAAGCAATGAGCAAAATAATAATAAAGAATGCTGGTTTTATCTCCTTTGTTTCTTCCTCCTGCTGTTCTGGATGGCGAACAATTAGAGAATTTCCCACCAGGATACAACTCCACCTCTGCTCAAGGAAATTATTTGGAGGCCATAAACCTCTCGTTCAATGGTGAGTTTGGGAAATTCTTGTCTTGCTGTGGTACGTTCTTGAACCAGGAAGGGCCCCATTGCCTTATTTATTTATTTGTATCCTGCCTTTATTAGTCTTACAAGTAACTCAAGGCAGTGAACAAATTCAGCACGCCTTCCCCCTCCTATTTTCTCCACAGCAACAACCCTGCGAGGTGGGGTGGGCCGAGAGAGAGGGAGTGGCCCAAAGACACCCAACCGGCTTTCATGGCTAAGGAAGGACTCGAACTCACAGTCTCCTGCTTTCTATCCTGGTGCCTTCACCACCAGACCAAATTAAAGAAGAGATGGGGCAGGATAGACGCCTCAGTGACACTCAGTATTTCTTTCTTTGGGGAATTCCATGTTGGTTTTTCTTCAAAGGAAATCCCGAACTGTTGGCCAAAAATTCTGCGGGGTTTTCTGATGTTCCTCCGATGTAGTGTTGCCTTATTGTCTCCCTGAGCTGCAAATGCGGCCTCCTGAATTAGTCTTTTGCAGGCAAACATGACCAAGTCAGGCCAAGGCATGTGGGCTGTGAGAAAAATCACAAAACACAACTAGAGACAGTAAACAAGAGCTTTATTATTAAGCTTTTGCAAAAGGGAATTCTGTTAATAGCAGAAGACATCTTTCCCCAGGAAGGCTGGAGAATATATACAGTGTCTGCCCCTTTCCTGGATTCACAATCTATCCAACTATGTAATTCCCTATGCCACACCCATCGCATACCACCTGTTTCCTTTTCTTTGGAAACCACCCTTGTTCTCATGGCATCTTCCTGTTATGTTCTGAACACAATGGATCATTAACCAGTTCTGTTAATGTCAGGACAACCCAGCCTTTCTGACATGAAATCTCAAGCTAAAATATAAACCCCCACCCCAGCCAAGGACATAATATTTTTAACTTTACAGAATAATAAGTTACAAAACATGATATGCTTATATGTTCAGATATCTTTCTAGAAGGTCACATTATAAACAAAACTGGAGTCTCTTTGGTTCTATACTTTCTTAGGTGTAACAGGCAACTACAGGTGAAACTCAAAAAATTAGAATATCATGCAAAAGTTCATTTATTTCAGTAATGCAACTTAAAAGGTGAAACTAATATATGAGATAGACTCATTACATGCAGAGCAAGATAGTTCAAGCCGTGATGGGTCATAATTGCCATGATTACAGCTCACAGCTCATGAAAACCCCAAATCCACAATCTCAGAAAGTTAGAATATTGTGAAAAGGTGCAATATTCTAGGCTCAAAGTGTCCCATTCTAATCAGCTAATTAAGCCATAACACCTGCAAAGGGTTCCTGAGCCTTTAAATGGTCTCTCAGTCTGGTTCAGTAGGAATCACAATCATGGGAAAGATTGTTGACCTGACAGTTGTGCAGAAAACCATCATTGACACCCTCCATAAGGAGGGAAAGCCTCAAAAAGTAATTGCAAAAGAAGTTGGATGTTCCCAAAGTGCTGTATCAAAGCACATTAATGGAAAGTTATGTGGAAAGGAAAAGTGTGGAAGAAAAAGGTGCACAAGCAGCAGGGATGACCGCAGCCTGGAGAGGATTGTCAGGAAAAGGCCATTCAAAAGTGTTGGGGACTTTCACAAGGAGTGGACTGAGGCTGGAGTCAGTGCATCAAGAGCCACCACACACAGATGGATCCTGGACATGGGCTTCAAATGTCGTATTCCTCTTGTCAAGCCGCTCCTGAACAACAAACAACGCCAGAAGCGTCTTACCTGGGCTAAAGAAAAACAGAAGTGGTCTGTTGCTCGGTGGTCCAAAGTCCTCTTTTCTGATGAGAGCAACTTTTGCATCTCATTTGGAAACCAAGGACCCAGAGTGTGGAGGAAGAATGGAGAGGCACACACTGCAAGATGCTTGAAGTCCAGTGTGAAGTTTCCACAGTCTGTGTTGATTTGGGGAGCCATGTCATCCGCTGGTGTTGGTCCACTGTGCTTCATTAAGTCCAGGGTCAAACGCAGCCGTCTACCAGGAGATTTTGGAGCACTTCATGCTTCCTTCCGCAGACGAGCTTTATGGGGATGCTGACTTCATTTTCTAGCAGGACTTGGCACCTGCCCAGACTACCAAAAGCACCAAAACCTGGTTCAATGACCGTGGGAGTCCTGTGCTTGATTGGCCAGCAAACTCACCTGACCTGAACCCCATAGAGAATCTATGGGGCATTGCCAAGAGAAAGATGAGAGACATGAGACCGAACAATGCAGAAGAGCTGAAGGCCGCTATTGAAGCATCCTGGTCTTCCATAACACCTCAGCAGTGCCACAGGCTGATAGCTTCCGTGCCATGCCGCATTGAGGCAGTAATTTCTGCAATAGGGGCCCAAACCAAGTACTGAGTACATATGCGTGCTTATACTTTTCAGAGGTCCGATATTGTTCTATGTACAATCCTTGTTTTATTGATAGTAATCTAATTTTCATGAGCTGTAAACCATAATCATCTCAATTATGACAAAACACGGCTTGAACTATCTTGCTTTGCATGTAATGAGTCTATCTCATATATTAGGTTCACCTGTTAAGTTGCATTACTGAAATAAATGAACTTTTGCACGATATTCTAATTTTTTGAGTTTCACCTGTATACATACGTTATTTCCACAAAAAACATGGGCAAATTTGCCTGTCTTATTAAGGAGCATTGGACAAAGTGTCTCTCCAGTTCCCAGTAGCTTTTCAAACAAATTGACTGATAACTTAGAAGTCCTAAATCACAGCAAAGGTGAACACCATGATTCTTCCTCTTGGTAAGGCCTGGAGGACTGATGGGAGATGGCATCAGGGTTTGTTTGTTTTAATCAGGCATCCCCCAGGCCATGGCCTGTTTGGAACTGGGCCACAGAAGCGGCAGGTGAGCGTGCGCGCTCATGCAGCTCTACTTGCACAGGTGTCGGGTGCTTGCGCTCGTGCGCACACCTGCCACTCACACAGGACCTTCCCCTCTCCCCTCCCCAGGGCTGCCAAGCGGAAAAGGTTGGGGACCACTGCTTTAGGTGACTGCCTTTGTTATGGGGAAGGGATGCCCTTCGTAAAGGTCTGGGTGCCCTTTTAATTTTTGTTCTCGTTTGTTCCTTTTTAGTGTTTGACAAACATTATATCAACCGAAATTTCGACCGGACAGGGCAGATGTCTGTGGTCATCACGCCAGGGGTGGGTGTCTTTGAAGTGGACCGGCTTCTCATGATCTTGACCAAGCAACGGATGATAGACAATGGTAAAACAATGTTATCATTTGGACTTAGGTTGGCTCAGCCTTCCATCCTTCCCAGGTGGGTAAAAGGAGCACCCAGACTGTTGGGGGCAGGAGGCTGACTCTGTAAACCGCTTAGAGAAGGTTGGAAAGCACTGTGAAGCGGTAGATACGTCTAAGTCTTGTGGCTGTTGCTGTTAACAATTGGATAAAATCCAGTTGGTTATAGTTTTTGCCTTAGTGCTGGGGACTGGGGTTATGGGTTCCCTTCTTCCCACATTCCTCTCCATGCAAAGGCGCAGGTATGGAGAGAGCCAGAAGGTGTTTTCCCTCAGAGTTGGTTGACTTTTGTTTTGTCGTTCTGACCATCACCATCATCAACTGCTTTGAAACAACCTGGTCAACTTCGATGATTTTTCCAAAGATTTGGGGAATCAAAGCATTCCCATAAGTGAACCTGGCACTCTTCTTGGTTCTTCCTAAAGGGCTTTGAGAGAGTCAGATGCCATCAGCTTCCAGACAGGCTTGTTGTACTCGTGGCAGCAGAGTTACTTTAATCTCTCTAATCTAATTTAATTTAATCTCAATTTAATCTTTAATCTTCAGGGTAGCCTCAATGCGCAAGGGCTCTTGTCTTTCATTTGGCATGAGAAGAGCTCTATCTGAACGCTTGTCTTCTCATTCCTAACCCAGAGTGTGGAGCTGCCCTTTGCCCAGCACCACTTGCCTCTTTTCTTAGTGAGTTCTGGGCTATGCGCCTCATGGAAAATCCAAACAAAAGCTTTGAAGCCGAATAAGACCAAAGACACACCACCCACCCCGAATCGGGTGGCTCTGGGAAGATCGCATCTGAGGGCACGATGGCAGGCAAAGGCTGAATAGGCCACCTCCTATGTTGGGATACTTTATGGTAGGGATGTGCAACGCTTCAAGTCAGAAGCCAGAGTGGAGAAAATGTGGGGCACATGCCACCCCTGAAGGGCACCTCCTTCAGGAAACTGCACCTGGCTAGATATGGGATCCCAGGAAGTACGTCTTTGATGAAAGAAGTTGCGACGGGATGCGACAGGGTGCTTCAGAGTAGGTGTGGGCTCTCTCTTTGGGCCCCCAGAAGTCACAGGTGGACAGTCCTTCTTCTCTGATGGCAGGGCTGTTCTGCAGCCCAAGGAAAAGGCTATTCTGCTTCTCTTGAGGAGGTTGTCAGCCTCAAGATATCTTCACCCCTCTCTATTCTTTATTTGCTGCTCTCTATTCTTTATTTGCTGTTATGCCATTTTCTCTTTCGGCTGCCATGAAACGGTGGGAGGGGGGAATCTTGGAAAGGAAGAAGGCAGGAGGTGTTTTGCATTCCTTTGCTGGGTTAAGAAGGGGAGGGGGGATTCTTTTCCTTAACTTTCCATTTCTTCGTTAGCCTCTGTCCTTTTCTGCGCAACTGCTACTGCGAACTTTTATCAAAATATGTCAAGGTAGTGACAGTAGCCTCATCATCACCTGGAGATGACCACATGATCCTATCCAGAAGTTTTAATTGGAAGAATCATTTGATCCTTTGGAGGGGGGGGACAATTCTATCCTTTTGTATATGTGTTTTGCCCGCCAGTTTCTTAGTTTCGGAATTGATTCTGTTGCTACCACATCATCTTCCAGTAAAAGAACAATTCTGCTCTACACCATGGAGTCTGAGTATTTCTTTCTTGGGATTTAGAGGGAGCACAGTCTGACAGAGGTGCTTGGAGGGCTCTTCTCAATCTGCACATCCTTAATTCATCGCTGCTGACTTGTTGATTCCTTAGTAGCCTATTTCCATCTCCTCTGTAAGTCAGGGGAAAGAATTGGGTCTTTTGGAAAGTCAGATCTTAACCATCAGTAAAATAAAGTGAAATAAGGGCCGTTGTTTGTTTGTTTATGAGACACCAGTCAAAGACATGAGCATCGTATATTATCTACAAAATGGGTTTTTTTCATTGTGAGTGAGGAATTGTGTAGCTACCCATTCCCTTCCCTCTTCCTAACAGAGATTTTTCATGCACGCTCTGAAAGATCTCTTCAAAAGAAGAGAGTGTTTTCACCCCCAAGGCCATAATGTGGGTGCTGGTTCCTCTTGACCCCAAGGTCCAACGATTTTCCAGAGGTCTCGGGGTTTTGATGTGATTCAAAGGTTTTCCCACAAACACAAGCATTTTTAAACTGTGCCACTAGGATGCAGTCCTTGAGTACTTTAGCTGGCAAAGTTTCTCTTCTTTTCCTTCTCATATCCTTCTTTCGGTTGCATCTCTTTGCAGGGATCGGGGTAGATCTGGTGTGCATGGGGGAGCAGCCCCTCCACGCAGTGCCGCTCTTCAAGGTAAGGCCTCCTGGCTCGGCCCGTCTTGTCTCCTTCAGCTTTCACACACACACACACACACACACCACCCCAAGGCAAAGGGCCAGCTACTTTCGTTCTTCTGCCAGAGTAAAGCTTCTGGATGAAATTTTTAAAATGTGCCCGTACGGTTGTATTTCTACCATCCTTGGCATTCGTGCAAGCAGCATGGGGTTGCAGACGTTATCAGCCTAGCTTCAAGCTTTTTTTCCTTGGGTTTTCTTCTTTCTTATTGAATAAATTGGTTGAGGAGGGAAAGGACAGGAACTCAAAAGTCCTCTGGGTTGATGGCCTTGTTGGTCACCCTGCGCCTCCATCTGAAGGCAGGTGGTATTTGGGGGAGGTTCGGTATCGGAGGGAAGGGAAAGACAGGAGACAGGAAGAGGAGCTGCAGAGAAAGACTTGAGGAGTCCTCAGTGCTTACACCTCCGTCTTCCTCGCTGGCAGAAGCCTGCTTGTTTTCCGTTGCTTCTGAGTGCCTAACACTGAGGGCCAGGAGCAGGCTTGTTTTAAACCTGGGCAGGCCACCCCCCAGCTTCTCCATCGCCTCTCAGGCTCAGCTGGTACGATTGGGACCAGTATTCCAAGGGCCACAGGTTGCTGGGGCGAAGTGTCCCGGATTAAATCCTTGCCCACAAAGCATCTCTTTTGGTTCTCCAGACACCTCACAGCTGTCTGACTCCCGGTTTCTCCTTCTCGCCTCTTCTTAGCTACACAATCGCTGCAATTCTGGGGATCCTGGCTTGGGAGACGATTACAATATACCCCACTGGATCAACCACAGGTGGGCTTCCGGAATCCAGGCCGTTGCAGCTGGGCTCTGGCAGGAGCGGGCGGTGTTGACGTGGGGCCGTCTCCCCATTGCAGCTTTGGTTTTGGGAGACCGGCCTATCCCCCTGACTTTCCCAAGGCCCACAAACACCTCTGGCTGTCTGGTTGCCTTATTTCTTCTCTGCTTAAGATGCAGAAAGTGGATTTGGGAGGAAGCAAAAAATGATCCTGCATCTTTTGTTTTGGATCGGTTACTTTTTCCCCTCTTTCCAGAAATGATGCTGCTTCAGATATTTTTCCCCCAGCCTGTTGTGTTTTTGCCCCCATCTCTCTGCTTCCCTCTCTTTATAGTTTCTACACTTCCAAAAGTCAACTTCAGTGCAACAGTTTCACCCCAAGAATCAAACTGGCAGCTCGGAAGGTGAGTGGAGTGACCTACATGTGGAGCGCAGCCATAGCGGTGCAGCTGCACCGGCTCAGATTTCAACCCCAGGAATAATTGCCACTAGCTATTTTTAAGCACAGAATTACAATGATTGAAGGGGGAGAAATTAAAAATTCACCCTGCAGAGCAGAGGCCTGCGCAACTCGCAGAGGGGGAGAAGGCTCCGATCAATACGTGAAAAATAACTGTGACCCACAAATAATGGTTGTGCCAATTTGGCTGTTGGGCAGCTAATGATCTGGCAGCTGCCTTGGAACTGGCAGTGTCCCCGCATCCCGGTGGTGTCAGGGGCGCCAAGCACCCTGTCTGGGGGCAGAAGGGGCTGCCCAGAAAACCTAGTGGGGGCCAGTTTCTTGGCAGCAGCCACTTTTGGTGGCAAGAGATCGGTTATTTCAGACCATGCTGCAGAAGGCTGCTTGGTGGGCTACGTTGTGTAGGTCTGCTCTAGAATTTGTAAAGACTAATTTCAGGTTTTTTTTCTTTTTTGCGTATTAAATTTCAGCCACAGAGTGAAAAAGCCAAAAGTAGCAGGGAATCTTGTGAGTAACTCTCCTACATTGTTGCATTGCTCTTTTTAAAAGATGAGAATGAGAGGTTTTTGTCCAGCGCTTCCACTGTGCAGCTAGCAAGTTCGTGCTGAGAGGGGAGGGATTTTTTTCCATTCACTTTTTGTGTCTGAAGCCCCCTCCCCGTTTCCTCTTCTCCCCATCCCAGCATTTTCCCTCTGATGTTGCTTCCCTCCTTCTTCTCCCTCCTTGTCTTCTATCTCTTTCCTGTTTCCCCTCTCCTTCTCTTTTCTATATGGAAGAGAAAGCAGGGCGGTATTTCCATTTGCAACTAGCCCTTCTATTGCACCAGCAGTTTTCTGTATTCATGGCTTTAAAAAGGACCGTAAACAGACTCAATAAAATTGGGCACTCTGTGCCACATACAATAGCTGTTCCAACCCTGAGGTAAGGTGGGCAGCCAATAAACTTTACAAATAAATAAATGAAAATGGGCATGTCAAAGATCAGTGCACGGATATGGCAATTTAATCCCCACCTCATGCCTTGAGCCCCGCATGGAGCGTTCCAACATCTCGTACTGAGCACATTTTCCAGCCAAATGAAGTGATAATGATCGATGCAGATTATGTTAATCCTGGCACTGCCGGCCCTTGGACTGACTGGCCTGGAGTGAGGAAGCATCCCAGACCTCCCAAGAACGGCATCCTGGGACCCCGCAAGGGAGAGTCTGCACAGTTTCAGTCCTGCTGAGGCTTTTTCCCAGGATCCCCTCATGACTTTTGTCTCTGCAGTGCCGACCTTTGTAGGCAAGGGATCCAGTCAGGCAGTCGGAGAAGGTGGAGACTTGACTCTGCCGATCTACCCCTCCACACCTCCACTCTGTTGAGCCACACGCTCCATGTTTAAGCTGGCCAAGTGGTTTTGTCAGTTGGGTTTGTCCACCCCCTGGGACCCAGCTCTTAGAAGGCCCCCCAGTCACAGGCTGGTCTGCTTGTTGTGTTCCAGCCTTGGGAGCTCCTAAGGAGACCGAGAATGCTCTTCCCATTCAAGTGGACTACGACGCCTACGATGCCCAGGTGTTCCACCTGCCCGGCCCCTCCAGAGCCCTGCGTTGCACCACCTTCAGGTGAGCCAGCGTGTTGCCAAGCTTAGGTGATTCCACTGGGGGAAAAGAGAGGCAGAACTTTATTTCTGAGTACAAGAATTAAAAATACTGGGTAAGGTAGGAAGAGTCTGAGATCTGGGGACCAGTAATGAGGAGACGGCTTCGTGGAGGACAGAAACTTGCTGTGTTCCACTCTTGCTGAACAACTCTCCCAACAGCAACGTCTTGTCCCAGCTTCTGTCTTCTCCCAGTCCCACTTGGCCTACTGGCTCCAGGTTCCATGCTGAATTGCAGGGCAGGCACTGATCAACAGGATGGGTCCAGGAAGGCAGTTTTCAGTGGGCAGGGTGGAAAAATGGTGGGGTGGGTTTTTCTACACCACAGAGGATTAAGGGAGGCAGACACTCTGATCTTCCAAGTACTGCGAGTGTTCGCCTGCAGGAGACCAAGGAGGAAGAGAACCTTCCAAATTCTAGGAGAAACATCCTGACAGTAATGGTAGTTCAGTTGGAAACAGAGTTCCCCGAGAGCTGGTGGGTTGTCTCTCATTGGAGATCATTTAAGCAAAGAATGGACTGGGGAATTTGGAAACGGCATCCTACCTTGGGCAGGGAGCTGGAGAGGATCGATGTTGCGGTTTGCTGTGCGATGCCATCAAAACCTGGCAGTCTCCTTGATCCATTGTACAGGCCTCCTCACCCCGCATGACCTGCTCCTAGTGTCAGGGTTTCAGTTAACACCCCCAACAGAATCAAAGCTCCAAAGCAGGCATCTTCCTCGAAGCATAGGTTTATTAGGCATGTCACATTGGCACATCTGGGGGGAAACCCGGCTCTGAGGACTGGAGGCTTTCCCCACCCAAATCAAACCCCAAAGGTCTTCCCCTCCAGTCACACGTCCATCACGTGGTCCAACCAGGTTGCAGCCACTATCTTGGCTGGCTTTGGTCCACGCTTGTCCCAACACTGGTAGAACGTCCTCGGCTCCCACGGGAAAGAACGTTATTTTGGCTACACATCCCCCAGCTATCCACAGCTCCAGCTGGCCTGGCTGTGGCAGCCCTGAAGACACTCCCAGAATGGCTCCAGCGTAAAAAATGGCTGACACCTTGTGGGTTTCCCAGCAGGCCTCTACGGGAGAGAGAGAGCCGGCCCTGGAAGACCTCCAGCTCCTACGATGCCTCCTCCAGCCCCTCCATGCAGTGTCGGCCCCTGCCCCCCGAAGAGGTCCGGAGCCAGGCTTCAGATGACAGCTCTCTGGGGAGAATCTCGGACATCCTCGTGATCCCCCGGCCCCACCTGCACCTGCAGTACGAAGTCAGCAGCTCTTTGGGCTACACCAGCAGCCGAGGTCAGCACTAGGCTCGGGGCAGCAGAGCTGGTCACTTCTTTGGAGTTGGGGCTCTGCGTTTTGTCAACCTTTAAGGTCCCAAAGGTGCTTTTTCAGGAGGCAACTGGACTTTGTTTTTTTCTTTTGAGGACATTTCGCTTCTCATCCAAGAAGCTTCTTCAGCTCTAACAGAATAGTGGGGAATGGAAGGATTTATATTCCTTGCAGACAGCTGGTCATTTGCATCCTTTCACTGGGTCCTTGAAGCACTTGGAGGTTTATCTGGTCCTCAGGGTCACCTTAGTAGTGCTAATGGTTCCTTATCTGCAATTTTTCCTGGTTCCTGTAGTCTGCGGTGGAAAGAAAAATTGCAGACTACAGGAAGCATGTGACCTTGAGGACCAGATAAACCTGCAAGTGCTTCAAGGACCTCGAAAAGGATGCAAATGACCAGCTGTCTGCAAGGAATATAAATCCTTGGTGCTGCATAAAAGGATGCACTAAAGAGGATGGTCTTTAGCCCTCGCAGAGACCGACTGGCTCCTGTTTTGCTGCCTTGGAAGAGCTCCTTGCTTCAAATCAGCGCCGGATCTTTGGAAGCTCCTGGAATTTCCTTATTGAAGATGAGTTTCTCCCCGCCTCACAGATCATCTTGAGAACATGTTGGAGTCTCAGCAGCGAGACTCGAGCGCCCCTGGAAGATTTCACGTGGGGAGTGCCGAGTCCCGGCTGCACATCCGCTCTGCCGGGGGGGGATACACACCACAGCGGGCGCTGATCAACCCTTTCGCCCCTTCCCGGATGCCCATGAAACTCACGTCCAACAGGAGGCGCTGGATGCACACGTTTCCCGTGGGTAAGGAACTCCTCTTTGATCTTTATTGGTGTGCGTAGTTGTGTAATATGCAACATCTTCTTTAGGGGGCTTCTGCCAACCATAGGGGTTCTGCAACCGACTTGGTTTGCTGTGCTTTTTCTTCTGTGGTTAGAGTTGCTTCTGTTGTCATACTCTCTGAGACCCAGAGCCCAGTCAGGAAAGCTTGAGTTGATTGATTGATTGATTGATTGCCTATGTGCCATCAAGCTGTTGTCCGCTCTTAGCAAGCACATGAATAGGTTTTCTCCAAGATGCTTTCCCCCCCCAATCAAATCAAACCTTTTGTGATGACCCAGGGTGGGATACAAAATAAAGTCCCCAAAACAGATGAAGCCCCTTTTATTCCTTCACTTTGCTGCAAAGCTGCAAATATCCTTGACTGGAGACAAAAAACTCCCCCACAAACAGTTACGGAAAGGAGGAAACGCCATTTAAACTAAAAATGCTTATAAATTATAAAGAGTAAAAACCACACAAACCACACTGAAACAATTAAGGGAACCAGGCGAGATAAAGGCTTGAAGACGTCCACAGATATCGGAACACACACTGGGAAGGACGCCAAACTCAGATAGGAACGGATAGACTAGAGATATTTCCACGCTTTGTTTCCAGCACTGGTCCATACGCATATCCATCCTTTTAACCAGTTCTGGCATCTTCCCAACTGTGTGAGTGTTTTTGTCATGCTTTCAAGTCTGAAATTCTTGCTCCTGCCCTGCCAAACTAATTACTTCAGTTTGGCTTGTTTGGACTTTAAGTTACAATTTGCGTTTACGCTGTTTTGGACTGAATTTTCTGCAGTCAAAGGCTGTTCCTGGGAGAGTTTTTCTCCAGCCAGAAGGTAACCTGGACACTGGGGGCAAAGTTGGAGCTAATAAAGGGACTCCTACTGATTATCTGACTGTGTTGCCTTTGTGCCACGCCCCTTTGGGTCATCACACCTGCCTTGCCGACCTTTTTCTTCTGCAGCTGGCAAGGCTTTCCCGAAGGCCTCTGCAGCCAATAATAGAACTCCAGATCATGCGGAGCTCTGTTATCGGCTTCAGAGGCCTTCAGGAAAGCCTTGCTGGCCTTGCCAGCCACGGAAGAAGTTTTCAAAGGCCTCTGACAGCGAAAAGGAGGCTGGGAGCAACACACACACGTCAGTGAAGACAGTGGACGACTTCCCCCAAAAATAAGACCTGGTGCCTTTTTGGTGGCAAAAAAATATATAAGATAGGGTCTTATTTTCAGAGAAACACGGGTATATTGTGGTTTACATAGAACAGTGTGAGCAATCTTGGAATAAAACCGAACTTTTATTTTGTTTTTGTTAAATTAGCCACAGCAGACTCTCTGGCTAAGGCTGAGCCTGGCTGAGGATGGTACTCTCAATCTTATTCAAAAGTATTATGTAAAACCCTTGATTGACTACTATCTTACTGAATGTGGAAGTCACTGTCCAGAGGCCTACTTGACAACTACGTCATATGGAAAGTTGCCATTTTGAATGTAAGGTGCTTTTGACAAGTCATTCAGTCCAATTCTCCAGTGGGCATCATTTCATCAGGATTGTCCAAGTAACCACCTTGTTTGGGTTCTGTGAGCTCATGCTTACCTATCTAGCCGTTTTACCTTTTGTTTGCCTCTTTTATTGCCTTTAGGTTTTCCAATTCTCAAACCCTGATTCTTGCCTTGCATTGTGTTTCCAAACTATCTAGTCTTTAACTTTATTAGTGGTGCTTCCAGTGAGCAACTTGATTTTGTTTCATCTGCTATTGAATCATTTGTTCTTCTGCTCCTTGGTCTTCTCAATAATCACAATCTAGAGGCATTATTATTTTTTCTTTATTCAGCTTGTTTTTACATCTAATGTCTACAGACACACAGCTGTGGAAACAGGCCTCTAACAATGTGGAAGTGTGATGTCTCTGCACTTCATTATTTCTTGTAGTTCTGTTATAAACTTTTTCCCAGGGAGCAGGTGTCTGCTTGAATTGAATTGAATACTTTACTTGGCCCAGTGCGATTAGACACACAAGGAATTGGTCTCTGGTACAGAAGCTCTCGGTGCTTCGTGTATATAGTCACCACCTGTCAGTCCAGGAGGCTTTAGGTGTGGCCAACCAATGCAGAGTAAAGAAGAGGCATGATGCCACTTGAAACACGAATCCATAAACATTAAAAACCTGGTAGCAAAGACGAGCTTCCACATGCAGCCCCTTATTTAAACCCTCTTCTGCACCCCATCCCAGCACATGGGGGGGAAATGTCATACACTCGTGTCAGTTTTGGGCTAGCAGTGCGTATCTTCACGCTCCACTGCTCAGTAATCTCTCCTTTTTTTTTTTCTGTGTATAACAACTGGCTTACCAGCCTGTAGCTACCTGAGCCTCTATTCCTCCTTTTTTGAATTGGAACCTATGCATTGGAATGATGCATGTGGAGAGAGAGGGAGGCAGGGAGGGAGGGAGGGAGGGAGAGATGATAACCCAAAGAGTATTTCAGTCAGCTTTGATTAGGGAGATTAATGAAACAATAAAACTTACGATTGGACAGGTCCTTCTGGAGAAGCCATCCAGATCCACCACCTGACCCGTCAGAACATGGCCGAAATGCAGGGCAGTGGGCAGCGGGACTGGACTCACTCCTCAGCTGAGCTGTTGGAACTTGCTTATCACGAGGCGGCTGGCCGGTAAGGGGAACTCAGTGGTCGCCCTGCCATAACAAGACCATCATCCCACCCAGGAAAAATTGTTCGGAAACCTTTTACACGGTTAGGATGTTTATAGTTTGGAGTTGAACCGTGGGGTCCTTTGTACTCTCTGAGCTTGGCTATTTGCTTAGAAATGTTTCATTACCCAACTAGGTAATAACATCAGTGCCTTCATCCTTGCACTGGTGACATTATCTAGCTGGGTCATGAAACACCTGGAAGAAAACAAGCTCAGAGAACACCAAGGAACCCACAAAAACATCTGTTCCTGTCATTTGATTTCCGTTTTAGCCTGCTACTTCGATTTCTCATTTTTCTTACATGTGCCCAATGAGGTGATTTTTTTTAAATTGCCTTTTGATTTTTTTTCCTCGGCCTAGAGAACCTTCATGGTGACAACTGAATAGATCATGGATGGAAAGGATGTTTCACATCCGTTTTAAAAGCACAATGCAGATGGGCCACGTTGCCTCCTCTCCTTCAGTTGACTGTCAAGACGCTTGCTGAGCTCCTGTGGCTCTTGCTTTTGCTGAGCTCCCTTAGGGAGGGGATGGAGTTGGGGGTCTGGCCCCAAGCAGAGATGCCTTGGTCTAAGGTGGGTCTCTTTTTCCTTCCCTCCAGGCATGGCCTTTCTAGGCAGTCAGAGGACAGCACTTCCTGCTTGAGCTTCAGAGACATGAAAGATTATCCAAACCAGCTGGCGGGCAGCCAAGGTCCAGGTAAACAAGCCAAACCTTTCTGGCTGAGGTGGGGGTTGCTTCTCCAGCTGGCCTGACTCTCACCCACAAAACCCACCTGGCTTTGGATGCCTTAAGGTAGCCAGGAAGAGCTGATCCCATGAACCATTTTAGCCATTTTCCTGCTGCTAGGATTTCATGGGCGCTCAAAACTGAATGGCTGCTGGAGTTTTGGCAACTTGAACAGAACAAGAAGAGTTGGAAAGGGCACTGGAGGTCTTCTAGTCCAAGGCCAGCCCTCCCAGAGTTAATTATTCTCACTGTTAGGAAATTTCTCCTCCGTTCTAGGTTGCTTATGTCCTCGGTTAGCTCCCATCCATTGCTTCTTGTCTTGTCTTCTGGTGCTTTGGAAAATGGGTTGAAAACCCCGCCCCCCTCTTCTTTGGGGCAGCCCCTCAATACTGGAATACTGCTATCACGTCATCCCTAGCCCTTCTTTTCACTAGACTAAACATACCCAATTCCTACAACCTTTCTTCATATGTTTTAGCCTTCAGGCTCCTAATCTTTCTTGCTCTTTCCAAAGTCTCAACATTTTTATAATGTGGTGACTCAAACTGGATGCAGTATTCTAAGTGACGTCTTACTAAGGCTTTATAAAATGCTACTAGTACTTCACGTGAGCTTGATTCTATCCCTTTGCTAATGCAACCCAGAACAAGATAGTGGTCTGTTCTCCTGTCGCAGCCAAGTTCCTTCTGTGTTGCCTTTGTCCGTGTGGGAGGTGATGTTCCTGGGATGGGAGAGAGACTGGAGCAAGAGAAACCTCCTTTGGGTTGGTGGCTGAGAAGCGTGTAACCCCCTTGTTGATTAGAATCCTCACAGAATCCTTTACAGCATAAAAATAATAATAAAGCCAAGCTGTAGCTTGTAGATTTTAAAAGCAGGTCAGCACTGAGGCAAATCAAGGGATGGATTTTCTGCGTGTCGTATTATTTGTTCGACTTGTGTGTGATCCTTCGGAATCCGATGCAGTTCCTTGAAAGCTCTCTGTATCCCCTTCCCTTTCAGCAAAGGCAGGAATGAATGCCCACCCACCCAACAAGGACCCGCTGGATGGCTCACCAGATCCAAGTAAGCACAGGGGGGGCGGGTGGGGGAGAGAAGGTTAGCATGCCTAGCGCCCAGTGAGTTGGAGAGCTTTGACCTGTGGAGGTCTCTCACACGGAACTCCTTCCCAGATGCCCCAGGAGGCAGACCGGTTGTCTCCCCCTCTGTCTGGTAGGGCCAATTTGGGGTTTGGCGGTCCCAGTTCCGGCTGCTGGAAAATGTACCCATGCGCCATGTATCCATCCTCAAAAATGCTGCCTTCTGAGATCAGAACAGATAAAAAAACGAAAGCAAGGAGCGAGCAAGCCTTTGCTGGATGGGTTCTTTAGGTTTTGGGCTTGTGGTTTTTGTCAACATTGCTGCCGTCAGGATGGCAAGAGCAGCTAAGAAAGCTTCTGATTCCAGCAGATCTTCTGGACTCAGTAAGGAACACCCAGCAGGAGATAAAGAGAAAAGGGACCTCTCTCCTCAAAGGGTTAACAGCCTTTGCCTCAAAGCTCCCAAGGAAGCTGAGTGTCAGTTAGGCAGCAATAAGGCACAGAATGCAAATTCTTACTTTAAAGAAATGGTGCAAATAATGGAAAAGCCCATTTTTAAGCTGCTTTGTGCATCCTGGCCGAGAGGGAAAGCTTCCTCCAGAGGTTTCTGCTCTGAGGCAGCCAGAACAGATTTCGAACTTTGATTTGGCTTATCATCGATGTGCAGAATTACAGCGACGGGCTTCTGGGTCCCATGTGAGTGATTCCTTCAGGAATCTTCCCCGGGGAAACTGCCCTGGGAAGCATCCTAGATGGGCCACCTTAGGCCAGCGATCCAATGAAACCCCAAGGAAATGACCCCTAAGCAGGTGAGCTTGGATGCTTTTTCACCCCCCCTGGGCTGTCAGACTCTGAAACAGCCCCACAAGCCAGAAAGTAGATTGCCTCTCCCTCCTCTTACGAAAGAAGGGAAGAGGAGCATCCAATCTCAAGCACGGCTGTGCGGGATCACAGGGGCATCGAGTCCCCTCTGGGCACCCCAGGAATGACCAGCTGGAAGGAGACGGCTAGCAAGCGTGGAAATGGCTGATTTGGGGGAGGCGTCTTCCCGCCAAGGTCCTTCTTGAAACCAAAGGAGATGCTTTAAATTGGTATCGAAATGTTATTTGTGTGCATGTGTCTGTTCAATATATCTGCATCCCAACAACCTGGATTGAAATGAATGAGAAGTGCTAGGAATGAAATGAAGTATTAGACTCTTGAGCTGAGCTTTGGGGTCTTGGTGGATCAGCACTGGGATGTAACCGAGGCCCCCGTTTCCGTCTCTCTTTCCTGGAGCTGAGCAGGAGGAACGCTTCCAGGCCAGAGGCTTCTGGAAACCTCCCCCCTCCCCACCATCCTTCCTGCCCCCCAGCCCACCCTCCTATCCTCTCTAGGGCACCTTCCTGCCTCGAAGACCCTTTTTTCAGAGTCCAATCCCTTGGGCCTTTTCCGTTGCTCTCCCTTTAAGGCCACCCCGTCCCAGTTTACGCAGGAGTGTTTGACGGGGGGCTCTTTGCCAACGGAGGTATGAAAAATCTCAGGATCTAGTGCTGATCGGGTGACTTCCAAGGAACCCCGAAAGGTCCCGGGGACAGATCCCCCTCAGCCAAAGCCCACTGGGGGTTCCTTCTGCCCCGAGAGTTGCGCAGAAGGGGGGTGGGTGCCCTCTGCGCCGTGGACCTAGGAAGAGCTGAGGGGCGGTGGGTGGCCGGGTCCCATTCGGAGGGAGTGACGGTGGCTCTGCTCTCGCGGGGTCTCCTTTGGGGGCGGTTAGGGCAAGTCCAGCCAGACCACTTCCCCCTGGATTTCCTTCTCCAGTTTCCGCTTTTCCTTCTCCTCGGTTTCCCCCCTTCCCTTTTCTGTTTCTTTTTGAGCCCTGGGAATGCCCCCCCCCCCTTGTCTCTCTCTCTCTCTGCTGTGGCTGCCATACTGACGTGCCTGGTCTGCCAACACAGGCTCTCCCCCCTCGCCCCCCGTTTCCTCTTGCACCGACACAAGAGGAAGTCCTCATTTAATTCGCTGGATTGGGCTTCGAATCCTGGGGCTGTTCTGTGTTTTTGTGCGCCCGTTGTGCTTGAGAGTGACGTTAATTCTGCAGCGGCTGGTTTGGCTTGGACTCCAAATCACCGGGCAAGGGAAGCATATTAACTTTCCAGTTGCATGATGGGAATGAGCTGGCATGGGCTCACTGCACTGTTTAACCGACTCTGTCTTTCTTCCCCCACCCCACCCTCCCTCCCCTTCCTCTCCCCTCTGGATCTCATGTCTCTCACCCCTCGTGTGTCTGTTTCTCTCCACTGGCTTCTGTGGCACCTCCCACCATTCCTGGCTCCTGGTCTCTCCTCCTCTTCCTCCTCCTCCTCCTCCTCCTCCTCACCCTCTGTACACGACACGAGACAGTTCTGACGCTGTCTGCTCCCCCCATAGTGCCAGGCTTCTGTTGTACTGTTGGGGTGGACTGGAAGTCTCTCACCACTCCAGCCTGTCTTCCTCTGACCACGGATTACTTCCCGGACCGCCAGAGCCTGCGGAACGACTACACCGAGGGCTGCTACGATCTCCTTCCTGAAGCGGACCTGGAGAGGTGCGTCTGCCTGGCTCCCGGGGGACCAAGTCACACACCGACTGTTGCCTGAGCCCCACCTAGGAGGGGAAACGCCTCGTGTTGTCCTCTCCGCTCTGGCCTGACCCCAGGGGGCCACCGGTCAGCTTGTCCTTGCGAGGAAAGCGGTGGCTCTTTTTCTCCCCCTCAGGCTGAATGAGCCACAGAGAGGAGCCATTCAGAAAAGCCGCATGCCACCGACTGAGCTCCCTGGGGTGTTCATTCAGGCCAGGGGCTCATTCCAGCCCTGTTCGGCCAGTCTCTCTCCCTTGCCTAAACCGATCCTCACCCTGCCCTTACCTGGGACATCCCTGGTTGTAGCTTTTGCGTTTCTGAATTTGGAGCTTTCGGTTCCAGCAAGGGCACCTCTGCAGTGCCCAGGCACGGACGCTTGTGGCGTCCTCTTCCTTCTCCTCCTCCCTTGGCTGGGCTTATGGGTGATCAGGCCTTCTTGGGGTGCTTCTTGGGGTGCCACACACTCATCGCGTGGGGCACTTGATAAAAACAGCCTTGAGTACCAAATGATCTTCAGAAGCCCAGGTTCTTCCTACTCGACAACATTTCTGGGGAGGAGGGGAGCAATCTTAGGGGCAGCTGATTTGCCAGTGCACCCAATCATGGGGAGGAGGGAGCACTTGAGCCAAGTGAAAGGGTGGAGTGTAGCACCCTCCAGCCATCCGGGGAACCCTGCCAGAGCAAGGGGCACCCCCAAGAGTGGCACCAGCCAGCCTTAAGGGCACCTGAAAGGAGGAGGAGAACCCAAGCAGCAACAGAGGCAGCAGCTGGAGCTTTGATTCATTCATTCCTTCGATTGTAGATCCACCCACCTCACGTTTCTGACTCTAGGTGAGAAATAAAATAGATAAATACATAATATAAAGAATAAAGCAGCCTGGCATCATCCAAACAACAATTGACATAGGAGAATATATGTCATGATGGTTGTAAGTTGAGACACAGCACCATTTTAGGATATTTTGACAGCGGTCATTATGCAAACACCGCAGTCGTGAAATGAACCCAATTTTCTGTAATAGTCATTTTTTGCCAGAAGCCAGGCCAAATTCCTGCCAAAATCACCACCGTGACTGGTCATAATTCAAGGACTACCTGTAGAGGCATCTCTGGGAGCTCCCCCACTTTTTGGTTCCCCTGAGGTGATGGGGAGCAGAGCAGGGCCTGGGGCTGAAACTGTTGGGGCCTGATTCTGGGGGTCCCAGCGCCCCTTATTCCTGGCCTCCTCTGGGGAAGAGGGAGTAATGGAGGGGGAGGGTCCCCTGCGTTGTATCGCCTGCCTGTGATGACACACACACACACCCGCCGCCGCTTTCTTCCTCAGGAGGGACGAGGAAGGCCTGCTGATGACGGCCCAGCAGGTCTTTGAGGAATTCATCTGCCAGCGTCTCATGCAGGGCTACCAACTCATTGTGCAGAGCAAGCCCCAGAAGCCAGCAGCGGTCCAGCCTCCCCTTAGCAGCAGCCCCCTGTACAGCAGAGGTGAGTCCCCATGTTGGGAGAGCCGTTTGGACGTGGGCAGCCAAGGGCACCTGGACCAGGGAGAGGCAGAAGGTAACCAGCCATTGACCTGTCTGAGTCAGCATGATACACAATGGACCCGGTGAAGTGTATGATGTGCCTGGTCGGACGAGATTCAGCCATCTGAGCTCACAGCTGCTCGAAAGCAAAAAGCACCCTGGGATGGCAGGTGAAGATCAAAGAACGATGGATAGATTTCCCTGACCGCGAACTACTCGGGAATAGAGAGACCCTTGCCAAGTTATAGCAATTGCCCATGTCTAGGTTGATGAAAACCAGCCAGTCCGGGAGAAATAGGAAAGGAATAGGAGAAAAAGAGACGCTCTCTGTGTAAGCTGGGAGAACGTGTGAGATGTGTAAAAGGGTGTGTGCGAGTAAAGGGTAAGCCTTTCTCTTCCCTTGGTGTCCTATTGGCTCCTCATACGTGCTCCAACTCTCTGTCTCTGCTTTGAGGGGAAATCTTTCTAGATAGAATCAAGCTGCTGCAAAGCAACGTAGCAAAGCAACCATGTGGCGGCTGATTTCCATACCTTCCCTGCTTACATTTCTTGGGGAAATTATCTGCACGTCTAATTTGTCTTTTTATCTCCGCCCAGGTCTTGTGTCACGCAATCGACCCGAGGAGGATGACCAGTACTGGCTGAGCATGGGCCGGACCTTCCATAAAGTGACCCTGAAGGACAAAATCATCACGGTCACCCGGTATCTGCCAAAGTGAGTGTCTCTTCCTGTGTCCACTCTGGGAGCAGGAAATGGGAGTCACTGGAAGTCTTGCAGGGTCCTTAGGGCAGGGCCTCCATTCTTGGCCATTTGAAGGCTTGTGGACTTAGGGATGGCTGACTGAGGAATTCTGGGAATTGAAGTCCACAAGTCTCAAGTTGGAGTCCACTCCTGCTTTAGAGCATTGGAAAAGAACCCTGAAAGCCTATCAAAGCCCTTTGCTTCACCCTAACACAGGCTACGCATCCGGTAGCCACGCTCGCTCGACCGGCTTTATATTCCCCAGGGAAATCAGCGGGCCATTCCTAATTAGCAAGGGTCATCAGGTTTCACTGCCTTGTGCCTGAGAGTAGGAAGGCCGGGAGGAGGCGAGAGTCATTCATCAACCACTGTTATGTTCAAAGAAAAGACCTTCCCCCGTGGCCTCTGACTTGAAAGGGCTTGCTTGGATATTTTTGTTCCTTTTAGGTACCCGTATGAATCTGCCCAGATCAATTACACTTACAGTCTGTGTCCTTCCCACTCAAACTCAGAGTTTGTCTCTTGCTGGGTGCAGTTCTCCCACGAGAGGTTAGAGGAATATAAGTGGAATTATCTGGATCAGTACATCTGTTCGGCTGGTTCGGAAGATTTCAGGTAAGCTGAGGGCCTTGGTCCTTCCAACTCTTTATAAATAGGTGCTAAGTGAGCACCTGGTCCTTTAAAACAGGGATCCCCAACCTTTTCGACGCCGCGGCCCGGTTCCGGCATCAGCTGGGCGCCGCGGCCGGTACCGGCGTCAACTGGGCGCCGCCATCTTTTATGACGAAAAAGCGCTTCCGGTGGCGTCACGGGCGCTTTAAAAATGGCGGCGCCGCGCTCGGTGAGCTTTTTCGGGTAGAAATGGCTTTCTACCCGAAAAGCTCACCGAAGCTGCGCCGCCATCTTTTTGACGAAAGCGCTTCCGGTGAGCTTTCTACCCGGAAAAGCTCACCGGAGCGCTTTTTACCAAAAAGATGGCGGCAACCAGCAACCAGCGGCCCGGTAAGGCTTGTTCCGCGGCCCGGTACCGGTCCGCGGACCGGCGGTTGGGGACCCCTGCTTTAAAAGGATGCCCTTGTGAGGAGTCGCAAAGGCAGGACGGCCAGTCTAGGTGAGCTAATTCTGGTTTATTATAAGGCTCGTTGACTGAAACTTGCAACTCTGAAGGTACAAGCCACTTCTAACAACTTGATCCCTTCATGCAAGTCCTTTTTAAGTTTCTTCCTCTGTTTGTGAAGGCTCCTGGCTCTCTTGCCTGGTTTCTTCGTGGGCAGCTTCTTTTCCCCTCATCCCCCAAGGTCATCCATACAGTCCATTACAGAATGTTAGGGAGAAATAAGTTTTTTGCTTATCTTTCTTGCGTTTCACAGAGAATTTGGAATTCATAATAATCACAGCAGCATCAGCAATGTGCATTCTCCACTAACCCAAATTCAAAGGGTCCCGTACTCTCAGCTAGAGGGAAAAGGGCTCTGTTTCGAGCATCGATCCCCCGGATTCTGACACGGTGAAGTGCCGTCTCCAAATCAGGGAGGAACCCATGCAGTGCAAGGGATGGCAATAGGGGTACCCGTAAAAGAGAATATTGGGTTGAAATGAGGCGTCCTGGTCGCTCTCTGAACTTGGGTGTTTCCTTGCAGATGTTTCATTACCCAAACTGTCAGCTGGTGCTCCGTTCAAAATCCAAGAAAGAAATACTTAGACTCTTGTAATTAGAGAAAAGATATCTTTTACTGGAAGTCAGGTGGTAGCAACAAGAGAATTCTGAATCTGAGGAAATGGGCGCGTAAATCACATATATCAAGGGAGTGAAATGTCCCCACCGCCAACAGTTCAAACGGTTCTTCCAATTAAAAGTTGTGAACCTCAGCATGTGGACATCTCCAGGTGGTGATGATTAGTTGACCTTGGCTTACTCAGATAAAGGTTTGCAGTTGCGCAGAGAAGAGAACGCCAAGCAAGAAATAGAAACCCTCCTCAGTTTATACAATATTAGTTAGTAGCATCTCCAGCCTTCCCCCTTCCTCCCCCCTGTTACTCATGACAGCCAGAAAGAAGATCTTGAAGGCTGACATCAAACTAGATAACATCATCAGTACTAGTGATGCTAGCTAGTTAGTGCTAGTGATCAGAGCTAGCGCTAGCACTGATGGTGTTAATTACTTTGGGTAATGAAATGTCTGCAAGGAAACACCCAAGCTCAGAATGCCTCCTAGCAGTATTGGGCCCGGAGGACATAGAATCTGACCTGGAGTAACACGTGGCCGTTGCTCCTGGTTGTGCCAAAGGTTAAGGGAGAATGTAGAGAAGGGAGTCGAAAGAGGATATTGAAACGCCGTGGGGAATTAGAGGAGGGGGGGGGGCATCCCTCTGCAGAAATGACCCTGAAAGGCAGGGTCTGCCAGATCTCTCAGCTAGGTCTCCGTTTAGCTCTTCGGGATGAGCCAAAGTGTTCCAAAAGAAAAATGGGCAGCTTGAACTTGTTCCAGTCTGATGGAGAGAAAAAAACTGGAAGTCCTTTCAGTATAAATGGGGTACCGTAAGAAAAGATGCTGTGGACCTTCTCGTAGGCTCCTTGCTGGCTTGGAGTCACGTGTGGGAAACCAGAGGCTGGAAGCCCAGATGCCCATTGACTCCCTGGAACTAGATTCACGGCCTTGGGAGAGAAAAGAGGAGGGAGGGCTCCAGGGTGTTCCTCTGTTTTTCCTGGCAGGGATAAATGTGCTGCTGCAATAGATTCCGTACTTGCCATCTGCAAATCCCTTTTTTCATTTTGGTTGTTGTTGTTATTATTATTATTATTATTAATGTGAATGAAAGCAAATACACAAGTCCCAGGATAATGCTGCAGGATCCAATCTGAGTCGGTCCTTAGGGCCAAAGGTTTATTCTTCCAAGCTTTTGGGCTTGTGGTGGAACCCATCAATAGGGAAATTCTCTCTCTCCAGAATATCCGGAGAGAAAGAGAGACCTTCCCTGATGATGGGCTCCAGCATGAACCCAAAAGCTATTCTATCCCAGGGCAGTTAACTCTATTGAATTCTACCGTATAGTGCAACATTAATGCAATATCAAGGATTTTCAATTCAGTTGTATAGAATGTGAAGGAGGTGTGTTTGTGTTTATTTTCATAGTCATAACGTACACTGAAGATGGCGTTTAATTGTGTTGTATGAGGTGCAATGACAATAAGGTAAACTAAACTGAACTAAGCTAAACTAAACCTGGAAGAAGAAACCTTTGGTTCCGGTGACCAAATCAGATTGAATCCTGCATTATTATTTTTAAATATGAATGTGACTTTCTTGATCTGTATCTCTTAATATTTCAAGATATGGGATACATTTAATAAATGACCCTCCTGGCAATTCAGCACTTGTACCTGTATCAAGTCGGGCCAGAAGGAAAACCCTGTTTTGGGCACTTATCCTTCCAGACAGCCCAGTGGGGAGTCCGTTCCTCCCTTTCTTCCAGCTTTTAATGGTTAAACTGAAGGTTGCAGGGATGTATTTGTAAGAAAGAGAGAGAGAGAGAGAGAGAGAGAGACGAGGGGAAAGTCAGTGTCTGATGACAGCCAGTGAAAGCCCCATGGAGGAAACACTGGCTTGATCTCTGCCTCCTCGGCTGCCGCCTTCTCTCCACACAGCCTGATTGAGTCGCTCAAATTCTGGCGGACGCGTTTCCTGCTCTTGCCGGCCTGCATCAGCACCACCAAGCGCATCATGGAAGGCGAAGGCCACTGTGATATCTATGGCGGCAAGGCTCGCTCCGACGAAGAGGAGTGGCAGCTCTTGGACGGCTTCATTCGCTTCGTGGAAGGGCTGAACCGCATCCGCAGGCGGCACCGTTCGGACCGGATCATCCGGGTAAGTCGGGGCACCCAATCTGGGAGCTTCAAGGGGCTTCCCCACCCGACCTCTGGTTGCGGAACAGAACCCGGCTGGTACTCCCTTGTAGGAGGAGCCCAAGAGTGTCTCAGCCTCCTGACCAATGGAGGGTTGTTTTTTTAAAAAAAGGAGGATGAAAATATCCCCATATGAACAAAGTAAGACTTTATTTACCTATCAGGTTTGTTTCCTGCTCAATCTTCCCGTGTCCCATCAGCTTACAACATGCTAAAATACAATTTAAAAAATGTCCAATTCAGATGACCAGCATTGGAAGATTATGCAATGCCTTCATCTCTGCTTTCAAGAAAGTGATACAACAAATTCTCTTGGGAGCTGCTGTTCCTCATAGATAAAAGGCAGAAAGCTCCTTTTGTCAGGGTTCTGATGCTGCCCTATTTAAATCATGAGCCTCAGGCCAAGCTTCAAAAGAAATCCAGTCATTTATTAGGAGCTTCATGTCGGCACAGACCAAATGAAGCCAACTCTGACCTCACTTAATCTGCACTTTAGCTCTGACCCTGTTTCCCCCTCTCCCCAAGATGTGTCATCAGTCACATTCCCCAACGAAGCAATTTTGCGGGTTGTAGAAGTCCCTCCGGCCACTGTGGGTCTCCTTGGAAATGACCTTGATGTTGCTGGCTGGAATGTGCTTTGTTTTGACTGAAATGCAAGTTCACGATGCAGCTGTGAGGTTCAATTCCCAATCCCCTTTGCCTGGGTCAACTGGAGAGCAGGTCAGGAATGCTTTGTGAATTGATACCTGTAGCTTTCCTGTAACTCCAGTTCCCAGAATCCTTTGCAAAAATTCAAGGCTGTCCTAAAACTGACACACACACACACACACACACACACCAGGTCCCCATGAGCATCTCTTCTCTTTCCCTCCTCTCGCTGACTCTTTGCTGTCTTCCTCCTGTCCAGAAAGGGCCTGCAATGAAGGGCCTGCAGATCACCAGTCCCCTTCCTGCCCCCTCTCTGGAACCTCCAGGGCCACCTCCGCTGGCCAAGAAGGGGACCTCCGCGCTCTCGGCTCTCCTAGAGATGGAGGCCAGCCAAAGGTGAGTTCCTGGAGAAGCACACCTGCATGGAATTGTGCCACTCTCTCCATATGTACATCCACGCATCCCAGTTTCTCAGTTTAGGAACCTGCATGCTTCATATCTGTGTCACTGAAGTGGTTCGGCTGATCGATGACTTGGATCTCTTTGGAAGAACCTTTTGAGTGCATAGGATCTACTTCATGTATGCACGCTTGATAGCCCTCTCTGGAGTCTTCCACCCTTTTCATGCCTCGATACCCCACCAGTCAAATTTGGTGTCAAGGCTCCGACTAACAAACCCAAGCAAATCAGAACTTTGAGACTAGGATCCTTCTCAACATTCTTCTTTATTGGGTACATCACATCGGCACAGCTTCAAAGGAAAACCAACTCTAAATCCCACGGTTTCAGTGTAATTAAAATAGGAAATAACCCCAGCCCCAAGTGTCACAGGTCACGTTGGCCAATTGGGTTCGTTGACGGGCTCTCCAGGCACTCCTTCCCCAACCTTAATCCGTTGCCAGTAGAGAAGGCCTTGGTTCTCGTGAGAAAGCTGTCTCTCTTGTGTCTAGCAAGGCATTCCAACCTCCTTCCCATTCTGTGTGGCAATTGAGGAACAGAAAGGTGGCTGCTGCCAAGTTCGGTTCAAAGTTGACATAGATAGCAAGGATCCACAGAGTCTTTGAGATCATCAAAGTATGGGCAATTATGGCCCCTTTTCAGCCTGTGGACTTTAACTCCCAGAATTCCTGAGCCAGCTGATAACTCCCAGAATTAAGAATAGTGACCAACACCTTGAAGGGAATCCAGAAACAAATTGGCAACCAGTGCAGCTCCTGCACTAGAAAAAGTGCAGAGAAGAGCAAAAGGATGATTAGGGGACTGGAGATTAAGGCATATGAAGAACGGTTACAGGAACTGGGCCTGGCTAGTCTAGTGAAGAGAAGGACCAGGGGAGACATGATAGCAGCCTTCCAATATTTGAGGGGCTGCCACAGACAGGAAGGAGTCAATCTATTTTCTAAATAGACCAGACAAGGAATAATAGGTGGGAACTGAACAAGGAGAGATTTAACCTGGAAATAAGGAGAATTTTTCTGACATTGAGAACAATCAAGCAATGGAACAGAAATTGCCTTCAGAAGTTGTGGGAGCACCATCACTTGAGACATTCAAGAAGAAATTGGACTGCCATCAGTCAGAAATGGTCTCCCGCTTGGGCGGGGGATTGGACTAGATGACCTATAAGGTCCCTTCCAACTCTGATTATCTGTTATCTGTTATCCTGCAACCACAGTGTTACATGTGTCACCCAAGGGGCCTCCAGAACTGTCCGTGGTGCTGGGTTCTATCCCATCTGTAGCTTCTGAATATTTCAAGGGTAACCCCAGGTAGAGCGCATTGCAGTAATCCAACCAAGAGGTGACTCAGAGCATAAGTGACCGCCCTTAAAATGCACATTTTTACTTTTGAAATAATCAAATGGGTCCAATTTTGTATGAGACATTCGTTGGTTTAATGAATTGATTTTGTTTGCCACCATCTTATCACAAGAAGACTGAGTGTGGCTTGCAATGTTAAAAAGAATAAAACAGTGCAAAATATGTATTCAGATAGTCCTCAACTTACAATCAAATTGAGCCCAGAATTTATGTTGCCAAGTGATAAATGTGTGAGTTTTGCCCCATTTTACAACAGTTATTACCGTATTAGTAACATGATTGTTAAGTGAATCTGGCTTCCTCATTGACTTTGCTTATCAAAAAGTTCACAAAAAAATAGTCACGTACCCTGGGGCACCTGTCATAAATATGAACCAGTTGTCAAGCATCCAAATATAAGACCACGGGGATACCGCAAGGATCATAAATGTGAAAAATGGTCATAAGTCACTTTTTTCAGTGCTGTTGTAATTTAGAATGGTCACTAAATAAACTGTTGTAAGTCGAGGACTACCTGCACAATAAAAATAAAACAGTATAAAAACAGATTATCAGCTATAACAAAAGCATGGAGAGGGAGGGAGAAATGGGCAGGGGGGAGGCGGGATCTGTATTAATCTATCAACCACTTGCAGTGTGATGCTTCCCCATTGGCGCCCCCGTAAGTGGGGGGCATTCTGGGCAGTCCAGTGTGTGCATCTCTGTGGGTTCCTTGCCTAGTATCAAAACCTCCGATAGAAGCTGTGATGACCCAAAGGGTCATGGCACAAAGGCAACACAGATAAGTAAGAAAAGTCCCTTTAATGCCTCCAACTTTGCCCCCAATGTCCAGTTACCTTCAGCTGAAGAAAAACTCTCCCAAGAACAGTCTTTATTTGGAAGAAATTCAGTCCAAAAACAAGGTACATATAAACTGTAAATAACAATCCAATCTGTAGTAATGAACTGGACAGGGCAGGAGAAGGAATTGCAGACTTGAAAGCCCAGCAAAACACACACAGTTGGGAAGACGCCAGGAACCCAGATAAGCCTCGACAATAAAAGATAACTCACGATTTGCTTCCAACAAGTTGCTGTGCACAAACTCCCTTTTTAAACACTGTGTTCCCAGCTGCAGCTAATGAAGGGAATCAGGGCCCTTTCCTCCCCCACGCAACTCACATTGCTCCCTTCTCCTTTCCTTCCTGCGTGCCTTAGGATGAAGAGGGGGTGGGCCTGGATCTTCCTCTGAATTCCCTCTGCCTTGCTCTACTTCTCCCCTGCTCTGCCCAGCCGGACTGTGCCCTTCCACAGCCAACAGAACCACACCCCCACTCCCTGTCAGCTGTTTAGCCTCCCCCTCGGAATCAGATTCCGACAGGGGCATGACAGGAGCTGGCATGGTCGTCCTGGCATGGAGGTGGGGCGTTTTCTTCTCCATGAAGGCCAAGAGATTTTTCATGGAGCCCTCTCTCTCTTTTTTCTAGGATATTAGGGGAACAACAAGCCGCAGCCCTTGCTGGGAAGACCTCTATCCAGCCAGCGGAGACTAGCAGCATCGCCATGACCCCCACCTACATGGACAGTCCACGGAAGGTGAGGGCAGAAGCTTCAACACAGTGACACACTCCTGCATAGGGCTCCGTGCATGTGGCTTGCATGCGCTCTCCGTTAACCGCTGACAGGGGCACCAATGTGAAATAAGGGATGAGTCTTGACACCAGACCAGGTGGGACAAGGTATATGTGAAAGAGGTCGTATGCTGGCTGGGGAATTCTTGGCGTTAAAAGTCCACCCATCTTAAAGTGAGAAACACTGAGCTTCAAAGTTAGCAAGTCTTTCATTTTGGTGGGGGTCTTCTGGGACAGTGTTGAGCTGAGGTCCTTGCATTCTTCGAAGGTGAAAATGAAGTGTGTGTGAGTGTTGAAATGCTTGACCCACAGGGCAGCTCTTGCATTGCAAGCCTGTTTTGATCGTTTTGGATCACCGGCGGGTGCTTAGGCCCAGTTGCGAGAGGCTTGTCCTAGTAATGCCTCCCTTTGGCACTTCAAAATGCAACCCTGGTATTCCGGTCCCTCCTGGTTGGGTTTAGGCTTGGGGTGAATGCTGGCTCAGCCAGGGCATTGCAACCTCCAGGCTGACTTCCAGTGCTTGAAATGTACCATGGCTGGATAGCTGCAGGCTGCCTTCTGCAAAACATCTGCTTTTCCACCTGCTTTGAATGTCACAGTCATTCAGCGAAACTCTCTTGGGCACTAAGTGAAACCCTGGAGAGGTTCCTGCCTCCCTGAGACAGTCAGAGCCAGAGGGCATTTCAAGAGGTTGGACTTTGAATGGTGTGGCAGGGCCAGCACTTCCGTTTCTTCTCTGACACAGGCTTGACTTTCAGCTTGTCATCCCTACTGGACCCTCATCTACCAGAGATGGCTTAATTTGAATTCCTGAACCATCATCATCCTAGCCATTGTCTACCCACTGCAGGATGAAGGTCTCTTCTGCATGTCTCCAACCAATACGGTCCTGAGTGTTCCTTTGCCAGCTGGGGCCACCATACTTGCTGATGTCCCCGATCCATCTTGTTTTAGGTCTCTTTCGTGGACACTTTTGATCAAGTGGGATCCATTCCATGACTGCCTTGGTCCACCTGCCCTCCGTTCCTTTTGCTATGTGACCAGCCTGTTTCCATTTCAATTCTTTGACTCTCTAGATGATCTCGTGTACTTTCGTTTGTTCTCTAATCCATGTGCAGGTCTTTCTGTCCTGTTTTGTAATGCCGAGCATGGATCTTTCCATGGCTCTTTGCGCCACTTGTAGCTTTTGTATCGATTGTGAGGTTATGTTTCACCAGCATATGTTAGAGCAGGTAGCACACACTGATCGAAAACTTTTCAGGCATAGAGAGAGGGAGGTAGTTCTTGAAAATTATGTTTAGTTTGCCGAATGCCTGCCAATCACATTTAACACGCTGTTCAGTTTCCTTTATTGTATCACTTTCCATTGAGATCTGTTGACCAAGGTACATGTAGTGGTCTAGTTCTTCTCCAGATATAATTTCTTTTCTTTCTTTGATGAATTTATTAAACATAACCTGGCTCTTTGTCGGGTTTTATTTTTCAGCTGAATGGTTCTCCCACTTTGTGCAGCTCTTGTATGTGTCTTTGTAGCTCTTCTGGGTCTTGTGAGAAGAGGACAACATCATCTGCAAATCTTATGTGATTTAAATAGCCGCCATTGATTTTTTATTCCATCTTTTTCTCAGTCAACTTTGCGAAACACTTCTTCAAGGCAGGCTGAGAAAAGGATAGGTGATATTGTATTGCTTTGTCATATACCCCATTCTATGTCCATTTCCACTTTAAGATCATTAAGGCAAATTGTCACCATTGTTTTTTCATATATTGATTATATTATATTTCATATATTCATGTAAGCCTTGATGGAGCAATGCATTAATTATTGCTTGCTGGAATGCTGAGTCAAACACCTTTTCGTAGTCAGTGAAAGCCATGCATAGAGGCCTGATGTACTCGTGCCTTTCCATGACTTGCTAAAAGAACCTGGATGTGATGTGTTGTGCTGTAGCCACTTCTGAACCCTGTCTGTTCCTTGTGGCTGTGCATCATTTAATGTTCTCAATATTCTTTTTGCTATTATTATCTTGGTGAAAACCTTGTAGGTGACGGAAAGAAGGCTTACTGGGTGATAGTTTTTTAAATCATCTTGGGTCCCTTTCTTGTGTAAAAAATCACTTCAGCGTTTTTCCATGTATCAGGTATTTTTTCTTCTCTGAGGCATCTCAAGTATAGTTTTGCTAGTATCCTTTGTGAACTGTGACCACCAGATTTCAGCATTTCAACCATAACGTGGACATTTCCTGAAACTTTGCCATTTTTCATTGATTTTATGGCACGATACTTCCTCCACTAGGATATCCGGCATTTCCTTTTTCGTGGGTATTATTACTTTTGCGTGATCTTGATCTTTGTACAGCTCACAATAGAATTTTCCAATTATTTCTAACATTTCTTGTCTTGTTCTACACACAGAGCCATCTTCACGTTTTCATGCAAAAATCTTTCTTGTATTTATAAGCTTGCATTTTGCTCTTAATCCCTTTGTTTTCTTCAGTTGCCTTTTTCTTCTTGGATAATATTTTTTTTCCCAAAAGTTTTTAATTTTTTAATTTTTATGCATCTTTTCACGTGAGCAACATGTTTCCAGGTTATAACACTTGTACATAGTCATATTTTCATTTCCATTAATCTTATATAACATTAACTCATCATTACCCATTTCACTCATCTTTGAATAAATTTGTATTTCATATTTCAATTCATTAATTCAATATCATTTCATCCATACATAAGTTTTCAAATCTTGATCCCCTATTATTTCCATTTTCAGCTTACCACCTATTTTACATTACACATCGTTATTATCCTTAGTTTTCTCTAAGCCGATATGTAATAAACAATCTAAAAAGAGTAAAAATATAGATAAAACCAATATATTTAGGATCCACATGGTATTTCCCATTCCTCTACTTTAATCATAATAGAATATTCTCATTATACAATTCTAATATCCATTAAATAATCAACTGTATGTATATTCAACTATATATCCCATCCAATAAATCACTAAAATAAGCTTCTTAATATCTCTCATTTTATCTTCACTTTACTTATAATCATTGATAATCATCTTTTTTTAAAAAATTCATTTCCATTCCCTTGTTTTGATCCTCCAAAAAAGAAAAGGGTTTTCGCGGGTACTTACATGTATGGTATTCAGTTTTGTTTCGGCAGAATCTCATCTGCCATCATCAGGCTTCTGTATTGTGTTCTCACAATATTGACTCACAGACGAACACTATACAGAAGCCTGATGATGGCAGATGAGATTCTGCCGAAACGTTGCTACAGCTTTAAAAGCACAACTATAATGACATGGGAAAATACCCAAACAAAGCTGAATACCATATATCTATATATCTATATCTATATACATGTAATTACACATTCCTAATATATTTCCCTACAAGTTTTAAATTAAACACCAATATATGTTCCATGTGGTATCCCTCTTATAGAATCCCTAACCCTTATCTCTAAATTTTTCAGCTTTATTATTTATTTTAATTTTGGCCAACTTTCTCCTTTCTAAATTTCCCTGGTCTTCCTTCTTTCCTTCTAACATTTCACCCATCTTTTCTCCCCCCCTTTCCTGTTCTCTTTTTTGAAGTTTCTTCTTGTATAATTACTTCTTCTTTTGTTTAATCCTGGGAGTGTTTTCTCTTTTATTTATTAACTCTCATCAATGTCATAGTTTTAGTTCCTTTAGTGTCTTTTGGCAATGTCTCTTGTTCTCCATGTCTGTCTGAGCCTCTTTCTTCTTCCTTTAACTCCGCCTCACTGGAATTTCTTTGTTCTTCAACCATTCCCATTATTTTCTTTTCCAATATTTCCAATAATTCCCTTTTTTCTTTCAACATTCCTTTTACCATTTGTAATTCCAACTTAAAGTCTTTGCTTATTTCTTCCATTTTTATAGTAAATTATTAATATTCAAAGTCTTTTTTTGCAATCCTTGCCAAAAGTCTCCTTTTATTTTATTTCTTTTTTTAATCTTTATGTCTCTTTGTCACGATCAACACCCAACAGTCCCAGGAAATTGCATTTATATATCCTCTTGGTAGAATTTCTCCCCCTTTTTTCAAAATTTCCGGGGTTCTTGTTATTTTATTTGTCTTTTCTTTCATAACAGTTATAAGTACAGTAATTTTCCATAGGAAAAAAAGTATATGACCATTAGATGGCGCACTGTATCACTTTCCACTTTTTAAAGTTCTTTTCTTTTCTCTTAGTTATATTAAACAATAATTTCCAACCATTTCCACAATTAATTTTCTTGATATTAACCAATTCCAGGCAAGTCCAGCATTGAATCCAATGCCTAATTAATGCCAATTTATGTCATTCAAAGTTTAGTCTCTAATTTCATTATAGCTTTTTATGAACCAATTTTGTTTACCTTGTATTTTCCTCTTTTTTTTCTGTCTGAAATCAATAGTTTCATCAGAGATTTCTGACTGTACAAAGTATTTTTCCAATGATGCTATAGATGTAGCAGATTTAAGGATGTTTTTGACTATTTGTTCATTTTGGTTGGTAATGTTAATCTCTTCCAAATTTTGCAATAGAGCAAAGTGATTTGATAGATTAATCTCAAAATAGCTTTTCCCCCCTAACAGCTTATCATTCTTTCTTTTTGTTTTTTCTGACATCTGTATCATTTTCATACATTCTTTTCGACAATCTATCTTCACTTCAGCTCGTACCATTCTTTGGTCACTTCCAACATTAAAACAACTGATAATAGTACAATTACAGAATAGGGTTTTATCACTTGACATAATGTAGTCAATTTTACTTGTGTACCCAGATGGACTCTTCCATGTCCACTTTCTACTATCTTTTTTCCTGTAAAATGAGTTCATCATACAAAGTTCCTGTCTTTCAGCAAAATCTACTAGTCTGTCTCCTCTGTTATCCTGTTCATCACTTCAGGTGCTGTTTTTCCTATTCCTGCATTAAAGTCACGTTGGTATTTTGTATCGGCATTGTTCTTCGTCTTGAAGGCGAGACACATTATCGTAAAACTCTTTCACCTCATCATCATTATAGCTTATTGTTGGCGCATAATCTTGGATGATTTGAAGCCTGTATTGTTTATTCAGTGGAATGATGCATTGGGCTACCCTGTCTGATAGACTTTCAAATTTTACTTTCAGAGTCTTTCAGCTTTTGGTTGGTGAGAAAACCAACTCCGCCACATCGTCCATCTTCAGTATCTCTAGTGTAGAGTAAATGCCTAGACTTATCCAATTAAACTCAATTGTCATCTTTTCGTCGTATTTCACACAATCCAATGATATCCCATTGCATTTTGTTGAGTTCAATCAGAAGTTCTCCTAGTTGAGCATCCATTTCCGTTGTTCGAATGTTGACCGTTCCTATAAAGTCCAAAGGCAGCCTAATTTAACCCGATGATTCTTGGCACCCTCTGCCTTTGTGCAGGTCTTTTCCACTGCTGTGGGTAGTTGCTCTAGGGTCTCTGGGGAATGAGGACCATTTTTGAGGTTGTATTGGCATGTGGAAGGAATAGCCAATAATCTGCCACGCTGACAGATGTGATCGGCATTAATCTGGGGTAAAAACATATGCAATCACTTTATAGATTTTAAATCTTTGATTGGAAGCTGCCCAGAATTGGCTAAAAGATGGGCAACTATATAAAAGTTTTAAACAAAGAAATAACAAAATGCAAGCAAATGGTAGCCTGAGAGAGATGCAGGAAAGGCTTGCCTGCCTTTCTCTGTGCCTGCTGCTTCCGTGTTTCAGCCACAGGAGCCCCGAGCATCAGTGCAACCCAAACGAATGCAAAATGCGGAAGACACCACATCTGATCCAGTTTTTCAGGGCAGCCTGGGTGGGAGCAGAAACCCTGTCTCTCCTTCGTGCATGCTCTGAATGCTTCCTCCTTTCACCTCGTGCCCTCCCACGCCCGCCTGCTGCGGTTTTCGTGCCCTGTTACCCTTCCACTTGGAGTGACAGATCTGCACAACGTGTCTCTCTCCCCCTGCCCCTTTGTTTCTGTTGCTGCCTTTGCTGTTTCCCGGTTCTTCAGGATGGGACCTTCTTTATGGAGTTTGTTCGAAGCCCCCGCGCAGCGCCTCTCTTCCACACACAGGTCAGTTTTGGCAGGTCGAGCGCTCTTTGTGGCAATGCTACACAATGTACTTGGAGCCCACATTCCTCCCTGGGGAAGGCTGAGTCCGTCAGCCTTTCCAGGAAGACCAACAAGAAACACGACCAGAGGAACCACTTCTACTTTATTGTAAAGCTACGTTCATAGAATCTTGCAAGCCTGAAAGAACAAATCTCTCAATATCCGCCAGAAACTTTGGGCGGTCCCTTTCTCCACCCATTGTACAGCTGAGGGCTGTTTCCTCTCTTGTCCGATTGTTCCCTCAGCAAAATCTCTTCACCCTGTTTTTCAAGGCCTTCTTTCCCACATACCATGACAGAGTCAGCATGAGTTACCAGCATGTGGTTTGGTTGAAGAGAAAAATGCTTTTTGCCTGCCCCTTTTTGGTGCCCTTTCCGTTCCTGGACTGTCCGGTTTTCCTTAGAAAGCAACTAAGCCAAAAGCTCTTGGCCCTTTTCCCTGTAGAGACAGGAGAAAAGTCTATGGGAGCTGGACCCCGCTCGGCCTTCAGCATCCTGCCTAGTTAGTGCCAAGGAACGGAGATGGTTTACAAGTTCTTGGCAACTAGATGTATGGTGGGCTTGATGTTTGAAAGACCTGAATTCCCCATTAGAGAAAAAGGAGCTCACACATAACAGCCCCCCATTTTCTCGCTTACAGCCTGGCCAGAATGACAGTGTGCTGACCTGGCTCCCAAACACGACAAACCCTCTGTCATTAACGAAATGTTTCCCTTATTAGGAGCGCCAGCAGCCCCAGCAAAAAGCTTCTCCCTCTCTCACAGCAGGCTAACAAGTCCGTCCAACAGGAAGAGGAGTAGTTGTCTGCCACATCTATTCATCTCCGCCCCCTGCCTTTTATCCCCAGAGCTAGGGTGGTGCCTCACTAGCAGCGGTGGCTCTTCTATCCCAAGGACTGGCCCATAGATTTCCACTGCTCTCCTCTCCTCTGCCTTCTGCATATCCATGTGTGCGGCACTGAACCCAGCTGTTCCTCCTCTTCCTCATCAGCCACCTCTAGACCTGGAGGCTGTTGACTCTCCATTTGAGGGCTGATGGACGGCCGGGCTCCCCCTCCGTCTCTGTCTCTGACGGTGCCATTCCCTCTTCCCCCTCAGAGCTCTCAGGTTGCCCTGATGCTGGCCCTGACTCCCACGCTGCCTCCTCATCTGATTCGGCTGCCAGAGGGGCCGGCGGCCGACAGGCCACAACAGACAGCGTGGCTGTGCTACTGACTGGACTGAGAGCTGAAGGCCATTGTTGTGTCAAAGGGCTGTCAGTTAAAGAGGTCCGTGGGTGGTGCTCTCTGCTCCAGATCTTGTGGACGTTCTGCCCCAGTTGGCTTGCACTGCTGTCTGAGGTTTAGCTGGGCAGATCCAGGTCCAGGTGGAGCCCTCCCTGAGAGTGAGGGTGCTGGCAGAGGAGGAAGGTTGCCCCTGAACATACCACAGCTGTATTTCTCGCCCGTAGCAATTTGATGACTTTAACGAGGAATTTTGGGCATTGAAGTCCACACATCTTCAATTTGCCAAGTTTGAGAAAACTCTGCTCCAAAACCAGTGCACGTTAGTTGTGCTGCTGCTTATTCTGCAGAGGAGGACTGGATGGGGCCCCCAAAGAAACGATTGCAATGGATTCAGGACAGAGCCATCTCGGAATGCAGAAGAAACCGGCTGACTCTTTGCTTCAAGCAGGTGGGGAACCTGTACCTTTTCTCTGAAAAGGCACCTGACCACCAGGAAAGAATCGAAGCCATGCGCTCCCCTGGCTCCCCTTTCAACGCTTGGGATGTTACTCGAGAGAAAAGCAAAAATAGAAAAAAGAACGGGCTAAGATTTCTTTTGAAGGGGCGCGGTGGCTCAATGGCTAAGATGCTGAGCTTGTTGATCAGAAAGGTCGGCAGTTCGGCGGTTCGAATCCCTACCGCCACATAATGGAGTGAGCTCCTGTTACTTGTCCTAGCTTCTGCCAACCTAGCATTTTGAAAACACATAAAAATGCAACTAGAAGAATAGTAACTTTGGTGGGAAGGTAACAGTGCTCCGTGCATCTTCAGCATTTAGTCATGCCGGCCACATGACCACGGAGACGTCTTCGGACAGTGCTGGCTCTTCAGCTTTGTAACAGAAATGAGCACTGCCCCCTAGAGCCGGAAGCGACGAGCACGGAGGTGCGAGGGGAACCTTACCTAAGATTTCTTTTATGGGCAAGAAAGTAAATTGTACTTGGAGCAGTTTCTCCCTGACATAAATTGGGATTGCTTCTAAGTAAACCAGGACAAGTCAATAGTTTGTGGAAGATTTAGGAACTGGCAAAGGAATTAACCATTTCCAGTAAAAGAGGTAAAGATTCCTCAGTATTAATTCATAGATGCTGGAAAAAATCTTCTTTTTCTTAGCACAGAATTGGCAGTTGGAGATGTTACCATCGATGGGTGGCTGTTTTCTCATGGGTTTTTCCTCCAGATGTTGCTTTAGGGCAAATGGAAGTTGGCCTTTCTGAGGCCTGATGGTTCTAGAACAGGGGTGGGCAAACTTTTTGGCTCGGGGCGCATTGACTTTTAAAATTTGACAGACGGGCCGGGCCAGCACAAGATTTTTTGGGAATCGCCTCCCCACCCTTCCCCCTCTTCTCCTTCCCCTCCCCTCGGAGGCCCCTGAGTCAGGAGTTGCTACTGCTGGCGCGGCTTCGCGCGCTCCAGTCCCGCGTTGCCTCGGGAAGAGAAAGGCAAAAGGAAGAGCCGCGGCGGTGCTTTGCAATGGGAGCAGCGGCACCGGAGGCTCAGGCTCAGTGGCTCCTGGTTTTGCCTTTTCCTTCCCAAGGCAACGCAGGACTGGAGCCGCTCGAACTGCGCCGGCGGTAGCAACTCCTGACAGCCCCAGCCGGACACCTGAGCGGAGCCGGGCGAAACTGCCTGTTGCTGCTGCCGGAGCACTGCCGGAGTCGCCTCCTCCAAGCAGCCTGCCCGCCCACGGGCTTCCCTCTGCCGTGCGGCTCGGGGCCAGGCACGGCGCCCGCGAGTTAAAAGGCGGAAGTTGCTGGGAAGTTGCTCGGGTGCTGGGAGCAGGCTTTTAAAGTGCCGCCTGAGCAAAGTTTAAGCAGCCCGCCCGCCCGCCGGGCGGAATCCTTCCTGCTCCTCGGCGGGAAGACGCTCCAGCCTGCAAACTTTGCCTTTGCAACGTTTAAGCCTGGAAGCCTGAAACCCAAGCAACTTCCCAGCAACTTTCGGCTTCCTTTTAACTCGCAGGCGCCGTGCCTGGCGGAGGGGAAGCCCGGAGCCTCCTCCAAGCAGTCTGCCCGCCCGCCCGCCAGGCTTCCCCTCTGCCGCGAGGCTCGGGCCAGGCGCGGCGCCTGCGAGTTAAAAGGAAGCCGAAAGTTGCTGGGAAGTTGCTCGGGTGCTGGGAGCAGGCTTTAAAGTGCCGCCCGAGCAAAGTTTAAGCAGCCCACCCACCCGCCGGGTGGAACCCTTCCTGCTCCTCGGCGGAAGACGCTCCAGTCTGCAAACTTTGCCTTTGCAAAGCCCTGGAAGCCCGGAAAACCGAGCAACTTCCCAGCAACTTTCCGCTTCGTTTTAACTCGTGGGCGCTCGCGCCTCGCCCCCGAGCCGCACGGCGGAGGGAAGCCCGGGCGCCGCCGGGTCACCTCCTCCAAGCAGCCCGCTTGCCCGCCCGCCCACCGGGCTTCCCCTCCGCCGCGCGGCTTGGTATCAGGCGCGGCGCCACGAGTTAAAGCGAAGCGGAAAGTTGCTGGGAAGTTGCTCGGGTGCTGGGAGCAGGCTTTTAAAGTGCCGCCCGAGCAGGACCGCCGAGCCGGGAAGCGGGGCACCAAGGCAGGGCAAGGCTCCACCAGCAGCGGCCTAGCTTTAGGTGGCTCCAAGCAGCCCGCCCCGCCAGCCGGGTGGAACCCTTCCCGCTCCTCGGCGGGAAGACGCTCCAGCCTGCAAGCTTTGCCTTTGCAAAGTTTAAGCCTGGAAGCCCCGGAAAAAAAGGGGATCGGCGGGGACTCACCTTCGGAGAGGTCGCACTCGAAGGTGATTTGAATTCCCAGCCGAGGCCTTTGCAAATTTCTTTTCTTTCCTACCCCTAGATCGCTCCGCACTGTTTTGCAGCTTTGGGGCCACGCGACACAGGGCAATACGCCACGCCCAGCGATTTTTTTTTCAGGGGCGGGCCGGATTGGACAGACCAATGGCAGCGATTTTTTTTCAGGGCGGGCCGCATTGGACAGACCAACGGGCCGGATGTGGCCCGCGGGCCGTGGTTTGCCCACCCCTGTTCTAGAAGATTTTGTTCTTTGAGTGGAGTTGCTGTCAGGGCTGCAAGACTATCCATTTCTCAGGCTAAAATCATTTCATAGCCTTTGATGTAGTTCTTGAAACCCAAAGAGAATGGTCCCCATCCAGAGGCCATTTTCAGAATAAGTTGAGGCGCCCTCCCACCCTCTCATTCCCTTAATGAACTGGGAACAGGATGTCATGCCCTTGTTAGAGTCGGACTCTGAGGGAGAGGAGGAACAGCCGACAGGGAGTGGAGGTGTGGAGGAGGCTGGGGAAGGGCAGAGATCGGCTGGGCAGTCAGAGGCCCATCCCCTCTTCATCCTGGGGCACGCAGGGAGGAATGGAGAAGGAAACAACTTGGCTTACGAGAGAGGAAGCGGCCATGATCCCCCTCATTGGTTGCAGCTGGGGAGAATAGTATATAAGAGAGACGGTTACAACACAGGTTGCTAGAAGCAAAGTGTGTTTTATTTTGGGCTGAAGTTATCTTAGTTGGCGTCCTTCCAACAGACTGTGCCTTGTTATCTCCTTGAAGTTGGTAATTACTTATCCTGGTCCGTTGTGGAATTTCCTTCATTGTAGTTATGTTTTGGGTTTTTATTTCACCTCTATCTGCTCACTAAGTTTGGACTGTATTGCTTTCTTTTGAAGACTATTTTTGAGTAAGTTTTATCTCCAACTGAGAATTATTTGAACAGTGGGGCCAAGTTGGAGGCATTAAAGGACATTTATTTACGTTTCGGATTTTGTTACATTTGTGTTACATTCCGGGTGATCACAGGAATGACCCGGAAGCACATTTGCCACACGAGGCTCAGTGGCATAGCAGAGAACACACTGCGAGGTCCTGTCCCAGGAAATCATGGAAGGCGAGCAGGTAGATGCTCTTGAACCTGTGGTGGAGAGAACCGTCCTGCACTTTTTCGTGCCAGAGGAGTTTATGCAAGAACACTTTCTGTTGAATTGGCCTTTGACCCAAGTCCATCCATCTCCTACGTGACTGTCTGCAGCTTGAAGAAGTTGCTCTCCCTGGGCCTCCCTGGGTCAGCGTTCCAGCAAACCTCCATTCCCATCAGTAACTCCGAGACAAGCATAACCTCAAAAGCACCTTTATTAGAATAGCACCTGGCACACCTGTGGAATCTTGAAACTAAAAGTTTCCCGGACTTCCCACAATGTCCCAAACTACAATCCATCCCCTTTTTTTCCCCATCATCACATTGCATGGACCAATCACTATCCATCCCATCCCTTTTTCTCTGCTGCACCACACTTAAGAACCTTGAACTAAGAAAAGAATTTTATTTTGTCTACTTAGAACTACTCAGTTGAAATCACCCCCCTCCCACTTCCTCAGGCTATGTGGCAGCGTGGAGTAGGGCTTCACGCCCTGGTAGGCTTGCAGTGAGTTGGACGGGTCCCTCCTGCCCGCTGCAGTCTACGTCCTTCAAGACAGTCTCTCGCTCTCTCTGACCGTCCAGTCCTTGGTCCCCAGTCAGCTCCTCTGGAAACACCAGGTTATTCATGGGAGAGATGGAAGCCCGAACAAACGGCAGGGCTCTTTGTGCTCCTGATCTGAGCGTGGGAAGGAAATTCCAGGCCACCCAGATTATTATGTTACCTGTCTTAACGAGTTCTGAGCATCCCACCAATTGTCATTTTCAGCACCAGGATGGATGTTTTCATTATTGAAGCATTGCGATGCTCCTGAAACTGCCAAGTCTTACACAGGGCCAGCTCAAAGTTCCTCTGCGCACCTGCAGGGATTTTTCAGGTGTTTTCAGGCCGATGACCTCCATAGCGGCCACTGCTTCCCTTCCCCCAGGTCTCTGTCGATCAGTCTGTCCCAGGAACCCTGGAAGGCAGCACTGCTATCAGCACCGCCCAGCCTGTAGACCGTAGCAGTGTTCAAGCCAGCTCTCTCCACGGAGGGGACCAGATCTCGGCCACCTCTGGTCCTGTGGAAAACAGGTAAGAAGGGCCAGGTGGGGCTTTCTCTGAAGATGAAGTAATAACGTAATCAAGGAAGAGTCATGTGAACTGGAGTAGGAGATCGGTCCTTAAGCCGACATGCCCTGCCTTTGTGACCGTCCTGCAGCCACTTTCCCTTGAGCCTCAGTGGCGCAGTGGTTGGAGTGCAGAACTGCAGGGCTACTTCTGCTGACTGCCAGCTGCCTGCAGATTGAATCCCACCAGGCTCAAGGTCGATTCAGCCTTCCGTCCTTCCGAGGGGGGGTAAAATGAGGACCCAGATTGTTGGGGGCAAGAGGCTGATTCTGTAAACCGCTTAGAGGGAGCTGTGAAAACACTACAAAGCAGTATATTAGTCTAAGTGCTATTGCTATTCCCAGCTGAGGGCGTGTTTTCTTTCACTTCTGCAGCTCCCAGCCACCCTCCGCCAGTTCCCTGACATCTTCATCTACTTTGTTGGAAATCCTTGAAGCACTGAAGCATCCCACGTAGGTTTCTTCAGCTCCCCTTGCCTCTTGGCACCCCTTGTCTGGAAGAGGGGGTGGCAAGGGGACTCCAGTCATTTCTCTCCTGGCAGGATCTCAAGGCCAGCGCAGGGGCTGGTGGGGGGAGGGGGCAATGGGCAGAGGTTGGGGACAGGTGAGGAGATGCCCCTCACCTGGGCCTTGCTTGGCTCTCAGCACAGGGATCCAGCTGCTGTCTGAACAGAAGGGCCTCTCCCCGTCCTGCTTCATCAGCGCAGAAGTCGTGCACTGGCTGGTGAACATGGTGGAAGGGGTGCAGACGCAGGCCATGGCCGTCGACATCATGCAGGTGAGGAGCTCTTCACCGCCTGGGTGGAATTCCTCCCTTCTGCCCTGAGGAAGGCTGGGCATCGCTTAAGGAGCCTCGATGCCCAGTGGGGAGGGAGGCAGGGAGGGAGGATGGCTTCCCGCCCGGATCTGGGGACTGTTAGATAAACCTCAGCCTGTTCCTTGGCCTTGCAACAGGCTCTGTTTCCTCCCTTGGGGATTCCAGGTGCTTCTCCCTGTAGTCTAAACCAGGGGTGTCCAACCTTGGCAACTTGAAGACTTGTGGACTTCAACTCCCAGAATTCCTCAGCCAGCAAAGCTGGCTGAGGAATTCTGGGAGTTGAAGTCCACAAGTCTTCAAGTTGCCAAGGTTGGACACCCCTGGTCTAAACTGAGATGAGCTGTTTCTGAAGGCAGCAGAACTCCTGGCTGTGGACCAGGATTCCCCCCCCCCTCCTTTGCCTGCATGGCTACCGGCTGAAGCGGATCTTCCTTTCACCTTCTCTCCCTCCGACACGCTCTAGAAAATGCTGGAGGAGCAGCTGATAACCCACGCTTCCGGAGAGGCCCTTCGCACCTTCATTTATGGGTTTTATTTCTACAAGATTGTGGACGACAAGGAGCAAGAGCGAGGTCAGGTTCCGGGCGGTTTGGGGGCCACCCTGTGTCCCCTTGGCAGCCTCCACCCTTGGCTGGCTAGCTCCTTGGAAGGCGAGTTTTTCATTCCTTTTCCACGGGCCTCTTTTGTGTCGGGCTGAGGGAAAGGAATGAAAACTCTTTCCTTGTATCCAACTGCGTTTCGGAGATGAAAAGCCACGCGTTGCATTGATCACGGCCCCTCCTCCTGCCCTCGCCCTCCTCTGCTCTGAAGGAGCCCCAGGAGCTCCTGGATTGGGGAGGGGGACAGACGGCTCTCACCTCGAGAGACACACACACCGCCCCTGCCCAGGGGTGGGCTGCTCCTGGTTGGCCCCAGTTCGGGCAAACCGGTAGCTCTGGCCCTGACCACCACCATCCCCCGCCACCGCAGTCTGTCCTATATTTCCATGTTTTGCCGCTCGCCTGAGTCGCGTGGCACAGCAGATCAGCTGCTCTGCTCAGCAGGGCTGTGGTAGAAGTGAGAGCTTTAGGCGGTGTTCAAATGCTTCGCCCGCTCCCCAAATCGGTTGTTACACCGGCTGAGTCCCACCACTGCCTCTGCCCAAGGGGCAAGAAGCGGCCACGTGTCCGCCCACGTGACTTCCCCCGATTCCCTCTGCTGGGGACGGTCGCCGAGACCGACTCCTGAGCAGGGAGAGGGGTCCTCCCCATCTCCTGTGGGCCGGGCAGGGGAACCTTCCCCGGGCCCCGGGTAGCGTCGGCCGCCCGCACGGAGCTTCTCTTCCCCTCTTCTTTCGCAGGGGGCATTCAGCAGCCGGCCCTGTGGCACACAGCAGCCAAAGACGAGTTCTCCGCCTTCCAGCGGAAGTGGTTTGAGGTGGCTTTTGTGGCAGAGGAGCTCCTTCATTCTGACATCCCGGCCTTCCTCCTGCCGTGGCTGCCCAGCCGCCCGGCCTCCTACGCCAGCAGGCACAGCTCCTTCAGCCGCAGCTTTGGAGGGCGGAGCCAGGCGGCAGCGTTACTGGGTAACTGGGGTGTAGAGGGTGGCTGGGGGTTTCAAGCGGTCCCAGATGCGGGGTTCCTGTTCCTCCAAGCTAGGTGGGAGCTGGCCAGGAAGAGGGGGGAGGAGGAGGAGGAGGAGGGTGATCTGGAAATGTTGCATTGGCTCCCCTATTAGGCCCTTTAAGCCAGGGATCGCCAGCCTTGGCAATTTCAAAGACTTGTGGACTTCAACTCCCAGAATTCTGAGTTCTGGGAGTTGAACTCCATACGTCTTAAAGTTGCCAAAGTTGGAGATTTCCTGCTTTCGACCATGACGGGCTTTGCTGTTCCAAAATCATCTGAGAGCTAAATCGGTAAGTATGGACTACTTGTAAAAATAATTCAGATACTCTTTTAGTCAAGACAGGTAATCAATGCCACAATGGAATGCTCATTTCCTTATTCTACCCGGGTTGAGGTGCCTCAGGGGGCACCCAAAGAAACAGGACCGCAGAGTCTCTGGAGCAGCCAGCATGAAACTCCTGGCGTAAGGGTTGCTCCTGCTCCCTCGGCTGCTTGCAGTAACCCAGGGGAGCCAGAAAGTTGCCAAATGGCTCATAATCTCCAATTTGTTCTTCCTTCCTTCCCCTATTCCTTCCCTTGGGCTCCTCCCCGGGCAGCTGCCACAGTGCCAGAACAGCGGACGGTGACCCTGGATGTGGACATAAACAACCGCACGGACCGGCTGGAGTGGTGCAGCTGTTACTACCATGGCAACTTCTCCCTCAATGCTGCCTTCGAGGTCAAGTTGCACTGGATGGCGGTGACGGCGGCTGTTCTCTTTGAGATGGTGAGCTCCGGCAGACGGGCACCCCTGGGGCGTCAGACCAGGCCTGCTGGTCTCCAAGGCCGTGCCTGGCCCTCGGTTGAACCCGGCCCCACTAAAGGCTCCCGTCCCCCTCTGCTGTTTCCACAGGTCCAAGGTTGGCATCGCAAAGCCACTTCCTGTGGGTTCCTGCTGGTCCCCGTCCTGGAGGGGCCATTTGCGCCGCCCAGTTACTTGTACGGAGACCCCCTTCGAGCCCAGCTTTTCATCCCGCTCAGCACCAGCTGTCTGCTGAAAGAGGGCAGTGAGCACCTCTTTGATGGTGAGGAGGGAGGGAGGGGGCGATGGGTTGCTTTGCTTGTAGGTCATGCCAGGGGTGAGGATCTGCCCCAGCGCCTCTCCCAAGGAAGCAAAATTCTTGAAACCAGGCACACTCCAAAAAGAGACTTTGACTGGGAGAGAGGGGGGAGGGGGTTGCAGGAAAGTCAGGCGGAGTCTGAAATCCAGGCCCCAAGCGTAGAGCTAACTGTCCCCTTCCACCCCAGCGCCCTCTCTCTAGCCAATCATCCGCCGCAAAGGTGTTTTGGCCGAGGACGCATGGTGGAAAGATACCATCCTCGGGGCAATGCGGCCTTGAACACTCTGTGTGGGAACCGGTCGAGAGGAGTTGATGGAGATAGTGTGAACCTCCCGCCCACCCCTCCAGCTCCCGAGCAGTTACAGCAAAAGCGAAAGCATGTAAACTATGCCTGATGCCTTCCAGAAGTGGCAGCCTTCCCACAGGGACCCGACACAAGGGCCTCTTATTCTCTTATCCCGGTGGCCACTCTGTTTGTTATTCAATTGATATGCTGCCTATCTCGCTACCAAGTTACCATTACAATATCATAAAAGCAGAGGTAAAAACATGAAAGGTTCAATTAAGTTAAAACAAGAATACAACAGGAACACAGGTGGGATCTTCGTCCTAGTCCACTAACCGTCCCCAAGGAGGAATGCCCCATCAGACCCCTGGCCAATCAGCAGTTCCCGCCTTCGTAATTGGGAAGGTGCGCTCTTTCTCTACCTGAACCCCCAAAAAGACTTGGATGGGTCCTCTTAGGAGGAGGAGGAGGTCTGGCAAAGAGAGGCAGGAGAGTGGGGTCCAGAGAAGGAGAGGGAAGAGAGCCACGAGGCCCAGCCACTCCTCCGCTAGTCCAGAGCCGGCGGTTCCAGAGCAGAGTCCGGGCAGGGAAGGGCCTTGTCTACTAAGCGTTGCTTGACCCTCCAAACTACACTGGGATGGGAGAGGCCGAATCCCCTGGAGATTTGGGGAGAGAAGGTCAGGGCTGTCTTGGGACCAAACCCAGGCGACACAGGAGCATTTCCCAGCTGCCAAGGTCTCCTCCTGCTTCTCTTTGCAGGCTTTGAGCCAGAAACCTATTGGGACCGGATGCACCTTCTGCAGGAGGCCATCGCACACAGGTGAGCGGGGTGGGTGCTGCTGGCAAGGAGGTGGGGGGTGCAGTGGGTGCCGGAAGGAAGCTAGGAAGCGTGCAGTGCCTCCTCTGCGAGGCTGAGCTCTTGCTTTACTTTTCCTCCCTCTGCTCCTAATCCAAAGAAGGGCCACGGTGTTGGATGGGCACATTTCAGGGGGGCCATGAAGCTCCTGGCAGGCCAGGCTCCTGTGGGACATGACGTGCCTCTCCGTGCGTGCTCAACAAGAGCTGTGCTTTCTTCCCACCAGGTTTGGATTCGTACAGGATAAATACTCAGCCTCTGCCTTCAACTTCCCTGCAGAGAACAAGCCCCAGTATATCCACGTTACAGGTGAGCTCGGTTTCCCTTCGGGAGTGGAGCTGGCAGGCCCTGCACCGGCTTCTGGGCAAGTGGGCGACCCATCCAAAGGGGGTGGGGGCTGCAGCCCTGGTCTCTGGCAGTTCCAGGACCCCACCAGACAGCAAGGAAGCAAGAGGAGCCTCCCTCCTGGGTGCCCACGTACCTCTGCCCTGCTGCTGCTTCTGCCGCTGGGCACAGGAGGAAGAGAGCTGCTTGCCATGGCTTCCTTCTGCTTTCGGTGCCCTGATGGCCTCTGGCGGGTTGATGGCCACTGCTAGACCGAAGGCCGGCCAGCTGCTGCGATGCTTCTTGCCCCTTCCCACCCTGCCAGTTTGCTTGTTTGTTTGTTTATGGAATTTATATTGTCAAGACTGCTTACAGAATATAAAAACCTCATATAAAAACAACTAATAAAAGAAAAGTCATATAATAAATTAATATACTAAAATCACTCCCCACCCCAATGACAGCATCTCTCTGGGTTCCCCAGGCCCGCTGGCAGAACCAGGTCTCCAGGGATTTCCAGAAGAACGTTAAGAGGGGGGACCGTTCTAATCTCCGGGGGGATGATGTTCCAGAGAGAGGGGGCCACTGTTGAGGTACTCCCCGTTAGAATGAGTGCACTCAGGGAAACGTAGTGAGAGTGATGTTGAATAACACACAACCAGCATACAGATGCGCTGAATAGTAAAATGTAGGTTTTACTTCCAGTAAACGGGTAAACAAAGTCCAACAAACAATCCAAATCATACACGGTCAAAGCAGTTAGTATCAGTCCAGGGATAATCCAAAAATGAAGTCAAGTATCATAAAGGGAGTTCAGTAAACGGAGTTTGCTAACAGTTGCAAAAACTCACAGCAATCCAAGCAGAACAGCGATCAGGCAAATAGGGCAAAACAGGAAACGCAAGAAGAAAGAAACCAGGTTTCTGGCTCCATCTTATGGCCGTTGGAGGAACCTCAGCCAATCACACTTAGAGCATTCTCTTAAAGATACAGTATTAAATTACTATCCTGGTTTATATATTTCCAACCCAACTGTTAGGTGACTCTCATTCCTAACAGCCACCACGGTGAAGGCCCTCCTCCTTCCGGGTCCCACCAGGGGTATCTCCCTCGGGGATGGGACCCACAGCATCATTTCAGAACTCCGCTTTGCTCCGGAAGAGCTCTTGGGTCCCAGCAACGCAGCTGTGTGTAAAACCAGAGAACGCTTGTCAAGTCCAGTTTCACAGTAGCAGCCCACCTCCTAGGACAGGGGTGGGGAACCTTGGCCCTTTTACGACTTCATGCCGGGTCAGGGATTCTGGGAGTCGGAAGTCCACATAAACAGCCTGAGGTTCCCCACCCCTGTCCTAGAAGAAGCCCCGCCGCCCCCCCCCTCCGGTTGAGGTCAGCCCAGCAGACGCGTCCCACGCAGGAAGCTCCCGTCCCCTGAAAGCCTTCCTCTCCCCACTCAGGCACGGTCTTCCTCCAGCTGCCGTACTCCAAGCGGAAGTTCTCCGGGCAGCAGCGCCGCCGACGCAACTCCACCAGCTCCGCCAACCAGAACGTCTTCTGCGAGGAGCGCATTGGCTACAACTGGGCCTACAACACCATGCTGACCAAGACCTGGCGGTCCAGTGCCACGGGCGACGAGAAGTTTGCCGACCGGCTGCTGAAAGACTTCACGGACTTCTGCTGCAACAAGGACGGTCGGCTCGCCTCCTTCTGGACGGGCTGCCTGGAGAAGATGCACGCCAGCGCGCCCTGAGAACCGGCTTCTGCAGGCCGGGCAAAGCCCAATTCAGCCGGGAGCAGCCAAAGCCCCCGTGGCAGGCTTGGCATCTGAGCGAGCCGCCAGGGCCTGCAAGGGTCAGGCTGAGAGGAAAGAAGATTTGAGGAACCGAGAAATAGCGGACAGAAGTTTGTGCTGAGAGGCTTCTGGCCTGCTCCTGGGTGGCAGATGCTATGTATATATAAATATGTAAATATATACCGTATAAATACAGAATTTACAATTTAATCAATAGGAAAGGACATCCTTTCCCTCCCATTCCTTGTATTTTGATAAGCCTGCGGCCTCTTTCAACGGTGGGTAATTAGGAAAAGAGCAAAAATGGCCACGTCTGAAAAGATCCTGGTGGAAAGGGAGATTTTAAAGATGCTGGGTGGGAACAAGCCATAAATGCAGAGCAAGGCGGAGCCTTTGACTGGGAAGGATCAAGGAAGGAAGATGGGATCATCCCTTGCCAGGTGAAGGAGGCAGAGAGGGGAGCAGAAGGAAGCATCCCTGGCATGTTTGGTCTGGTGGTTAAAGCACCAGGCTAGTCACCAGGAGCTGTGAGTTCAAGTCCTGCCTCAGGCAAGGAAACCAGCTAGGCAGGGGTCCCCAACCACCGGTCCGCGGACCGGTACCGTCCGTGGAACAAGTCCTACCGGGCGCTGGTTGCTAGAGCGCCGCCATCTTGTTTTGATGAAAAGTGCTTCCGTGAGCTTTTCTGGGTAGAAAGCTCACCGGAAGCACTTTTTCATCAAAACAAGATGGCGGCGCCCAGCTGATGCCGGTACCGGGCCGCGGCATAAAAAGATTGGGGATACCGGGCCGCGGCATAAAAAGGTTGGGGATCACTGAGCTAGGGGACTTTGGGCTAATCATAGTCCAGCTTCAGGCATCAAAGCCGGCTGGGTGACCTCCGGCCAGTGACTCTCAGCCCAGCCTTCCTCACAGGGTTGTTGTGGAGAAAATAAGAGGAATATTCTCCAGCGAGAGCTATTTCTAAAAGTTTAAGGAAGGCGGACTATCAATAAAAGAAATGCATAATAAATAAACCGGGGCCCACGTGTGGCTTCCCAGGGGAAGGAAGGGCCTTGCTAGCTGCCTCCACGTTCCTGCTGGTTCCAGACAGCCCATTTCCCGAGAGGGATGAGGATTCACGCGAAGGAGCACCTGGTGTCCACCTTGCCAGGCGATGGGCAGAAGCCGGTGAACGAACCGGAAGGGCAGCATCAGCATCGGAGGCACTACAGGGAGGAGGCAGAGAGCAAGGCTGTGGGGGCCAGAGGTGGAGGCAAAGGAGCCGGGAGCCTGCATAGAGTTGGGGAATTTGGGCGAGGAGGCCTCCTCCTTATTTAGTAAGTTTGTGGGATGCCAATCTCTCTGGGCATCGGTCCAAGTGAAGGGGCGGTGGGAGTGCAGCCTGCCTTCCCCCCAAACCCCCCTGGCTTCAGTGGTGCCTTTGGGGTACTTGCTGGTGCTTCCAGCCACCAGAGAGAGAGAGGTAGGGGTGTGTGTGTGTGTGTGTACACTAAAAGGGCTTTTCTTCTTCTTCCGTGGGAGCCGCGTCGGGAAGGGCAAACTCGTCACCTGAGCCAGAGAAGGGAAGCCGGGCCTGGGCCCGCGCCAGAGCCCTCCTCGGGAAGCAAGACGGCAAAGCTCGGGGAGATAAAAAGGGGTCCCGGAGCTCCCCGCTCCCGCTCCCTGCTCGGGGTCGCCTTTGGAGGGAGGCGGGCGGCCCCCGTCCCTTGCCCGCCCCAGCCGAGAGGGAGGCTCGGTCGGCGGGAGGAAGAGCAACCCCCCCCCATTGCAACCAGTAACGTTTGGCCGCCCAAGCACGGAGCGGGCCAGAGCTTCGAGCCCGGCAGCGGCGCCGGGGAGGCGGGCAGGAGCTGTGCGTCTCGGCCGGGACCGGCAGGCAACGGAGCCCCGGGGGGCCCTTTTCCCCGCTGCCGGCCATCCCTGCTGCGGCCCGAGTCCGGAGCGGCGCTTCCTCAAGCCTGGCGGGCGCTTCAACCGAAGGATGAAGCGCTGGGACCGGGGTGGCTCCCGGGACTCTCTCCTTGCAGGAAGGCGCTTGGCCGCAGCCCCGAACTCCGCCGCCTCCCTGCCAGCCTGGAGCCGAGCAGGCCTGTCTGCAGCGCCGCTGTGGGCGCCTCCGACGGGGCGATGGGCAGCGGGAGCCCCCAAGAGGCGCTTCGTGGCGGGTGAAGCGCCTGAGGAGGCACCGATTCCCCACTTGCGAGCAGCTGGCGTGGATGGGACACTTTCACTGGGGAAGCTTTGAGGGCCCGGCTGGTGAAATGGGGAGGGGGCAATCCGGCTTCCTTGCCCGGGCCACAGGGGACGAGCTGGGTGGGCGAGCTATGCTGGCTCGGGAGTTCTGTGGGGTTCAAGCCCACAGGTGGCACAGCTGCCCTGGGGGTGGTGAAAACCGGACTCCCCCTCCCAATTCCCCGCCTTTACTGGGGGAAGGATAGGGATGGCCTGGGCTGGGCTCTCCCCACCCCTCCCCACCATGGTTGGGAGGATGCCAGGAACTCAGATAAGCAAAGACAACACTCAACATGCATCTCTTTTAAACTTTCCTTCCCAGGTGTGCCTAATGAAGGGAATCAGGGCCCTTTCCTTCCCCCACCCCCCCAAGCCACCCAACCTATGTTGCTCTCTTCTCCATTCCTCCCTGTGTGCCTTAGGATGAAGAGGGGGTGGGCCTGGGTCTTCCTCTGAATTCCCTCTCCCTTGTTCTACCTCTTCCCTGCTCTGCCCAGCCGGACTTTGCCCTTCCCCAGTTTCCTCCACAGCCAACGGAGCCACACTCCCACTCCCTGTGTCAGCTGTTTGTCTTTCTCCTAGGATTCAGATTCCGACAGGAGCATCCCAGGCGCAGTTTGGGGTAATAAACGTCTCCCATTACTTTCTGCTCTTTAGAGCAGGGTTCTCCAACTTGAAGACTTGTGGACTTCAACTCCCAGAATTCCTCAGCCAGCAAAGCCTTAGTCTTAAAGTGGCCAAGGTTGGAGACTCCTGCTTCCCTTTCTCTTCTTTGTAGCAATCCAGATGTGCCTTACGTCTTTTCCCTTCCTTTTCCCAGTTCTTCTCCCAATGGCCCAGTTAGCATCAGATCTTACCCGGGCGCCGCCATCTTTTTCACTTCCGGTGGCGTCACGGAAGTGAAAAATTGCTTTTTTACCAAAACCAGATGGCGGCGGCCCAGCAACCAGCGGCCCGGTAAGGCTTGTTCCATAAGTCCGGCCCGGTACCGTCCGCGGACCGGTGGTTGGGGACCCTGCCTTACGTCTTTTCCCTTCCTTTTCCCAGTTCTTCTCCCAATGGCCCAGTTAGCATAGAACCTGGCCCAGAGCAACTAAGGCCTGGCTGGGGCCCAGGTAAGGCCCAGTTACAGGGAGTTCTCCTCGGGTTTGGCTGGATTATTATCGTTCCTTTTATGAAGACGCCTTTATAATAAGGACATCAATCTTAATGGCTTTCTAAAACGGTCCTATTTTAAGCCGTGAGTTGAAAAAAAATAAAGTATTTTGAATCCCCTTGACTGAAAATCAAACAGGTTTGGATTAGGGAGGGAACACTGCACAGTCCGTCTGAAGAAAACTGAACCCTCAGGTGCTTTGAGGGAGGGGAGCCACTTGGAGAACGTGCCAACCATGGAAAGGTGAGAAAGGCAACCTGTCAGCAGATGCTTTGGTGATGGTGCTGCTGTTGGAAGGAGGAGGAGGAGGAGGAGGAGGAGGAGGAGGAGGAGGAGGACCACCACAACAACTACCTCCTGGGAGAAGGTTTTCTGTGAGCCTTTCCTGCCTGTTGGACTTGTTCCCCAGGCCTCTGGCTGCAAGGAGAAGCCAGAGAAGCCTTAAACCAGGGGTGTCCAACCTTGGCAACTTTAAGACTTGTGGACTTCAACTCCCAGAATTCCTCAGCCAGCTTTGCTGGCTGAGGAATTCTGGGAGTTGAAGTCCACAAGTCTTAAAGTTGCCAAGGTTGGACACCCCTGCCTTAAACGCAGAGCTAGGATTACGCCTACCTTCCCTTAGAAAGACCATAGCAACCGATTGGTCAACTCATTCTCTTTCTGGGTCCCCTAAGGACCATGAAGAGTTTTAATATCATGGTAATATAAAGGATGGACAAGATGAAAGTATAAAAAAAATTATTAATTTGGAGGGGCAGCCTTTAAAATATTGCCCTTCCTGGGTAATCTGATCACAGGTGTGAAATGGATTCTTTCATCGTCTGGGTTTGTCTGAGAAAACGTGCTTTCTTTCATATTCTACTTTTTTTTGATCCTCCAAGAGGAGAAACACTAGACTTGGTCTTAAATCCTTGGAGGCACCTGCCCTCCCTCCAACTGGTACTGACTGGGAAGTCCAGGCGTAGCTCCATCATCCTAACTGGAGCTGCTGGGAGAAGCCAGCCTTTGCTCTTGGCAGTAACGGATGGATTGAGCCTACAGGGACAGTGGTAGATGCCACAACAGTTGGAAAATAAAAAACAAGGGGCTGTTGTGAAGTTTTCAGGCCAGAAGAGCTGTAGATGATAACAAAGCTGCATTTATCATGCATGGAAAAGTGTTGTGGCTCGGAGGTTTGAGCCTGCTTTGTCAGAGGTCGAGGACTTGGACAATGAGGAAGAGGAGGATTTGGCTCTGATGTTTGAGCCTGCTTTGTTAGAGGATTTGGAATTGCCTTCCTCCCCAGGACTTTCCTCTTCGGCAAGACCTTCCTCCCTGATTGTGCCTCAGGTGTCGTCAGATAATCAGGAGAGCGTATCAGAGTCTCTGACTGAAGATCAAGCCGAGGAATGCTGGCTTGATGCGAGGCAACGGCGCAGGAAAAAGTGCGAATTGCAACGCAGAAAGAAAGGACGAATCAGAGACTGAGATGAGGGACTGACACGCCCCACAGGGAATAAAAGTGGGTGTGTTCGCTCTGAGAACTTGTTCGGGACAACGTGTTAATTTGTGAGAGAAGCTCCGGAAGATTCTGTGTGTGGCGATAGCTTGTGATTTATGTTCTTGCTTTATTGTCGGACTTGGCAGACAGCTTGTGTGAGACTGCCAAGAACTTTCTCGGCTCAAGGAATTTAACCCTGTCATTACTGGACTTGTTTGCTTGTTTATATTCATTTGGAAATTTGGACTTCTCACCTCGTTTGCACAGGTGAGACATAACAGAAAAGTGTCTTCCTTTAGCATGTGGCTCAATTTGAAATGTCTGGGTAAATTAATAATGTAATGATTATGTGTACTCTCTTTTAATAAAATATATTTCTCAACCCAGAAAATAGAAACCTTTCTCCATTTGCAGGATAATGTCCTTCTACCTCTGTTCACAAGCAACCAAGCTGGTCCAGGTGAGCCAGCAGAGAGTCCACCTGCTTAATCTTTTGCCTGCTTTTCCAAAGGATGTGAAATTCCAGGCGTGGCTGGATTTAGCTTCCTTTGGGAGGAAGTTACAGGAGACTGATGGTTATTGTGTAGTAATCTTTGGATTTATATGTAGACATGCAGGCAGACAATATCACCAAAAGATGGCCGGTTTCCAAATTCTGAATTTAGTTTTCCTCGTGGTGGCATGTTTAGATGAACACTAGTGGTTCATCTCCACTCACGGCCTCCATAAAGATGTTGGCTTAACTTAACTGCTTCTGTGACAATACGTTGCTGTCTGGAAACGAAGGGAGAGCAGCTGCACCAACTCTGCCTGGTGCGCCATTTGCCACCAATCTTAGATCAGGGAGTCACTCCTGCCTTGGTCAGCCCCAGGTGCAAAACTCTCTCTCTATAAAGCTGTCCTTGAAGGCCACCAGAAGCTGCACAACTAGCCCCAACTGGCCAGGCAATATCCCTCCGCTTTCATTGCTCTTCTGGGTGCATTTGTTAGTTGCATCCAGTGAGTTAAGCTCCCTGCCCTTCACCAGGTGGGAAAAGTCCCTTTAATAATCCGTGCCTGCTTTCTGGCCTTTCCCCAGATGCTTTGGGATTCCACGAGTGATCCATTTCCTATCAACACCTGGGCGGCTTCTCTGCTCTGTGAAAGGATCTCCTGGCAGCCCCATCTGACTTCGCAAGATCTACAGCTGGCCCCTCTGTTGGGGCCCAACACGGGCTCTTTGCAAGGGGGTCTCGCTGACGCGAGAGGGGGCTGGGTGGCTGCTTTGGCTCAGTTGCGTCAGTTGGTCCTAATGGGAGTCTCAGCGTGGGAAAGTTTGTTTTGGTGAGCAGTTGCGGCTATTGAGATGGTTATGGGGCCACCCCCACCCCCCAAAGTAGGACAACTCAAGTGGTGGTGTGGGGAGAGGAAAGAGATGAGTGCCCAACTCACCTGAATGGCTGGCCAGAATTCTCAGTTGCAACTCCCTGTTAAGCCAGGGGTGCAAGGGGCTGGGAGCCCTCCGGAATTGGGGTCTTCCCCAGCACTCCTCCTCAAGCCACCTTCCTCAGGTCCGGCCCCCTCCTGCCCTACAGGATCCCACTGGGCAGGTGGGTCACATAGTGGAGGCGGGGCTGCAGGGAGCCGGTTAGACGTTCTTCCCATAAGGCTGCCGCTTTTAGCAGAATCCCAGGTCCTAACAGTGGGCAGCTATGGTTTTGTTTAATGGGTTTGCACTACTTAATGCTGCTTTAAGAAGCAACGCGTGCAAATAAAATCTGTTTCTAACATCCTGGGCCTGTCAGTTTGCCTTCCGGTTTGCCAGCCGTCCAGGAAGGTTGCTTGGGGAAGGACTTGGCTGCATGTTGGAAAAAAGACAGGACTCTTAGCAGGCAATGTTGGTGTGGCAAGAATGTGATTAAGACCAGTATAACCTGTTCCGCCTCCTGCCTAGGAGAGTCATCCGAAAACCTCTGTTGACCCCCCCCTCCCAGGTATTGCTGATATAAACTTCAGCAGTGACAGTTTAAAAAGCCAATATAAATCACTTTTGTCCACTTAAGTTATCCGTTGCTAAGAGTATCAGCATTCTAACATGAGTTGATAGAGAACAAACATGGTGACTTGGACAGATATGCAAAAACTCCATTACCTTGGCAAAAGAGGGCCAAGCATTTTAAAGTCCAGAACAATGAGATAACTTTGGATGTGACTCATGCAGACCCCGCCCTAATTAACTGAAGGAGAAAGTGCAACCCAATCAGAGTCACCAGATTCTATTACTGTGGGCCATCTCAGTCAAATACTTTTGGCCTTTCTGTAGAGTTGATATCTGTCTGTTTAGTGTAGCTGACAATAGGGACGAGACTTAAAAAGGATTTAGATTCAGATTAGAAATAACTTCTGGACAGTAAGGTCTGCCAAGAGACTGGATAGTCTCCTATCAGGGATGGGATAGTGATTCCTGCAGGGAATTGAATCTGATGATCTTGTAGGTCACTTCCAACTGATCATGTTTGCCTGATCTGTGCAGCAACAGATTTAAGTGAATTTGGTTTGGATTGGATTTACCGCAGTAGAGGCTCACGGGAAGATAAAATAACATTGGTTGGACTTCAGGTTGCAAGTCTGCATTTTAACAGGGCATTTAAAAGATAAGGCATTTTACATGTGAAAGACTAGGCCATAAATGTAGTACATTTATGTACAGTCTTCCCAGTACATTCTTCAAGTATCTAGATCAGGGGTGGGCAAACTACGGCCCGAGGGCCACATCCGGCCCGTTGGTCTTTTAATCCGGCCCGCTGAAGATTGGTACAGAATTAAGGTTTGATGTGAATGATTGAATGATTGCATTCATTTGATTTTGACTTGTAAGGACAGGCATTTCGACACCAGGTAGCGGCCCGTCTGTCAAATTTTAAAAGTCAATGAGGCCCCCGAGCCAAAAAGTTTGCCCACCCCTGATCTAGATGCTGCATATCGATATAAACAAGACTTTGTAGTACAACTGAGCATGTTAAAACAGATAGTAACCTAGGAACTACAAGACTAATGAGAGTAGGTGGGATAACAGCTCTACCTTAAACCAAATCAAATTACACACAGTGTGATAAGAACAACAAATGGGTGCAGAGTCATCTGATTGTCAGCTGAATTCCCAAGGCCGTAAGCAACTCTAGAGGTGAAAGGAGACATGGGAAATTAGATCCGGTTGGAGCAGGATCTCCCTGGGCTTCTCCCATGTTCAGCCTAAGGCAGTGGGAAGACATCCAGGAACGCCAATAAGGCACTGGATTACAGTTGAACACCTGTTATGGGATTAGTATGATCAGCATAACAATGGTATTGATCCCCTATCCATAAGGAAGGCACCTGACGGAAAGAAAGGAGGATCTGGGATTGATGCCTGAGGGATGCCTGCTGTAAGGGGAAATTTATTGGTGGAAAAAGAACAAGAAGATGAAAAAGATTTTATCCAAATAAGGGCCCAGCCAATGATACTGTTTTGTTTTGGGGGGTTTTTGTGTTGTTGTTATGCCAAGGACAGTAATCTGGATTATCCAATGGAGAAGTGCCAGCACAAGGAAAGCATTGAGAAAGTCCCTTCTCAGTGGACTGGACTGGCCAAAATCCAGACTGAGATGGACCCAAGAGGCTTTTAGGAGATTAAAGAAGAGCCAGGTGTGAGAGTGAAACTCAAATATTTTAAATAAAGGATTGTTGGAAGAAATATCCTTCTGGGTTCAGTTCCAAGTGGGGAAGAAAGACACTGGAAATATGGAGGCTGCTTGGAAAGAGGGTTTAATGGTGGACATATCATATGCCTTGGGTGAAGAGAGAAGAGCTGAGATGCTGAGAGACCTGGGTTTTATACCCTCCGTTGGTATTAGAATTCGAGCTTGTATTCCGATTGGTTGTCTGATTCCCTTCTGATCTCTTTCTTCAATCCTACTATTTTATCTCTTTTTCTAGCCTGTATTATTTGCTTCTTTAATCACAACATCTCCTTTTTATAAGTGTGCTTTCCATCCTTTGGTGAAGAAGAAGAAGCCCTCCTTAGATCCTTCTGGGTGCAACTTAGTAGTTGTTGCTCTGCATCCTGTAGGAAGTTAGCACCCACCCCTCTCCTAGAATAATGAAATAGCCTAGGAAATATTAAAAAGGCAGAATATTTCCCCTAAAAAGAGTAGAAAGTCAGAAGCAGAAACTCACCAAAGAGGCAGAAACTCAGCCCCCCCCACCTTTGCTAATGGGCCATTACTCTGGCCTAGGCCAGTCTATTTTACATAACAAAGATCTACTCCAGGTAGAGTTAAAATAGGAATTGCCCAAAGCCCTTGCATTACATCATCATCCAGCAAGGCTCAACCAAGCTTGGGACTCAGGACAGCTTACAAGTTGCCCCTGTAGGGCTGTATTAAATACCAATATTTCATTTTATATTACAAAAAACCTTTTGTTATAATTCACTGTAAATCTTAAAACCTTCGTCCACGTTTTCACATTGTTCAAGCATTATATTATACCCAAAGTTCTTTGCCCATTGAATCATACAAACTTTCACACATTCATTTTCCAAGTTCAAATTCAGTAACCATAAACCTGAGCAAATAACATGTTCATCATTACCACAGAATATAATTTCAAATTCATTTTTTACAGAGTCAACCCTCTAACTTTTTTTGGTGCAGCTTGAATCTTTCCTTCGGTTGTAAACGTGTTAACCAGTGACAGGCATGCCGTTCTGACTCCAACTCTTCTTTGGATTTGAGATTAGGTTCATCTTGATCAAAAAATATTTCACCAGAAGTCCACCAGTCTGGCCTCATCACCAATTCTCTTCTAAAAAAGAAAAAAAAACAAGTTTCCGGAGGGGATATCCAAGAGCTACCTTCAAAGAGAACCTTATTTTATGCTTATTTGAAACTTCCAGATCTTTGAGGCCCTTCTCTGAGCTTTCCCCTTCCCTCTCTGCTCCCTGCCCCTTTGGGCATCCCAGTCAAATGCTGGAACCCCCTTCCAGCTTATTTCGCCTCTGCCCATGTTTAACCCTCCCTACACAACCTGGATGTGGCTGTGGGAGAGGAAAACTGAAATGGCTGCCAGGATGGGCTGCCAGAAGACTCCCAGAAAATGGCTCTTTAGGACAGGGCTCTCCAACCTTGGCAACTTTAAGACTTGTGGACTTCAACTCCCAGAATTCCTCAGCCAGCTTTGCTTAAAGCTGCCAAGGTTGGAGACCTCTGCTCTAGGACAGCTTTGGTCTCCAAGATCCATCGGAAGGAACTGTAAATCCTTCTGGTGTGTTGCACACACAGTCAGTCTAATGCCTCACCTTTCATGGTTTTAATGAAAAGCTGACATTCAGGAGTACTTAATTTTGGTGCTGGGTGAGGGGTCTGTTTCCATGTGGAGTTCATTCCAGACAAAAGAAACCATCATGGATCTGAGGCAACTTGTTAGACTGCTCAGCTGGGCTTCAGGAGGGTTCCCCGTTCTGTCCAACACTGCCTGTCTGGCTACCTTCCTAAGCTTCGGTGTGAGATGGGGTCTCATGCTCAGACCCGCTCCCCCATTTTCATGTGCTCCATCAGACCGCCAATCCTGCCTTGCTTCTGAGTCCTCCCCTCTTGACTTTCATGGCATATTGCCCTAGTAATGCCATGATGTCATTGCCAAAGCAATGGTTGCCATGGGGACTGGATGACGTGTCAGGTAGAAAGTTGCCAGGGATACAGTGCTGGCTTGGAGGGAGGGAAGATGAAACATCTGCAAAGATTCTTTGTCAACATAGGAGAAGAGCAGGGACGTAAATCAGAGGAGACACAATAAAAATTTAATTTCCTGGGCTCTGAATGCCAGAGAGGCCTCATGTGCCAAACGCTCAAATTAATTCCAAGACAGGAACTCGTAGGGAAAGAGTTGCGTTCTGGGAGTGGAGGGAGAGCTTCTCCAAAGAATCCTAAAAAGATAATTTTGAAGACTGAAAATAATGGGGTGCAGGATGTGAAGGGAAGCCACCTTGGCCGCACAAAAAGCTTTGTGAAAAGGACTCCTGTGGCAAGGTCACCACAGAAATACGAACAGAAACGCCTTGGCAGAAGGAGTGCCAGGAAAGCTAAAAATAAACTGAGATTAATGAAGGATGCTCAGGAGGACAACACAAGGAATGTCTTCAGGAACTCAGAAGGAAAAGGAAACCATAAAGCAGCTGCTTAGTGAAGGAGGAGAAAGGGGAGCAAAGAAGAAAAAAGCCAGAGTGGCTTAACTCTGAACATGCCCCAGTCTATCTATCTGGACTCTCGAAGCCACAGAGAGGAAAAGGCTCTGCATGCCACTTCCGGCACGCGTGGCATAGGTTCGCCATCACGGCCCTATACCATTTCTGACAGTCTCTTCTTGAAAGCTTCTAGTGATGAAACACCTACAACTTCTGAAGGCAAGCTGTTCCATTAGTTGATTGTTCTCTCTGTCAGGCTGATTATGTAAAACTCTATGGTACTCCATCTTCTAAATCAGCTGTGATAAGTAGTCTGGATTTAAACAAATAATGAGAGTGAAGAAACAAAACCCAACTTACAAGAGCACACAACAGATACAAACTCAATGTAAACCGCTTCAGACTCGATTGCACAAAGTATGACTTCAGCCATAGAGTGGTCAATGCCTGGAATGCACTACCTGACTCTGTTGTTACATCCTCTAACCCCCCCCCCCACTCCTTTAACCTCAAACGATCCATTATTGATTTCACCCCCTTCCTAAGAGGTCTGTAAGGGGCATGCATGAGCACACCAGCATGCCTCCCGTCCCTGTCCTATTGTCCCCATTTAATTGTACCTATTTTCTGTATTATTACTCATGTTTATACTTATACCTATCATCTTGTAAGCGATTGACAAATCAAATCAATAAAATAAAATAAAAAATAAAATATGGAAAGAAAGGAAGGAAGGAAAGGAAGGAAGGAAGGAAGGAAGGAAGGAAGGAAGGAAGGAAGGAAGGAAGGAAGGAAGGAAGGAGAGAAAGGAAGGGAGAGAATACCCATTCCTAAGAGGTCTGTAAGGGGCGTGCATAAGTGCACCATCATGCCTCCAGTCCCTGTCCTATTGTCCCCATTTAATCGTACCTGTTTTCTGTATTCTTACTCATGTTTATACTTATACCTATTGTAAGCAATTGACAAATCAAATCAAATAAATGAAATAAATAAACTCAGATGGAGCAGATCCTAAGGGATCTGGGTTCCAGGTCTACGTTCCCATGAGGGCCAGATTCCAGATCATTAATATTACAGAACAACCCACAAAGATCCTCAAAGAAGACACTCTAGTCTAGGCCAAAGGTGGCCTCTGGCTCTTTGGGAACTTTCCTTTTCCAGAGTAGCCAAACCTTTGTCTTGTTGGAGGGGTAAGGACCCGTTTGTGAAATGTCAGCCTCCCCTTTGGAGGGCAGGAACTCAACGAGCAACAACCTGCACTTCTGCAATGACTCTGCAGGAGGCAGAGCACCCCAAGAGATGAGTCAACAGTGGCACAGATGCTCTTCTCCAGGATGATGGCAGGGTGAATTATTTAATTTCCCCACTGAACCATTTTACTTCCTTCCTCTGTGTGTTGTTGGCACGAGGCCTGGCCAGCGTGTTTGGTGCAAGCATGTGATCTTTGCAACAGGGCTTTTTCCGCCCCCCTGCACTGTAGCTTAACCCTCAACGGCCTGGATCTTCCCAAATGATCTTGAGGGTGGAATTCCAACCCTGCCCACCCCTCCCAAGCCATTAAAACGGCCACCATTCATGAACAAGGGTACTGTTGGAGAAGAGCCAGGGGTAGCCCCAGAACAGAAGGTTTTGTGAGCTAGGTTGATATTGCATATCAATTGCAATCTGTCCTACATCAATCTCATCTGCACCAGTCTAGTGCCCCAGTGAAACTGGTTGGTCAGAAAAGTTGCTTCAACAAGGGTTCCTCAGAGCTTAATGCTGGATTTAGTCCAACCTGACAGGTCTTGTTTCACATTCTAATTCAGCCAGTCACAGTCAGCTGAACCTACCTCACCTGGTGGCTGTGAGTGTCACACGGGAGGGGGAGAGATCTATTGGGCTTACATACCTGGGAGAGAGGCAGGGCAGAAATGCAGGCAATAAATAATTCAACGTTGTCCATGCTCGGCTCAGAAAGATCTAACAAGGAAAACTCAACACTTTTGCAGTTACAAAATAGTTTTATTGATTCATGTAAGGAGCCAACTGCTTCCTTTATTGATAACTGAAAACAGTATGAAAGAACAAACAGTTTAACATACAAGACAGATTAACATAGTAATTAATTGGTTGAAAGCCAACATTTAAAACCAGAGCATTCTCATTCTCATTCTCCCTCTCCCTCCCTCCCTCCCTCCCTCCCTCTCTCTCTCTCTCTCTCTCACACACACACACACTCTCTCTCTCACATGCAAGGCTCTTGCAAGAGACCTCTAAAGCAGAGGTCTCCAACCTTGCAACTTTAAGACTTGTGGACTTCAACTCCCAGAATTCTCCAGCCAGCAGAGCTGGCTGGAGAATTCTGGGAGTTGAAGTCCACAAGTCTTAAAGTTGCCAAGGTTGGAGACCTCTGCTCTAAAGGACAAGGCCCAAGGCTGAGGGCCACTTCAGGTGAGATTCTGTCCAGGGCTGTTCTGCAGATCTTAGCAGTTGCAAAAGAACCACCATGGAGAGGAGGCTCTTCTGCCTGTAGCTCCATCTGAAATACTGGCTAATGGGAGGCAGCCAATGCTTGGCCAGGAGGCTCATCCCTGCTTCAGGAGACGGGATCCTTCTGGGCCGAGAAGGAGGGTGGCCCCAAGGACCAACACTGCCAACTCAGCAAGAAGTGTTCAGGGCATGAACTCCGAGGGAGTGGGGGAGGGAGAGGGACATTGTCCTTTGGAAACACTGACCCTCCTCCACTGAACACAATGCCTCCCACAAGTGCTCCAGGCACCCCTCCGGACCCACCCACCCCTTTTGGCTGGGGCAACGCAGCCCCATCGAGAACAGGCAGGCTCCCCACAACTCTCTTCAGGAACTTTTGGTCTGCTGAACCTTCCTCTCATCAAGAACCGTCCTCTATTTGGGCAGAAATTGGAAGAAACTGGAGGGGGCTCTGGGGAGTACAAGCGCACATGATTCGCGGGTTGTGTAAAGGAGGCCATTGGCTGTTGAGGTGCTGGGAAAAACCGATCCCCCTGGTCAGGAACGTGGTGCCGGTCTGCTGCCACCTGGGAAACTGATGCTGGGAAGAGCCAGTTTCTTGGCACAGCAAAGGCAAGGCTGCCCACTCTCTCCGTGCTGCTTTTTTCGGCTGCTTCCAGACAGGAGACGTTTCCTAATGCTGCCAATTAAGGAGAGGGCATCATTGTTCTCCCCCTTAATGCATCCTCTGTGGGAAGCAGAGTGATGGCAGATGCGTTGCCGGAGGAGCACCTTCCCCTCAAGGGGCTGGGGAGACAGAGGAACCCCACCAGGGTGGAGAAAAGCCACCCCAGGGGCCTCTGCAAAGCCCCACCCCCAATCTGCTGGTGCTGAACCCGCAGCCTCGGGCCATGGGGTGGAAGTCCAATCTGCCCTCTCGCCGGATGGAACAGGCAGCACCAATTAGCAACACAGCCCTTTTTTCCTAGCACTCAGGTGCGCCTATGCGATAAGTATTTTGATAAGCTCAGCAATAAATAAACCATCAAGTCCAGACAGCCCAGTCTCAGGAGGATCCTTGGCCAACTGGGGAAGGCTTGGGAGTTTCTCCACAGCAGGGTCTCCACCTTGGGAGCTTTGAAATGGCTGGACCTCCGTTCCCAGAATTCCCCAACCATCGTGGGCAAGTCCGTCCATCTTAAAGCTACCAAGGTGAAGAAACGCACCTGGTCAGAGGAGAGCAGACGGAGCGATGTAGGACTTGGAAGAAAAAGCTGAGGAGAAGCCGTTGGCCGCCTGGGAAGGTGGAGCCTGCAGAAGGGGAGGCGACAGGATGGGGATCTTTACTTCCTCGTTAATTAAATGTATAGGCTGCCCATCTCACTGTCAAGCCACTCCGGGTGGCTGTAAGAGAAGGCAGCGCAGATGGGAGGAGGAGCAGGAGGCTCCCCTTACGACGTGGAAGTGGATTTAAGAAGGGAGCAGGCTCTCCTTCCTTGGGGGAGGGGCATCCAGCAGGGGACCCTGCAGGAATGGAATGGATTGAGCGAGATGGAGGGTCTCCAAATTTGATACATAAATAAAAAAATTAAAAAAAATACCTTTGGGCTCTGGGCCTAGAGGATCTCCAAAGTCGGTTGCACCTCCGCCTTCTATCATTCTTTGGTTCTGTAGCAAATAATGATGTGGCTAGTTTCATATCGGTGGACTTTAAGCTTCTAGTTGGATTAAATTTATAAGCATATAAACCTAGTAGACTTTGACATGCAAATACAAACCTCATCAAAACTTCAGTGTGACCAGAAAGATTTTGAACGATTCTTTGGATTTCAGTGCTGCATCTCTCAGCAATTTCTCCAGCTCCAAAGAACAGAATAGAGTAGAGTAGAGTAGAGTAGAGTAGAGTAGAGTAGAGTAGAGTAGAGTAGAGTAGAGTAGAGTAGAGTAGAATAAGCTGGGAGGGACCTTGGAGGTCTTCTAGTCCACCCCCTGCTCAAGCAGAACCTATACCTTTTCAGACAAGTGACTGTCCAGAGATGGAACATTTACAACTTCTGGTGGCGAGCTGTTCCACTGGTTAATTGTCCTCACTGTCAGAAAATTTCTCCTCTATTCCAGGTTGCTTCTCTCCTTGATTAGCTTCCATCCATTTCTTGTCCTGCCCTCCACTGTTTTGGAGAATAGCTTGACTCCCTCTTCTTTGGGGCAGCCCCTCAAGTACTGGAATGCTGCTATCACGTCACCCCCCAGTCTTTCTTTTCTCTAGACTAGCCAGACCCAAAACCTGCTGCAGGGTTTCTCAGTGGTCAGTTCGTTGCTCCCCCAATTAGAAAGAAGCCACTAAAAAGGTGCTGGGAAAGCGAATGAGGTTCCGGTCTCCTCTGCAAAACAGAGCAGGAGGGGGCAGTTGCACAGACACCCCCCCCCCCAAGATGGCTGCCAGTGCTGCCCCTGAAGAGGTGGCCCGTTTTTGCTGCAGAGGATTTTTCCCAGGAAGGAACGGCTGTGCCGCAACCGAAGCCAGGAGAGGCTGCTCCGTTGGCACAGGGGCTGAGGAGGGAAGGGCCCTGGGAACACCTGGGGATCCCAGAGGATGGGATGCCTTCCCTTTGACTCATCAAGCTGCTGCTGCACAGTAGGACCGAGGCTGGCAAACACCCCAGCGTGACACTGATGGCCCAGGAACAAAGTCCGCTCTGCCCTCCCAGGATCCAGCCTGGGGGGAATTTGCATTTAGTTCACTTCCCCGTTCCTTGGTTCTTCCCTGGCCCAGAACTTCCCTCCTTCCTGCCTTCCACACCTTGACCATCGTCCAGGGTCTTGCTGGAGGGGTGGGTCCTTCTTTTCACCTCTCAAGTAGTGGTGGGATTCAACAGTTTTTACTACCGGTTCTGTGGGCATGTCTTGGTGGGGTGGCAGGGGAAGGTTACTGCAAAATCCCCTCCCCTCCCCACCCCACTAACCTGCTTTCCAGCTCCGTTCTCCTGTGCAGGGCAACCAAAGGAGACCCAGCTGATCAGCTGGGACTCAATGGGGGCAGGGCCAGTCAGAGGCGAGATTCGCCGGTTCTCCAAACTATTCAAAATTTCTGCTACCGGTTCTTTTGAACCGGTCAGAACCGGCTGAATCCCCCCCTCTGCTCTCAAGGTTCTGTCTGCCAGGGGTGTCAGGCTGGGCAGGGGATAAAGGTCTCTTTCTTCGCCAACCCAATGAGCTCTTAGGGGGCTGCCCCGGCCAGGAACCCACCACCATTTTCTCAGCTGGTGGAATGTGGACAAAGGGAAAGGCCTGAAGGACAAAGGCTTCCCCTGGAGGTCTGCGAGGGGAAACCCGTGAGAAGAAGAAGCTTGAGTTCTGAGGAGTGAAGAGGTTCTCTTGGTAACTTCTAGCCTCTTTGTGTCCCTGTTTCACCTCTGGGGATTTCGGAGACATTATAAGTGCCCACCTGAGTGTCCTCACCAGCCCTCCTTCCTGGAAAGAGAGCCTTGAAGGCGAGCAACTCGCGTTTTCCAGGCCATGACTAATTCCTGTGGATCTGGGATGAGATTTCAGCGAAGGAAGGGGGAGGATTGGAGGAGCCTTCCATCCAACACTGCCCTCAGCAAGAATAGCTGGGTGGTTTCTAAAAACAACTAAGCAGGCTGTCAAAGGGACCGGCACGGGTTCTGCTGGCCTGAGAGCTTCATCTTTGGCAGGTGGTGAGTGGCATTTTTAAGAGGTTTAGGAAAGAAGGAAAACGGCACAGAACGTAAGATCTGATCAAGAATCTGCCCTGCAGCCCATCAGCACCCAAAAGTTTCTGCCTTTTAATCAGACTGGTCAATTGGGAAAGGAGCTTCCGGACTCTGGCTTTTCCCCAGTCTCCCTTCAACATCTTAGTTAACTCTGGGCAGCGAACATAGCGTCAAATCAAATGCACATATAAAAACAGTAAAAAACAAAATCCCCCCAAAACCTCAGTAAAAGTCACCAGAGGAAAATAATCAGCTCCTCACCAAAGCCATTAAACCACGCAGAATAAAATGCCCCTTTCTGCGCTCACATCCTGGCCTTGAATTCCCAGAGAAGAGACCATTTTGAAGGTCTTCCAGAAGGCCCAATGGATCAAGGCCGGCCAGCCCCCATTTGAGCTCCAGCAACCAAGAAACCCTGAGTAGCCTCTTCACAGGCTCTTATTCTCAATCGAAAAGGGTCTTCGTAGCTCAGGGCTGAACTGGGGGCTCCTTGGTGCTCCCTGGGCTTGGCGGTTCTCATGGAGACGTTTCATGACCCAATAAGGGAATACCACCCGGGCTAGAAGCTCTCCCCATCCATGCTGACACAAAGGGCATGCTGCAGACACGGTCAGTCAAGGAATTTCAACTGGCACACTCCATCTCTGCCATGGCTCCCATCCTCTGGAACAGGCGTTTCCAACCTCGGGAACTTTAAGACTTGTGGACTTCAACTCCCAGATCTTTGCTTTGCTGAACTTTGCTGGCTGGAGAATTTCTGGGTGTTGAAGTCCACAAGTCTTAAAGTGGCCACGGTTGGAGTCCCCTGCTCTGGAACACTGTGCTCCCTGAGGCGAAATCCGCACTCACCCTTTTTGCTTTCCGAAAGGCCTTGGAGACCTGGCTGCGCCCCAGTGGAGGTGTGGGATTCTGGAGGTGGCTAATGGAGTAGAGAATACCCCCATTCTCTTCCCCACATGCACTTTGCTCCACCGAGGGAGGGAGGGAGCCGTCTCTGCCAGAGTTTTGCTGGCACTGATGCCAAGCTAGCATCGATCTGTAGTTACCCAGGTCCTCTTTCTCCCGCTTCTCCTAAGCTTGACCCTCTGGCTTAATGAAGCTGCTGGCAGGATCAGGATGCCTGCACGTTTCACCTACTTTGCGCATTTCTTTCCATCATCAAAATGGTTTTATCTCCAGTTTCTTGCCTTTTATCCATTCACTGCCCACCCCAACCCCATATCTTACTCCACTGCCCTGTTCCAGTTCTCCTCCCAGGAAGCCCGCAAGGTCCTTATAGCAGGAAGTCTGCGGGAGAATTGCAAGCAGGCCAAAGAGGAAGAGCTGGTGAGGTGATCTGCCCTGTTCAGTGGGTCCCCTTGGCTTGTTGGGTGATCCTTCCTTCCCTCCCTCTTGCCGACGCAAGGAGCATCCTCAGCTCCGCTTGAAGGTTGCTTCCTAACGTTTCTGCAGTCCTCCTGAGCTATCAGTGCCTCCCACAGTGTCACCTCTTGCGGATTAAAGGCACGTCCCGCAGGTTGGATGCCTTTCCAGCGTGGACAGGAGTTTCCCTCTTCCCCCAGGAGCCTCCTGGCCCTTTTTCCTTCCTCCATCTCTGTGCTCAGCTGCTCCTTCCTTGCCTTCGTCTGCAGTGCTTCATTCAAAATCCATAAAAGTTATTTGCTGATTGGCTACTTTTGGAAATGAGTCTTTTCACCTGTTTCCCCCCAAAAAAGGAAATCCAAGATTATTTAACAGAAGGGATCAAAAAAGTGAAGTTGACGTCCACACTCGTGTGATCAGGCCCCAATGCCATTCTATGTCTGCCAGGACATGCCTGCAAGATAACCAAGTCAGCAAGATCTTAAAAATTTAGAAAGACATAACTCTCCCCCCCAAAAAAAATGTTACAAATAATTTTAAGACCTTGAACAAGCAGTCACATATTTACTGAAACAATCTTAAAAGCCGATATTCACTGCAGTGCTATTTTTTTAAAAATAACATTTTATTCAGTTTTCTATATATTAAGAACATCTTTTTTTCCAGGTTATCACATTTCCATACAAGCATGACTTTAATTTCATACTCATCTTTCCCATTTACATTCAAATCTTACTATTACTTTTCGTATTTTCTATCATTTTTATTACATGCTCTCCTCCAGCGCTATTTTTGAAGAACCTTTTATGCACAATTCTTGGGGCAACAGACCTTCTTCTGGTGGAGCATCCTCTAAACCAGGGGCCACCACCAAGGAGACGCTGGATCTGAGGGTTCTCGGCTTCACTTCGTGACACCCCCACCTCTGTCCCACAACCCCATCCTGAAGAAGCAGAAGTGGCTCATCCACAGCTCAGCCAAGGTAGGGAAACTCTAGTTCCCACACTTCCAATCTGGGTCATTTCCTCCACTTTGATCCCAACATTTCCCTTCCAACTCAGCAGGGGTCAACCTGGTTCTCCCCTTTCTGATGATCTGTTTTGGGATGTTTTTGTCCCATTTTTCACAAAAACGACCTTCTTCCCTGGAGCAGCTGAGCACGCCATATACCAGCAGAAATTTCAGAGAGGAAACTAACATCATAGCACATGGGAACCCAATCTTGCCTTTTACTTTTGCTCATGCACATTTACAATGTTTGTTTATTTAATTAAAACCTTTGTTCCATTTCTTTTAATGCTTTCAAGCCCAGAAGGAGACTGCCACGACTGATGATCAAAGGTTGGAAAACCAAATGCAAAAAATTAGCCTCTCCTTTTGCATGACACTTGAGAAACAAAAACTCGCTGGGCCCACAGAGGCTTCGTGGGGATGGTGGTGGGTAGAGTGTCATCGCCACGAAAACCACGTCTCCCAATGTCACAGATCACCCGAGCCTTCTGAGGGTCAAATCGGCTGTTTGCCTTAAGCTCCAAAAGGAAGCAGAAGATGGTGAGATGTTGATCTTCTAAAGCCTGCAGATCAAACTGGGATTTCTCCTGGGCAGAGCAGACACCGTGACCCTGAGGAGGCCAGGGAGGGGAAGGATTTTTATTTTTTTATAGAATATAGCAACACCACCTCCTCGACGATTTTCACGATCTGATCGGTAAACATGATAGTCTCTTACTGTGGTAATGGAGTCGGGGAGAGATGCATTGAGCCATGTTTCACAGACAAATATAATGTCGAAGTTAGCCATATTTAGGAGGATGAGAAATTCAGGTATTTTATTCACGAGGCTTCTTGCATTGAGTAGTTTGCATTTAAGGCCGGCAGTAGTTGGAATTGAGGTAGTTGGGGGCGTGCGTGCCTAGTCTTGGGTGATGGTGGATCGGTTGAGGTAGGGTTGTGGTTGAGGGAAGATGGGACTGTTTTGATTTTTGGCTGCTCAACTGTGCTGGGAACTATTACCATCACCAAAATGGACCTTTGGAGGATAGCTTTGGAAGAAGTTCAAATGATGAAGAATAGAAAATATTGGAATCCTTCAAACAGAGGGATTCCCCTTTAAATGCTAGAGAGAACAACAACAAAAGCGATAACACTTCCCTACGAAAGGAATCCGCTTCACAAGAAAAGGTTTCAACTAATGCCCAAAGCAGGAATTAATCAAACTCTGTAGAAATGAGCCACCAAAAGTTAGAACTGATTAAATTATGCACTGGACGATCTAAGCTTCACATTGCTGGCTTCCTTGCAAAACTGACCAACAATTCACAGACATGCAGCAGAAAAATCCTGATTAACTAGGAAGGTTTCACAAGGACCCACTGTGAGTAATCTTGTACTAAATATGACAAATACATGACAGAGAGCTCAGTTTCGTGGCAAATGCAAGCAACCAAGTGTGAATCCCAAATGTAAAAAAGTTGAACGGCGTGTTGTAAATAACAAAGAAACTTTGTATACACCTGAGTCCATTTTTACTCAGGGCAGTTCATTTGGACTTCTGTCCCAAGTGTGAGGCGCTCTATTTCTGCAGAAATAAGCAGCTGGAACAGGGCCTTCCTCATTCCAGCGTGGTTTATTGGCCATTCCAGCCAGGAAATCATAAAGTCAGCTGAGTTCCAGCCAACACTTTGCTGCAATGTCAGCCAAGAGAATTCCATGGCCAATCAACCTGGGAAAGGTGTCCTGGATGCTCAGTGGACCAGAACAGAGACTTGTCCCAACTCTGCTCTCCTCTCCCTCCTGTTTGTCTTCTTGAGCCACGAAGTGGAATCCTGCTAAAGAGACCATGGACCCAAGAAAGGCTTCTGGGCTGAGCCTGGGTCTCCCTTCTCCAAGGAGAGCACAGAGCTGCCCTTATGCTGGCATCTGCTTTGGAGGTCAGTGAGCCCACCCCTCTCTCTTCCACAACCCCACAGAAGACCCTGCTCTTTTTGCCTGTCATGTTTGTTGGGGGTAGGGCTGCCTGGGCATGCACATCGCACCACATCACACACAAAGAGGCACTCCAAATTTTTACAAGAGGCCACAATGTTTGGCTACCACAATGAAAAGATCAGGAATTCATTGCAATCAAATCAGTTGCAATGTATTATATAACAGAGCTCAATGGAAACGAGAACACATTTTTTTGTATTCTTATTCTCATCCCATGGGTGACCAGGCAGAAGCCTTCTCCATTGTGCTGGGTGAAATCTTCTGTCACACTGCTAGATGAAGATTCTGGTGTAATTAGATTTATATTTATTAAAAGTTTCATTATTTATTAATCTTGTGTTATACTAATTTAATGGGGGAGGGGGAGCACAGAGAAACTGCATTGCATGTGACAGCAGTGTGAATAAGAACTGCAAAGTTAGACTAAGGACCATCTACCTGAAGAACGAGTTCAGGGTCTCCCAGGTTGGCAACTATAAGATTTGTGGACTTCAGCTCCCAGAATTCCTCAGCCAGAGCATGCATTTCATTCTATCATAATAAGCTGCAACCTATATGATTGAAATGAATTCATGATATTTTAATTTTATTAACAGAATCCTGGTAACCAAATGTTGTGGCCTCCTGTGAAAAAGTGAAGTGCCTCTTTGTGAAGGTGTGATGTGCCTGCTCAGTGCATCCCAGAAAAAATTCTGGGAGGTGAAGTCTTAAAGTTGCCAGCTTTGGAGATTCCTGAACTGGAAGAAGCTCTCCAAGATTTCAGACTGTTTAGGGATTTTGAGGGAGGGGTGTGTGGGTTTCTGCTACAGGAAAACCCTCGGAGCAGATGCAGAGGCTGAAGATACAATCAAAACATGGTCCTAAACAGAAATGAAAGCGATGCCAAAGAAATACAGGAATACCTGATGAGGATGGGAATTTCCCTTGACCCTGTTCAAACACGTCAGTCCTGGCCAGCCCCAGAGATGCATCCTCTTCCTGAAACCAAACTCCTTCTCTCTTTCTTCTTGTCAAACTGACCCAGCTGGTTCAGCAGCTCTCTTGACAGTACTTTCCAAATTTTGGCATTTCCATAAACTTCCTGTGTGACACATATTTGGAGAAAGCAGCATGACTCTGTCAAGGCGTAAACAGAAGCAAGTGCATCTTGACCCTTTAGACAATTGCTTTGTTTTTCTTGGAAACATTTTAGAGCAGCGGTCTCCAACCTTCGCCACTTGTGGACTTGTGGGCTTCAACTCCAAAGTTCCTCAGCCAGCAAAGCTAAATCTGGAATTTGGAGGATATGAAGTCATCTCCTCTTTCCTCCTACTGACCATCCCTTGTTCTTTCTACGCTTCTGAGAATCAAAGGGAGGGGGAAGAGGAACTGATACAACGAGGGAGGGATTGCGGAAGGCTTTTGTTGAAGGTGACGGGAGGGCCATGCGAGGACAGAGGGCTGAGAAACTTTGGGCAAGGAGAAGCTCCAGAAACGAGAAAGCCAATTCAGGAATTTGGAGGGAGGTGGGCTGGGGAAGGGGATCCGGCATCCCAGAGGTGGTGCCTCTGTCTGGAGCGAGAAAAGCACACCAGTATCCATGACAACCATAAAGAAGAAGGTTCAAGATCCATTGCGCTAGAAAACAGGGATCAACTGGGGGAATGTCAGGAAGATGGGACAGAGAAAGGACCTGGCTCGGAAGAGGATGTCAAACTTCAGGCCAGCAGGATCCCTTCCTGGGTGGTTTCTAAAATCCAGGGCAAAAAGGACCCTTCCTGCTTGGGGTCTCCTGAAGGAAGCCCCCAGAGGAACTCGGAGGGCAGCTGCCAGAGCCAACCAGGACCCATTGCCAGGAGTGCCTGCCATTCATCTGTATTTACTTCCTTTGTTCCTGTTTATGTTCATACCTGTACTCGTCATCTTGTACATGTTTGACAAACAAACAAATAAATAAAAATAGTGCCGGATGACCTCCCATCATTCCGTGGTGCTTGACTGGGGATGATGGAGCTTGTATTTTAGTTGGGAAAACCGGCTCTGGGACGTTTGCAGGGAGAGGGAGGGCATGCTGGAGACGCTCCTCCAAGAAGTTGGCTCCTTACCAGGTTCTCAAGGTGGACGTAGGCTTCCCAGCAGCCTCCCTCTTTGCCCCCTCCAGTCTTGAGGTGCCCCTGATTGTCCAGGAGATGAAGAGCTATAGGAAGCGGGAAAAGTGCTGGCTGTGGATCTCCAGCAAGTTTACATTCAGGTCAGAATGTAAATATTCAACCTGGGCAGGAAGTTTTGCTAAGAGCAGCGCCTCCCCCACCTTATCTCAAGATACGATGTGCAAACGAAGGTGTTTAGAAAGATTAGAGACTGGGTCAGCCCTTGCAAGGGGCTCTCAGGCTCAGTGGCATAACAAGAGTCTTCACCAAGCAATCATTAAGAGAAGGAAGAAGGTTCAAGACTTGATAGAAAAAGTCTCTCTATCTCCAGGGACAGGTGGACTTCGTCCTCGGAGAAATGTGCAATGCACTCCTCAGGTGAAAGTCCTGACTTCAACAGGCCTGTGTGCCCAAAGCGAACGTGGGCTTATGGCTGCGTTGCTCTTCAACCTTGGCAAATTGGAGATGGGCGACTTCAACTTCAAGACTTCACCAGCCAGCCAACTGGGGAATTCTGGGTGTTGAAGTCCACCCATTTTCAACTTTCCAAGATTGAGAAACATGACATTAGGCACTTGAGTTCAACACAGCCTAGACACCAACTGATCCACAGCTGTGTGTCCAGTGACTGGGGAGAGTCAAGATGTTGATGGTCATTTGAGGGCAGAGGAGAAGAAGGGCAAAGTGCTGGTAGGATGGGGTGAGTGAGACCCTGGCCATAGAGAAAGGCCAAGCTGAAAACAGCTGAGGATGTGGAGAGACCAAAGGCCCTGCCTGCCCTGCAGTGGCCCAAATTTTGTTTTGGCCCAAACCCATCACAAGTAAAATATTCTAGATTTCAGTTCTGATCTTGAAGAGTTAGGTAGACTTTCCAGAATGCCAAGGCTTGTTCTGGGTGTAAAACAACTGCTCTTCCATTTTATGTACATCCCTACCTCCTAGAGTCCTTGCAGGAACCTGCCTGGTGTCATGGCCAACCTTTCGTGTGTAACCTTGGTGAAATTCTGGAGAAAGGGATAAAGGGCCAGGCAAACTGAGGAAAGCAAAAGTTATCTCTCTGTGTTGTGGTTAGCCGGCAGCAGATGAGGACGGTGGAGGGGAGCGAGGACTCAGATGAGGGGCCAGGACCATTAAGGAGTGGACTGCTGCCTTCAGAGATTGTAGGGGCTGGCAGCAGTGATGAGGAGGTTCCCGAGGAGCCTGTGCTAAGTGCGCGTGAGTGCAGGGCTGCTTGCAGGAAAGAGCAGCTGCAACAGCACAGGCGACTCGGGAGTAAGGCTGCAAGGTAATGGCCCCTCCTTCAAGAAGATAAAAGCCAGCTGTGAAACTATCCTTCTTTGCAGAAGGCAAAGACATTTTGAGACTCCAGCCTCGTGGATGTTCCAGTATCCTGAGTTTGTATTTGAAGATTCTTATTTTGCAAATTATTTCTTGTCTGTTATCTTTTGGCAAGTCTCGCACATTTTGGCAAGGCTTGTGCTTATTACAGCTAATTATTTTGCAGAAGCATTACAAGGTTTCTGTTCTTTTTGAATTGTGTTTGATTTGTCGGGAAAGGGTGTGGGTAGAACACTGTGTTCCAAAAGGTGAAAAAGGAAGACCCAGCGAAGACCAATAATTTCAATAACATTACTTGAGAAAGTGTCTATGCAGATTCTCAGTCATCCAGGTCATGGTTGTCCCAGAGATGCTTTTTCAAGAGGCGACTGGACACCATCCAGTCAGAGCTGAAGAAGCTTCTTGGAGGAGAAGCAAAACATCTTCAAAGAAAAACAAGGAAGTCCAGTTGCCTCTTGAAAAAGCATCTTTGAGTTACTTGAAAAAATTCTTCTGAGTGGCTTAAAGAAACTGATCGCAGGTCATGAAGTGTTATTCCCTTGGCTTTGGTACTGCCCCCTGGAGCAGCAGAGGATGGGTCCCACTTCTACATACTGCACCACAGTGGTTGACAAGGACACCCCACTTCTTCTTACCTGTCATGCCCCTATTGGAGTCTGACTCCGAGGGAGAGGAGGAACAGCCAACAGGGAGCGGAAGTGTGGCTCCGGAGGTTGTGGAGGAAACTGGGGAAGGGCACAGGCTGGCTGGGCAGTCAGAGGAAGACCCAGGCCCATCCCCTCTTCATCCTAGAGCACGCAGGGAGGAGCAGATACGGGAGAAATGTGAATGGTGTGGTCTACGGAGGAAGAAGGGGCCCTGATCCCCTTCATGGGCTGCAACTGTGAGGACTGTTTAAAAGGACAAACTGCACATGGCCCAGTGCTGGAAGCAAAGCGTGAAATAATTCTAGTCTTACAGTTCTTATCTGAGTTTTGACACCCTTCCCAGTGTGTGTGTTTTGATATCTGTGGATGTTTTCAAGCCCTTATCCTACCTTCTTTCATTAATTGCTTCAGTGTGGTTTGTGTTGTTTTTTCTATTTATAATTTATATATATATTGAGTTTGAACAGAAGGTCTTCCTTTTCGCAACTGTTTGTGGAGGAGTTTTTTCTCCAGTCAGTGATAATTGGAGCTTTGAAGCCAAGTTGAAGGAATTAAAGGGACTTCACCTGTTTTTGGGACTTTGTTGCTTTTGTATCCCTCCCCCCCCCCCCCGGGTCATCACATTACTTGTACAAGCCACGTCTTCCCAGACGATACTTGCACCTTGCATTTTTTCCTACTTGATGCAGAACTTTACAATGTCCCCAGTTAATTTCAATCCCATCTGTCAAAAATATCCACAGGATATGGTCAAAATTGTCAAGATGGCATCCACAACAATAGAAGCAAAGCTCTACTTGCTTTTTTATATAAAATAAGTTGCAAAAAAAAACCCCAACAACCCCAGAGCTTCAACGGCACCATCATGTCCACCCTATTGATTTTCTCTTTACCAAAAACTGTGGGGCCTCCTGACCATCCAACCTCACCTAGATATTCTGGAATCTTGTCAACACGAAGAGTCACCTTCTCTGCTTTGTCCCTTGGGAAGGCCCTCCATGAGTTCTCAATCAAAGTGTTGAACACCTCGGAGCCCATGGCAGGCCTCCTGTTAGGGTGCTCGGTCCATAATTTCCTTCCAAGCTCCAGAGGAGTCACCAACCAGCATCTGAAATGATAGACAGTTTAGACCTGGAGTCTCCCAATGTTGGCAACTTTAAGCCTGGAGGACTTCAACTCCCAGAATTCCCCAGCCAGCAAAGCAAAGAATTCTAGGAGTTGAAGCCCTCCAGGCTTAAAGTTGTCAACATTGGAGACCCCGAGTTTCCACGATAGGGAGACAGATTTGAGTTAAATGTTAAGCAAGGCCTCCTCCTTTCCCTCTGGGATTCCTGGGAAGGGAGGTTGACTGGATGACCCTTTGGTTCCCTCCCTCTTTGATTCTCGGAAGTAAGGAAAGAACAAGGGGTGGTCAGTAGGAGGAAAGGGGAGATGACTTCATACCTTCCAAATTCCAGACTTTCACAGTCTGGATGTTCTTGAGAAACTGGTCATATGACCTTGCTATATAACTGTACTCAAAGAACAAGCAGCAATTTTTTTAAAAAAAAAACCCTTTATTGCTAATCAGAAAAACAAAAGTCTGTTGATAAAAGGCAGATTAAAAATGAACCGGCCACTGAACTGTCACCCTTCAGGCGAGGATGACCACCAGGCCACCATGTGAGGTTGGCTCTGGCAGGACTCCTGGCCCTGCGCAGTGGAGAGGATGCCCAAGATCCTTTAGGGGAGTCTGACTTCTGAACTGCCAGAAGCGTGGCTGAGTTTAGGGGCAAAGGCTGCTAATTGAGGTCAGCATTTCCTTAGGAAGGACACCTTCTCCAAAGGCCCGTGGCTCTGCCAGAACCTGGGCCCACTCTTGCGGATGTCACAACCCCCACCTCTTGTTCTTGAGACAATTTCCCTTGTAAGGATACAAGCAATAAAGTTACAGTCCTACAATCATAAGTGGGAGGGGATGGGTGATAAGGAGTGATGAGAAGATTAACAGTAATAGTGGTGTACACTTTGTAAATAGTTGAACAGTGTTGAAGGAATTATTCGTTTAGCAGAGTGAGGGCATTCGGGAAAATGTCCTCTAGTTGTTCTGGTGTGCAGTGCTCTACAGCGTCGTTTTGAGGGAAGGAGTTGAAACAATTTATGTCGGGGATGTGAGGGGTCTGTAAATATTTTCACAGCCCTCTTTTTGACTCATGCAGTATACAGGTCCTCAATTGAAGGCAGGTGGGTAGTCGTTTTTTCTGCCGTCCTAATTACTCTCTGAAGTCTGTGTCCGTCCTGTTGGGTTGCAGAACCAAACCAGACAGTTATAGAGGTGCAAATGACAGACTCCATCATTCCTCTGTAGAACTGGATCAGCAGCTCCTTGGGCAGGTTGAGTTTTCTGAGTTGGCACAGAAAAACATTCTTTATTGTGCTTTTTTGATGATGTTTTTGATGTTAGGTGTCCATTTTATGTCATGTGATATAGTAGAACCTAGAAATTTGAAGGTCTCTACTGTTGATACTGTGTTGTCTAGTATTGTAAGAGGTGGTAGTATGGGAGGGTTTCTTCTAAAGTCTACCACCATTTCTACGGTTTCGAGTGTGTTCAGTTCCAGATTGTTCCGGTTACACCACGATGCAAGTTGTATAACCTCCTGTCTGTATGTGGATTCATCGTTGTCTCGAATGAGACCAATCACTGTTGTGTCATCAGCAATCTTCAGTATTTAAACAGATGGATCGTTTGAGATGCAGTCATTGATATATAGGGAGAAGAGAAGTGGAGATAGCACACAGCCTTGGAGGGGGGACCCTGTGCTGATTGTACAGGTATCGGATGTGATTCCGCCTAGCTTCACCTTTCAACAGAGGTTGATGGCTGCCAGGGAGCTTGGTCCATGGCTACGAAAAAGGACCGGTCAAGCAAGAATGTCACCTGCGCAGTGACCAAGGACAGGGGGCTCCGTTGCCCTTCCCTTGTTGCCTCCAAGTTCAGGCATCCCGAGTTTGGCTGGAGCTAAAACGTGGATCCTGAATCAGAGAGAAAGAGAAGCTTTGATTTTCGCAAAGGGAACTTCTTTGTCCACCTGAAAATAGGAACCCCAAGCAATTCATGCCAATCAAAAAGTACTGAGCACAACAGGAGGGGGTTGTCCTTTTATAAAGTACAGAAACAGAGGATACCTTCATTTGGTATATGTGAGACAACAGAAAGCAAATTGTCAAACCATAAATTGATGACGTGTGAAAGTTGAACAGTAGAAACGTTTAGTAGACTTCTAAATAACATCCCATCAATGGCTAATTTGGGGGCTACATTACTTTTTCACAGTTGGGTTCATTTCTCTCTTAAAACCTTCAAGGACTTCAGAATATGCTGTCTGTTGCATAAATGTTTATGGAGGAACTTCTCAGTCATCCAGGTCACGGTTGTCCCAAAGGTGCTTTTTCCAAAAGGCAACTAGACTTTCTTGATTTTTTTTTCCCTTGAAAAGTTTAATTTCTCATCCAAGAAGCTTCTTCAGTTCTTTGAAACATTTTCAAAGAAAAAAACTCAAGAAAATCTCTATTGTGTAGTTGCTGAAAAGCAAATCCTCACATACCAAAAGAAATGACCTCAACCAAGAAGTAAAAAAACATGTTTTTCTGAAGTTAAAAAGGAGGCCCAGACGGCCATGTTAAAAGAATGAATATCAGCTTTTCAGGTGTGAATCAGGCAGCCTAAAATTCCAGGTAACCTGATGTTACCCACCCAGGGGGAGGCTTCTCAGCCAGAAGGGGGCCCTTTTCCTTGGGGTGGGTGGGTGAGGGATTTGCCTTGCCCCGGTTTTGCAAAAGGGTAAATGGGTGCCACTATTTTGACCTCTGGGTGATTCCCTCCCCCCCCCTACAAGGGCGGATCTGCTGCCTGGGCCTCACTTTTGTGCTGATGCTCCCACATCTTGTCCTCCCCTGCATTCCCTCATTTAACCCTGGGATCCTGCAATCATTACCCACTTTATTTAGACAGAGGGGAAGGTGAATAGCTAATCATCCCCAGAGATTAGGAGGTATCTATTAATAAGGCACTTTTAACGTTTCCTCTCCATGTCAAGTACCACATAACACAAAAAGCTGAGAATCTCTCTCTCTCTCTCGATTTTTCCAGTTTTGCTGTTTTGTAGAATATTGATATATTCCCATTGTTATCAATCTCTTTTCATGGTGTTCCCTTTTCATTATTTTATAGGTTATAATATTTGACTTTTGTTTGCACTCCTTTCATTTTCTCCCTTTTTATTACTGTGAGCTGTCTAGAGTAGCCCCATGGTAGGAAGACAGCAAATAAATTTGACAAATAAATTTTAAAAATGAAATTTTCTTCTCTGAGAAATGGAGGGCCTCTCTGCCCACCTTCTTCCCTTCTGTTGCTGCTCGGATTTCATCATTTTCTCCTCTCCTCTTGTCTAGACTAGAGACGGCCTAGGAGTGATATCAGAGGTGGGTATTCAGCAGGTTCTGACCGGTTCTGGAGAACCGGTAGCGGAAATTTTGAGTAGTTTGGAGAACCGGCCAATCCCCCCTCTGACCGGCCCCACCAACCCCATCTCTTCTCTGCCTCCCATTGAGTCCCAGCTGATCGGCTGGGTCTCCTTCGGTTGCCCTGCCCAGGAGAACAGAGCTGGAAAGCAGGTCAGTGGGGTGGGGAGGGAAGGGGGATTTTGCAGTAACCTTCCCCTGCCACGCCCACCAAGACATGCCCACAGAACTGGTATTTGAATCCCACCACTGACCACTGATTATGATAGCAGCATTCCAATATCTGAGGGGTCGCCACAGAGAGAAGGAGGGGGTCAAGCTATTCTCCAAAACACCTGAGGGCAGGACAAGAAGCAATGGATGAAAACTAACCAAGGAGAGGAGGAACCTGGAATGAAGGAGGAATTTCTTGACAGTGATTAAAATCAGCCAGTGGAGCAGCTTGCCTTCAGAAGTTGTAGGTGCTTCCTCCTTCCAGGTTTTTAAGAAAACACTGGACAACCACCTATCTGAGATGATACAAGGTCTCTTGTTTGAGCAGGCGGGGTTGGACTAGAAGACCTCCAAGGTCCCTTCCAACTCTGTTATTCTGTATTTTGCTCCTCCTGCTCTGCAATCCTTTGTATCTTTCTTCCTTTCTCTGTTCCTGCTTTCCTTGTAGGCCTCGTAGGTAAGAAAATGAGGCGGGGCCCTCCAATACTTTGTGATTAATTCTTGTCCCCAGCTTCTTGGGGTGAAAAGTCCAGAGTACAGCACCTGCAGGGCTTTCATACCATGCCAAGGAATCCACTTGTTCCCAAACAGCCTGGACATTGTTGTCAAATAACAGCAACCCTGGCGCTGACACACAACTTAGAACAGACAGAGAAGAAACACATTTCAAAGAGAATGTCAATATTGTTTTAAAAAGCTACACACTGAAAGGAGGCAATATTCCCTGGTTTCCGTCTCCCCTTCTGCCACCTGTGTGTAGGGCACTTTCTTTACCTCCTCTCTCCAGAATCGCTCCTCTACTTGGAAGGGGCACTGGACCTTCCAGCGGCTGCCTTCCAGATGTGCTAAATTTGCAGGACAAACCTAAGACATCTGGTCATCAGGCCACCCGGAAAAGCTGTCACTCAGTGGGAGAGGCTGGTCTTCCAAGCCTTGCTAACATGGCATATGCATTTTCTTTTTAATCAACCCTTTCTTCAAAAGAGACTCCTTGAATGTTTGTTTTTAAGCCCTGAAAGGTAACTTATTGTGTAGAAAATCGGGGAAGGCTGTTGTGTAGAATCAAGGCTCCCCAACCTTGGGAACTTGAAGACTTGGGGACTTCCACTTCCAGAATTCCTCAACCGGCTGTGCTGACTGAGGGATTCTGGGAGCTGAAGTCCACAAGTCTTCAAGTTCCCAAGGTTGGAGACCCTTGGAGTAGATGGAAGAGAAAGAGAAGGGAGTTGGTGCTCTTTTGTGCGGGAGGTAGAGAGCCCAGACTGGACTTCCTGAAGCAGAGATGGAAAACACTGGAAGGGACCGTAGAGTCTTGGGGACGGAGCCCTCTCGTCAAGGGGCCAAGTCTCAGCTCCATGGAGGCCCCCTCCTTCTCCTGCCCTCAGAGCAATGGCCTCCAACTCCGCCTAGCCTTCTGGAAGGGCCAATGGCTTCCTGGTGGGCCCCCTCCTAGGATGGCCACATTCCAGACAATGGGCCTTCTCCTTGGCCAGGCCAAAACTGCTGGGGAGATGCCACCCCCCCCACCCCCCCGTAGTCACTGGAGCAGCCCTCCCCATGCGGGTTTGAGCACAGCAGTTATGCTGGTTGCTCGTGGTGTGGCCAGTTGGCGTGAAAGACCCAGTCTGGCTTGAGCCTGTAATAATGCAAGCAGTGGGTCGTGTGTGTGTGTGTGTGTGTGTGTGCAGAAAAGTTACCTGCAGAGATTTGTTTTTAGAAGGTCAAACTCCAGCTTTTTCAAAGTTAGGCTCCAGCAAACAGTTGAAAAGTTGTCAGCCCTTATCCCAATTAAGGTTAATGACTTGCCTTCTGGCAAAGGTTTATTGATCTTTAACAGTTGCAAGAAGCAGCCAAAAGACATTCCTTGTTTCTCTCTCTCTCTCCCTCCCTCCCTGTTTGTGTGTGTGTGTGTGTGTGTGTGTGTGTGTGTGTGTGTGAGAGAGAGAGAGAGAGAGAGAGAGAGAGAGAGAGAGAGAGAGAGAGAGACTTTCTTGATGCTTTGCAGCTTCCAAACCCAAAAAGGTTTTAATCGAGAGAAGAAAAAAAATGTGAGCCAAAACAGTTGAACCCTTATGGTACCTGCAGTCCAGACAATGGCAAAATGCTTCCCTCCAGAAGTTAGGGGTGCTCTATCCCTGGAGGTTTTTAAGAAGAAATCGGGCAGCCATTTGTCTGAAATGGTAGAGGGTCCCTGGCTTGAGCCCATGGTTGGGCTAGAAGACCTCTAAGGTCCCTTCCAACTCTGTTCTTCTGTCTGCTTTACGAGGTGAAATGAAAGGAGACTCTTAAGATGAGCATCGTCCCGCAAGCCCCCCCAGTTCCCAGGGCTGCCCCCTGTGGCTTTTCTCTCAGGTTTGGTTTAGGATTGCGGGACAAGAGAGGATGCATTTTTCTCCTTTGCTACTCGTAGCTTAATCCTTGCTGTTTGCCAAGGTATTTCTTGTTTAACCACCAGATTAAGTGTACCCTTTCCAAGGTAAGCAAACTGGCAAGAATGCGGCTAACCTCCATTTACACATTGCTCACAGGCCGGGAAAACGTTGCTTCGAAACAAGAGGAATTGAGAAACACGGAACCTGCCGGTGTGGCCACTTTCAGGTCTGTTCAAGGCTCTTCTTTGGCAGTGAGGGATTCTGCCAGGGCTGCTGTTCTGTTTCCAATCCTTCTGCTTCTTTCCTAACTGACCTAAGTGAGATGGAGGGCAGATTCACTGAGGGGCATTAGGAGCTTTGACGGCGCACCATTTGCACACATTTAATTTGGTGTCAGAGCATAGTTTTTAATGCCCTGGATGAGAAAACCACTCCTGTGAGGCTTGGGTATCTCCCACAAAACCATCAGCATCCAATGGTGAACCTCTAAACCAGAGGTCTCCACACTTGGCAACTTTAAGGCTTGTGGACTTCAACTCCCAGAATTCTCCAGCCAGCTGGCTGTCGAATTCTGGGAATTGAAGTCCACAAGCCTTAAAGCTGCCAAGTTTGAGGACCCCCGGTTTAACTCCTCGATGCATCTATTGAAGAGAGCAGCAGCTCACTGAAGCTTCTGCCTTTTTAAACGACATTTGTGAATTGGAATTCTGGGAGTTGAAGTCCACAAGTCTTAAAGTTGCCAAGTTTGGGGACCCCTGCTCTAAACAGCTGACTTGATGGGGTGGCTGTCTTCTCAGCTGGTCTCTGTTAGGAATTGCTTTAATGTTCTGTTGGAATCATTTTGCACAGGGGTGTCCAACCTCGGCCACTTGAGGACTTGAGGACTTCATGGCTAGCTGGAGAATTCTGGGAGCGGAAGCCAACAAATTTTAAAATGGCCAAGGTTGGACACTCATGGATTAGAGGGAGCTGCCCACCTAAGAACAAAATCTGCACACATTGGTCCTCCTAGCAACCCATCCTCCCTCTTGTACAACCCAGAGTTGCCCTCCGTTCAAGCATGTGTGTCCCAGAATCCCTTCCAAATGACTCAAAGATTTCTGGGCACAAGTTTTGGGTTGTGAGAAATTCATTCTCCATTCAAACCAGTTTGGACCATAGCCTTGGGTAGCCCTTATGCTACATTCCCACTTTCTGGCGTTCATTGATCAACCAGTCCATGGCAAAACGGTGCCCTTTGCTTCATTTCATATTATGGGCTCAGAATCTGGTGTAGCTGCGGTTGGAAGTCCTCCTCCTTTCTTGTCCTCCTCCTTTCTTCTCCTTGACTCCTGAAGGGCTCCGTGCCTCTTCTGGTCTCCAAGTTGGCAAAGAGATGAGTCACCCTGGTAGGAATGCCAGGCCTACGTTCTTGGGGAGTTCCCAGCTCCATGTGTCGGGATGCCGAGCGATCTGAAGTTCTTGCGTGTTAGGAACTGAACTGGCCGGGCAGCTCCAGAACAAAGAGCAGCCCAGCCCCTCCTTCTTCAGCGTCTCCTGCCAAGTCACCTGCTGCAGGACTACAAAAACCTCGCACAGCCAGTGCTGCAGGGCACGTGCAGTTGGCCTTCCCGCTGCGGCATCTCCGAAGAGAAGCTGCCTCTCCACCGGAGCACCTGTTGGGACTTAAGCATCATCCCTGGATAAGGAACAGGATCGCCAAGTTACATATTACTCAGCAGGAAAGGGGGGAAAATTTATCATTAACTGGGCTACTCAGCCAGGAGGTATAAGAAGAAACGGATCAGCCCAGATCGGGAGGCCCTGAAACTGACAGGATGGCCACCCCAGCGGCTACCACGGTGCTGGCCCAACAGGAGTCGACCTCGCCTCACATCGCAATCGCAAATGCAGCTGACATCTCGGTCATTGTCATCTACTTCCTCGTTGTCCTAGTGGTTGGCCTGTGGGTGAGTGCCAGCTTTCTTTGTCCTTGTTGGTGGGGTGCAAATAAGAAAGTGGAAGGAGCTTTCCTGGAAGATTTGCGTCCAGGGACCAAATCCAGGAATTGGGCCTGGCTAAGTCTCGGGAAGAGAAGGACCAGGGGAGACACGAGAGCAGCCTTCCAATACTTGAGGGGCTGCCACAGAGAGGAGGAGGAAGGGGCCAAGCTATTCTCTCCTGAAGGCCAGACAAGGAATAATGGGTGGAAACTGATCCAGGAGAGATTCAACCTGGAAAGAAGGAGGAATTTTCTGACAGGGAGAACAATCAGCCGATGGAACAGAAGTTGCCTTCGGAAGTTGTGGGAGCTTCATCCCTGGGGGCTTTCAAGAAGAGACTGGACTGCCATTTGTCATGGATGGAGTAGGGTCTCCTGCTTGGGTGGGGGGTTGGACTAGATGATCTACAAGGTCCCTTCCAACTCTTGTTAATCTGTAATCTGTAACCCCAGGGAGATCTGGGAAGGACCAAGGGTCCGGCATATCAGGATGGCTGAGCAAGAGATGGGGAGGTGCAGCAGCAATGGAAGGGCCAGAGGGAGGGAGGGGATGGGTGTTGCTGGGCAGCTGAACTGGCAAGGGGTGGGTGTTGGGGTCACGGAAGAGAGGAAGCTGACGTAGAAATGGAAATAGCTTCCCAATGCCCTGCTCCGGAGGGGTGTGTGTGTGTTGGGATAGTTCCCATCTTTTCCACTGCTTCCTCCCCCTTTGGATAGGAAATTCCCACCTGGGTGGGAAGTTCCAAAGGCCATCAGGCACTTTCCCATCTGAGAAGGAATGTGATGGGCTGTGAGAACAACCTTGGCAGGCAGGCAGGAGGAGGAGCTGCGGGCAAGCAAACGGAATCTGAGCACAAACCAGAAACGGAAATTGGAGAACATGTCTCAGGAGGGGCAGCCGTCATTAGGCGATGCGGTTATAAGGTGTGACATCGCATGGCCACACCACTGAGTGGTGGCACTTCTAGTGAATCCATGCCATTGTCAAGCATGGGATTTGTACTCCTTTGCCATGGACGACACCCTCTGGCTTCCAGGCCTCACTGTTAGTCTCACTTGTGGGAAACCGGCAGAGAGAATCACAAATGACTGTCACATGAGTGTGGCGATGCTGCGACGGTTGTAAGAAGACCAGGTGTAAGGGCCGTTCATTCAGCATCATCGTAAGTTTGGACAGGCGCTGAATGAGTGGTCATTAAGCAAAGTCTGCATGTAAAGTTTGCAGACTTTCACGCTTCTGTTACTGTAAGTTTACCCTAAAGGTAGTGTTTGCATTGTTGGTTGTGAGGTCCTGTCCGGACCACCTGGAAGGGTTGACAAGAAGCCCCCTTGGCAAGCAGTGTGTGCCAGCTGGGCCAACTGCCTTAGAGTGGAGAGGAGGTCCAAGGAGCCACACATTGTCCCAGAAAATGGACCCAGGTGTCCAGGGTCTGGGTTGCTTGCAGCCCCTCCAGCCCTGAGCAATGAAGAATTGCAGGAAGTGAAGACAAGGGGGCTTTCAACCCTTCAGCAGAGGGGCACCGACATTCTGCACATGCCTAGTGGAGCTCTCCTCTGTCTGCTCAGGTTCCCATGGGGGTTCTTGGTTTAAAGAAGGCTGAGAATTCCATTCTGTTCCATCTTGTCCCAAGGCAAACCTCAGCCACGTAGCCCTTTGCCAAAGTCCAGCTGCCAAACTCCGGGGAGTGGGAGTCCCCACATCTTAAAGTTGCCAAGGTGGGGAGATGCTCGTGTGGGCAATGCCTCCTGTGCTCTCCAGGCCCCCCACCCAGGCAGGTTGCCAGGGCCTACGGGCAGCCTTGGGCAGCACAGCAAAGTCTCGCGCTGGGGAGGCCTTCTGGCCCTCGAAGGCTCCATTGCTTCTTGGTCTCCTCCAGGCTGTCCGCTTGTGTGGAAGCCCAGCTCACCGCAGAGAAGGCCAGGGAGAAGCCAAAGGGGCAGCCTGGCCCTTGCTTGGATGGCTGGGGCAGCGAAGGAGGCCTTGAAGCAGGCAAGGAGGAAGCGCGAGTGCTTTTGCCATGGGAAGAGCCAATCTCCCAGCCAGGAAAGCAACCCCAGAGGCCCCTGAGGGAAGAAGGGATCAAGGCCTTTCCAAAGCACCAGAGCAGGCACCTGGTTCTGGCCAAACAAGCCCGTGGACCTGGCAGGGGGGCCGGGCAGCCTCTTGCACCGACGGTCTCCGCACTCTGAAGGTGAGGACCCAATTCCTTTCCTTCTTCTTGGGCCTCTCTCAGACACCGGGAGGGCTGGGTGCAGCCTTGCTCCCTTCAAACAAACCAGGAACTCTCTGGTTCTGAACCAGGAAGCTAAACCTCCCCCTGCCCAAGGCTCAGTGTCCCTGAGTTTTGTGAGTGCAGACCCCTGCCAACCTCCAAGAAACTGCAGGCCTGCCTTCTATCGGGGGCAGCAGAGGCTAAACTGGGCCGCTCCTGCACTTGAAAACCAGCGAAAACTAACTTTAACTAACTAAAGGGATCAAATGCACCCCTTGCCTCACGACTCAAGTTGCAAAGAAGGAGAGATCTCCAGCCCTGTCTCAAGGAAAGGCCTGGGCATCACGTGCCCAAGAGCTTGCCAAGGGGACGGAACTACGCATCCCGGCCAACTGTTCCTTGGCACCCTCCCAGATACACTCTGGAGTGGGGCAAGCAAGCAAGGCCTGATGTGGGGACTGGCTTTCTCTCCCCTTCCCTGTGGGGTCAGCCAGCAGGGCAGGGCCAGAGCAAAGGAGGGTGCCGAGACAGGGGAGGTGCTGGTCTGATCTCAGAGTCGTCATCCCTGCCCCTCAAGGAGAAGCTCCTGGGCCATCCTGAGGGAGGGAGGGCCGAGTTGGGTGTGCAGATGGGGGTCACACTTTCTCTGTCCTTTAGGCTCTGTCCTTGCAGGGGACTCTCTGTACTGGCGGGAGCAGCTGAATCTTGGTCTAAGCCAGGGGTCCTCAGCCGTGGCAACTTTCAGGTGGGCAGACTTCATGCCTGGCTGGAGAATTCGGGGAGCTGATGTCCACCCTTTGGAAAGTTGCCAAGGCTGAGAAACCCCGGCCTGAGCTGCGCTTCCACGCTGGAGATGCACTCAAGACAAACCATCATCTGAATGAAACCCTCTTTGGCAAGTTGGCCGCAGAGCAAAACCGGGTTTTTTTTTTTTTGGTGGTCACTCCTGTCTCTTTTCAGGTGGTAAAAAAAAATCTCACTTTTGGGGGGGAGATTCAAAACTCGGCCCTTGGTGAAGATCAATGCAGGCCTTCAGAAAGGGGGAGGGACATCTCTGCTCCAGCTGCCCCCCCCCCCCGGCTGTTTTCTGCAATTGGTGTCAATCAATGGCCAGGAAATGTTTGTCTGCCTAATGTCTCCTGGTTGAAATATGCGCAGGAGACTTTAACCAAGAAAGCTCTTTTTGCACATAATGCTCTGAGGCGGGGGGGGTGGAGGGGTGGTTAACTGCTGCTTTGGCATTAACTTTTCATGGATCCCTTAAGAGCAGCCTTTGGTCAAAAAGGCCTGGTCTTCAACACAGAGCCTGGGAAGGAAGGAAGGAAGGAAGGAAGGAAGGAAGGAAGGAAGGAAGGAAGGAAGGAAGGAAGGAAGGAAGGCTGGGTGCCTTCACGATGGCCCAGAGGGTGGCAGCGCCCAAGAGTTTCAGGGCAGGAGCCCCCCTCCACAAGGGCCAGGCAGCTGCTCGTTGCCAGGGGCTAGCAGGTGGCTTCGGAGTCCTCAGTTGCCTGAGATAGGCGGACTGGCCACCCGTTGGCATAAATCTCTGCTGAGGAAATTCCATCCGGGCAGCCGTTTCAGTCAGTTGCAGCCGAGACAATACAATCGTCCCCGGTCCGATGATCAATCATGGCTCTTCCGCTCTTTTGCAACGAGCCCTGGACGCCTCGCCCCGCTGGAACTGCCACTGGCCATTTGTAACCGCCACAGTTGCCCTCCGTCTCTCTGCGCAATTAGCGCCACGGGTGGGTGGCAGTCATGTGAGGGAGCCCGCCAAAGGCCAGGGACCCAAAGGCGCGGTTTTTTTTTTGCCTCACTGCTTATTCCGAGGCTTCTTGAAGCCACAAGGATCCAAAGGCAGCCCCTGAAAAAAGCTCCCCCCCCTCCATCGATCCCCTGAAGAATTTGGACGATGCCCAGGAGGACCCTGGAGCAGGGGAACACGCTTGTAAAGCAGGTGATCTACTGTCCCTTTCCTTATCGGTGGTGCTGATCTCGTGGGATCATTAGAAAGAGGAACTGGGAGCAGCCAAACGGCTGGATGAAGCCTCACAAACGGCCGGATACTACAGGCTGGGAAGCCCATTTTGGATGGCTGGGAGAGAAGATGCACCCCTTGGAGGAAGCGATGTTCATTAGGAAGAAAGACACGGGAAATGTGGGTCGCCTGCAAATCCAAATGCAACTCAGACAGGAGAAACTGTTTCTGCCTCGGGCTGTGATATCCACAGGGATGGTGCCCGTTGCCAGGAAACAGTAATAAATACACTCTCTAATGCCCTTTAAGTGGCGTATAGCATTACCTTGATTTAAAAATGTTTACATATAAGAAGAAAAGACATTCAGACGTGAATCATATCGTCAATGGATCAATGCAGCCAACACCCACATAAGCAGGTATTCACACCAAACAATCAAGCATCAAACAGTATCCTAATCAAGGAAGTACCAAGGGTAAATCCACCCCACCCCCAACACCAATTCTGATAGGACAAAGTACTCTCTATTAACAGGGAGCAAACCTCACTCACACTGATGATGTTGCCTAGTTGGGTAAGGAAACGTCTGTCAGCTAAAAACTCAGCTCAAGAACAGCAAATGCCTAAATGACTTTCCTTTGGGAAGCAACTAGAATCTTTCTTTTGTTTTATCTATAGCAGGGGTCTCCAACCTTGGCAACTTTAAGCCTGGAGGACTTCAACTCCCAGAATTCTGGGAGTTGAAGTCCTCCAGGCTTAAAGTTGCCAAGGTTGGAGACCCCTGATCTATAGGACACGTCATGATAAATTATTTTCTGATTTTTTTTCCTCTTCCAGATGTCAAATGCCAAAGAGGTTATTAGACCAATTGGTGTGTGTGTGTGTGTGTGTGTGTGTTTGTGTTTGCAGCTGGCTGGGGAATTCTAGGAGTTGAAGCCCTCCAGGCTTAAAGTTGCCAAGGTTGGAGACCCCTGATCTATAGGACACGTCGTGATAAATTATTTTTCTGATTTTTTTTCCTCTTCCAGATGTCAAATGCCAAAGAGGTTATTAGACCAATTGGTGTGTGTGTGTGTGTGTGTGTGTGTGTGTGTGTGTTTGTGTTTGCAGGCACCTGCGCCTTGAAGTCCGTCCTGGCTGAGTCTCTTCTTGACAAAACTTTGGGTGGGGGATTGGCTCTGTCTCCGTCTTCCTGGGCTGAGAGAAGCTTTGTGCCCAAGGTGGGATGAGTCTCACCACTCCTGGTCCAGCACAAACTGGTCCACAGACTGTTTTTTTTTGTTGTCTTCTTCCTCACCCAGAAGCAGTGTGTGTGTGTGCACACACACGTGTGCAAGAGAGAGATAGAGGGAGGGAGGGAAGCTGAGCTCCATTCCTTCATTCCCTGGACCTGGCCTACACCTGTGGGATTCCCTGGCGCTCCCCACCCAGAAGCTGCCCAAGGCTGCTCACCCGGCGTGGCTGGTGGAAACCAGCTCCAACTGGGACGGAGCTGCGCTGGAGACGAACTCTCTCTCCCCTCCAGTTGAAGGCAATTCTCCTGTGACCCATTTCTCTGCTTTCCTTGCCTTCAGGCCATGTACTCGACCAACCGTGGAACCGTCGGAGGATTCTTCTTGGCCGGCCGGAGCATGGTGTGGTGGCCGGTGAGTTTCGCCCAGGGAGTCCTTTCTTCCCACTGGTGTCCCTCTCTGGAAAGGTGGCAGAGTCGCTTTGCACCGTCCTACGCTGGGGGGAAACGGACGGGTGTTCTCCTTTGGCTTTGTGGCGAGAGAGGAGCCAGGAGCCCGTTTTCCACCCCATTCTCCTGATGGTGCCCTCATCCATGGTCCTCAGAGGTTCACTTTTTCCTCTCCTTCGGACGCAACTTTTCCCCTGGATGCTCCCAACTGTCCCCTCGTTGCTGGGTCAGGAGTGGATCTGTCCACTCCTCCTGGCCAACTGGTCTGTGATGTGAGCCACCCCCCCTCTGTTGGGCACTGCTATCCATGGGCCTTTTGCTTGGGCTGCAGGCTGCACACTGGACCCCTGACCTCCTTTAGCACCTGTCAAGTCTTAGGTGGCTCCTTCTAAGGCGGCTTCTGGGCTCTTTCACGCGACCATTCAGATCTGTCCAGAAGGCCAGGCCTTTGGACTAGCCAATACTGGCTGCATTGCAGCTTCTCTGCTGCTCTACAACCCCAACCCCCTGCCACCCCCACCCGGTGCAGCCTTGAGAGATGGGTCCCTGCCTCTCCTGGCCTGGAGCAGGGAGGCGCCTGGAGACTGACAGCGAAGACACAGCTCAGCTGCTTCTGGCTCCTTCTTAGCCAAGAAGCTGGTAGGTAAAGGCTGGTATTTTGTTCAGTGGCCACACAAAAGAGGCCTCCGAGCTAGGGAACCCCAGAAGAGCCTCTTGCAGCCAGCTCAGCCCATTGCACAGATATGTCAACCCCTCCCTCTTCTCTGTGACAGCCCCCTCCAGTCCTGGAAGGCAGTTACAAATACAGATCATCAGAGTTGGAAGGGACCTTTTAGGTCATCTAGTCCAAACCCCCACCTTGTCATGTCCCCCAGTTCTTCCCTTGGTTAGGCTAGATATTCTCAGTTCCTGCCACTGTTCTCCGCACCTTTCGGCCTCCAGTCCCCTAATCCCCTTCCTTGCTCTTCTCTTGATTGCATTCTTTCCAGAGTCTCGGCATCTTTTATTCTGTATCGTGATTCCAAGCGGTGTGAACACTTCACGAGATCTTGATTCTATCTCTCTGTTGGTGCAACCTAGAACTGTGTTGTTGGCCCTTTTGGCGGCTGCCGCACACGGCCAGCTCACGCTTACTAGGAGTCACCCATATTTTGAGCAACATTTCTGCCTAGCCTGTCAGCTCTGAGATCAGCTGCTACAAGAGTGTGAACAATGAAAGGGGGGGCTGAGGTCCAGGTTATTTAGTATGTCGCATTAAAAAAATTCCAGCTGCAGTTAATTGGTTCTCGTGATTTATGAAGTATAGTAAGTGGGAAGAGATAGGGCGGAATTTGTGACAGCGCTGGGAAAGAGTTTCAGTTTTGGAAATTCCCATAGACGTACCAGAGCTGTTCCTAATAAATCAATTGGAGATTTTGCTTGTCTCGGAGTGATTGATTACTATGGATAATTTCTGGATGCCTAACACAGCCGTTCCTGGCAACTCCGTGAGGCTTACAAATAATCCTTGACTTACAACCACAACTGGGCCCAAAATGTCTGTGGTTAAACAAGACAGTTGTCGGTTTTGCCCCATTTTACAATTGTTCTTGCCACAGTTGTTAAGTTAGTAATATGGCTATTAAGTGGCTTTCCTTGTCAGAAGCTCCCAAAGGTGAACTCATGACCCCAAGGGTTCTGCAACCGTCATAAATATGAGTGAGTCAGTTGCCGACTGTCCGAATTTTGGACCATGTGACCATGGGGAGGCTGCCGTGGTTGTAAGTGTGAAAAATGGTCAAAAGTCACATTTTTCGGTGCCATTGTTGTAAAGAATGTTGTAAGTCGAGGACTGCCTGAACTCTGGCTGAAGTTTTGTTGGCTGGAAGCAGAGGGGGGATTCAGCCGGTTTTGACTGGTTCTGGAGAACCGGTAGCGGAAATTTTGAGTAGTTCGGAGAACCGGCCAATCCCACCTCTGACTGGCCCTGCCAACCCTATCTATTCCCTGCCTCCCATTGAGTCCCAGCTGATCGGCTGGGTCTCCTTTGGTTGCCCAGCCCAGGAGAACGGAGCTGGAAAGCAGGTTAGTGGGGTGGGGAGGGAAGGGGCATTTTGCAGTATCCTTCCCCTGCCACGCCCACCAAGCCATGCCCACCAAGCCACGCCCACAGAACCGGTAGTAAAAAAAATTTGAATCCCACCCCTGTCTGGAAGGCCTTTGGGCCTCTCTGAGCCCTCGGCTCCCTCCCTCTCCTCCTCTCCAGATTGGGGCCTCTCTCTTTGCAAGCAACATCGGCAGCGGCCACTTTGTGGGCCTGGCAGGGACCGGGGCGGCTGCAGGAATTGCCATCGGAGGCTTCGAGTGGAACGTAAGTCCTTTCCCCTTCGGCCGGTCGTGGGTGCGAATCTCCACTGGAAATCTCCTTCTGAGCCCGTCTCCAGGGAGGAGGGCACGCATGCCCTGGAGGAGGGGGGCACAGGTTGGCCAAAGACCACTCAAGCCCCTTGGATGCCCCACCTGGAAGAGGAGCTTGGGGCTGGGCTGCTTTGGTGGATGGGGGGGGGTCTTCCCCTTCCTGCCTGGCCCTGTGGGAGAGACAGAGCCAACCCCCCTGCCCCTCCTCTCTTCTAGGCCCTGGTGATCATGGTGATTCTCGGCTGGGTGTTTGTGCCCATCTACATCAAGGCCGGGGTGAGTAGACGATGCGGCAGTTCTGCCAGCTGCTTCAGCGGGGACAGTGTGCTTGTCCGAGGGGATGCTGGCTTGGACTGGGCACCCTGGGCCGCAGCACAGTCTATCGGCTCACCCCAGAAAGTTTAGATTCAATCCAGATTAGACGAGAGAAGGAGGTTCTACAAAATGAGAGCAGAGGGAGGAAAGCAGCAAGTAAGATATTCACGGGGTTTCAGCTCTCCCACGTGGTCTATCTGGACTCGTAAGCCTCATTAATTAATACCACACTTAAGCACTAAAATGCAATTCAATGTACCACTCTTTTAAGTCTATTAAGCCCATTCTGAACATGTAAAACATTAAAATATTTAAGGTAAAAAAAAACTTTTTCGGTTGATGAGATGCTTGATGAGGCTCACAAGCCAGTGCCCCTAACTGGCTTCAGTTCAGGAATTTCAGTTGAAAACCCTAAAATGTTTTATCCACTATATTGGATGCGTCTTAAGGCAGCTCCGTAGTCGGCCTGCTTTAAGCAGAGTTTTGCTAGGTAACGTCGGGTCCTTATGTTCAAGTAAATATTTCACGTAAATACCATCTGGGGCAGGGAAGGGTTTTTTTTTTGTCTTCTTCAAAGGAGAAAGGAAAGTATCTGTGCAGAGGAATGTGGGTGAACCTTTCGGCTCGCCCCGCCTGGGCTGACCTGGAGGGCGGGGGTGGGGGGGGCAGTCAAGTGAGCGTGGGAGAAAACTGGGCCGCTGGTGAGACACCGGCAACTGCCTGCCCCACCTCGCTTTGTTCTTTCTGCCAGCCCAAATCAGTCACTCGGGCCCTTCCTGGGCGGCTGCACCTCTGTTCCAGGAACAGCTTCTCTGTCCTGGACGAACTTTGCAGGCGCAAGGAGCGGCACTGCCTGCATCCACGGGGCCAAGCCTGGTGGCAGGAGATTCAGCCTTGCCCAGGGGTTTGCGTCTCTTCCATGAAGCACTCGTCCAGGAGCGCCCAATCTTGACACCTTTAAGGCTTCTGGACTTCCTGGGAAAGAAGGAGGGAATTGCCTTCTCCAATCCTGATGCTCCCTCGAGGGCCCTAGGAGGCACCCCCTGGCCCTTCCCCACCTCCTGAGGGTGGAGGGACACCGTGGAGCTACAGGGAGCTCCGGGAAAGTCCCCATGATGAGGTTGTTCCTTGAACCTGGAGAAGACGCCGCTCCTAAAGTCACCGACATCTTTGGGAAGATCTACAGCAGGGGTGTCCAACCTTGGCAACTTTAAGACTTGTGGACTTCAACTCCCAGAATTCCTCAGCCAGCTGTGGGAGTTGAAGTCCACAAGTCTTAAAGTTGCCAAGGTTGGACACCCCTGATCTACAGCTTTGCAGGCTGGGAATTCTGGGAGCTGAAGCGCAGAAGTCTTAAAGTGGCCAAGACTGGACACCCATGGTGGGATTCAGCCAGTTTGCACCACTTCAGCTGAACTGGTTGTTAAATTGTTGGCTGGCCCCTCCCTTCCCTTCCCTGTGCCCCGTTTTAGCTCCCAGGTAAGTGCAGGGAGGCCCACCAGGCCAAAACGGGGCATGGGGGTGTGTGGCTCCCCCACACGGCCCATTTTTGTTCCAAGGGGGTTCCGGAGGCCAAGTGCTGCCTGCCAGACCCCTGGCCATGCCCAGCACAGCCACGCCCACCTAGCCGATCATCAGGGGAGAGAACCAGCTGTTAAACTATTTTAATCCCACCCCTGCTGGACACCCCTGCTCCGGTCTCTCCATTGGGCAGACCCGCGTCCAGCTAGAATGCTGCACTCCCTACACAACGCACCTCTGGGAAGAGCTTGGACGGATGGACTCGAGGAACGATGTCTGGCCTCCCACGAGGCCATCACAGCAGCTGGAACATGGTTGGGCTCCTCTTATCTAAAAAAGTGCCCAAATAGTTCAGCCAGCGTTTCTGGACTTGGTGAAAAGTGAGGTTTGGGGTTTTCCGTTGGCCGAAAAAGGTTGGTTGAAGGCAGTCATCTGGCCACACGTCCGTCCACCCCATTGACATCTAGCTCAAACTTTGAGATCTGCTTGGAGACCATCCTAAACTTTGTTATGTTACAAGTGGCAATCAAAAAGGAGGGACAGGAGTCACATAAAACTATTGCATTATTGATTTCCATGGGGAAAGAGGCTGCAGCGTTCAGACAATTAGCCATGAATGGCTATAAAAACTGAACAACAGCGAAGTAACCGTACCGTCTTGGTTGACTCCTCCCCTGCCTGGATCAGGCACAGGTGGGGCCCGACAAGAAGGTCTTCCAGACCAGAGGCTTCTTTACCAAAAGAGCATCTCTGGCCCTGTAGTCCTTCCAGGTGATTATTTACCTGCAAGGATGCTGGCACCGTTTCTCATCAGGTTGGCCCCAGATCCAGGGTGGCCTCGATCTTTTCTTTTTGTCACTTAAACACGTCCCACAGAATCGCTCCTTGGCGCTTCCTCCCCCTCCTCAAGGGAAGAAGCGAAGCAAAGGCAGGGATGCTTCACCCTACGCGGAGTGTCCACTCCAAGAAGGAGAAAGGACGGGAGGGAAGAAAGGTGCCAACCATCCCTTTCCTGATTACGCACTAAATAGCCTTTTTGGTAGAGTTGGGTTTCTAAACCGTGGAAAATTTAAGAGGTGTGGATCTTAAAGTTCCCAAGGTTGAAAAATGCATTCTTTTTTGCATGGTGGGCCAAAATTAGCAAACCCCCCACACTTTTTTTTCAATCCATGCTTCTGCAGTTCTTGGGATGTTCCCCATTCCCCCATCAGCACCTTTTCCTCCTTCACAGGTGGTCACCATGCCGGAGTATCTGAAGAAACGCTTCGGAGGGAAACGGATTCAGATCTACCTGTCGGTCCTGTCTCTGCTCCTGTACATCTTCACCAAGATCTCGGTGAGTTTAGCAACTGAAGGCTCATAGAAGAAAAGGACTTCATGGCGCTCCCTGTAGCTCAGGCCCACAATGTCCCCCCACCCTCAGGGGGAGGGGAAGGGCTTTTGAGGGAGCGTCCGGAGTGGAGGGGCAGTCAACTACCCTGCCAAGGGGCTGATAGTTGTGCGATGGGCCCAGTGCCTGGAGGAACCTTCCCGTCCTGAGAGCTGGGTATTCCCACACGACAGCCTCCGGGCTGGATGGATTGCATCCCCTGGGCTTCTGCACAGCAACAAGCCAGTCCCAGATACCTCGGCCCCACATCTTCCCATGGACCTCTGAGGGCCACAGTCCAGAAGGAACTCTCGTCCCTCAACTCCCAAGTAAACGGCTGACGGAACACTTCTCCAAAGCAGATGCCTTTCCTACAAGCCCTTCTTTTTTTGGGGGTTGTAAGAAGCCATGTTGGGGGTGGAAAGAGGCCTAGAGCTAGTGAGTCCAAGGGAGGCCTCCCTCCCTCCCCCTCCCTCCCTCTCTTCAGGGCTCTCTGCCTGGCAGATGTCCTACGATGCTACTCTTTGCCCCGGTGAACAACGGCCAGGAGTTAATTGTGCCCATTAACCCAGGGCCCCTGCCTTCTCTCACTAGCAGGCAATAAATGATCTCTATCAGGGTTACTGATTAAACTGCAGTGGGATGGGAAGGGCACCCCCCCCCCCCAAGAAGCCAGGGACCCGATGGGAGAGGGAGAGATGCAGGCAGTTCTGTCTGGAAGGGTGAACAGCTGGATCCGGAGAGAGCAGTGCCAGAGCCCTTTCTGGAAGGGTGAACAGCTGGATCCGGAGAGAGCAGTGCCGGAGCCCTTTGGCTGCAGGCTGCCTCCTCCAGGGGCCAGGCGGGCCCTCCGCCTCTTGCCAAGCAGGCAGTGCCAAAGGGGTACAGACTCTGTTAGAGCCCCACCGTCATTCTGCCAGTTCCGAGGGGGAGACCCCGTCCCTTTGCAGGAGATCTGGGTCAGCCCTACCACAGCAGGTTGCCTGAGGCCATGAAGGAGGTGCGGGTTGCTGGGAGGATGTGGGGACGCTGCTGTTCCCGTAAGCAGCGCTTTCAAGGAGACACGCCTTTCATTCCACACCTGTAATTACCTCTTTGGCAATGGATGAGTAAGATGGAAGGGCAGAGGAAGGCCAGGGCTGAGACCAGCCTCCTAGTGCAGTGGTCAGCAACCAGTGGGCCATTCCGTGAGAAAATTTTGGTGGTCCTTAGAGAAATGTCAGCGCCAAAGCAATTAATCCAGGCTGCGGTGGAACACAAGGCTGCGCCGCCCACATGGCCCGTGGGAACACAAGGCTTGCGTCGCTTGCATTGCGAACACAAGGTCGTGAGGGGAGGTGGGGAAAGGGCAGAAGGGGGGGGGAACTTGCCCCATGGGCCTGGCCTGGCCACCGGGCTGCTTCTTTCCGCTTCTTCCTTCTTCTGCTTTTGGCTGCACGCAAGGAAAGCAGCCAAAGTCTTCCTTTCTCTCCCCCAAACTGCCAGAAAGGATTCTTGGGGACCCTGCGAGGCCTCCTGCTCCAAGAGGCTGTGCCGGCAAAGACTCATTTCTGGCAGAGTTTGGGGGAGAGAAAGAAAGACTTCTGCTGCTTCTGCTGCTTTCCTTGCATGAAGCCAAAAGTCTCTCTCTCTCCCTTCCCCCCCTTGAGAACGGAGCTGGAGACGGTATCCTGCGATCCCAAATAAAGAATGATTGATCAGTAGGAAAACAGGGTGGAGAATTTTCCTGCAGATTTTGGGGGGGATTTTCCCAGAAAGCAGCAGAGAACCTGGGAAAACATCAGCAAGCCACCGTCAGTCAAAATTCATATTAGTGGCCCACGGGATTTAAAATGATGAGTTTGGTGGTCCCTGAGGTCCAAAAGGTTGGCAACCCCTGTCCTGGTGGGCCCCCATTTGTGGGTGCTCAAGTGTCAGGCCCCACCCCACTGGTTGCATAGAAAAGGGGCACATTTTCAGGAGCAGGCTACAGTCCATGCACAAGGGTGTCCCACTCTCCCTGCACCCCTATTTCATTGTGGCTACTTAAACCAGGAAGACCCTACTGGTGGCTCCTCTTTGAGCAGGGGCTGGACTAGTTGGTCTCTAAGGTTATTGTTGGCCATTACCCTCTCTGCTTCCAGGGAGCAGGGGCTGGTGGCAGTGGAGATGGCTGATCCAGGGCCAGCTGCCGCAGTTCCTCCTGCCCCCCTCCTCCCCTTGTCCTCCTCTGGGACACCCCTATAACCAGGCCCACACAAAAGCCCCCCCACATCCTCGTGCAGCACAGCCCTTGGGGTGTGGTGGATGGAGAGGCCCCTCGGGGCACATCTGCCGCTCTGCGTGGGGTTTTCCCTGGTGCTCTGGCTTAAGGGGGCCAATTCTTCCTTTGCACGACAGGCAGACATATTTTCCGGAGCCATCTTCATCCAAATTGCTATGGGACTGAATATTTATGTGGCCATCATTATACTGCTGACTATCACAGGCCTTTACACCATCACAGGTGAGTCCCATTTGCAGGTGAGCCTCCCAGCCCTGATGTCAGGCTCAGCCCCCCCCGCAACCTTTCGGGCCCCTTGGTGCCTGGGAAGCCCCCTGTCTGCCCCCTGCCCATTTCCCAGCAGAGAAGCCCAGGGGTTTTCTTTGGGGGGGCTTGGCCCTGGGCCGCCTCCCTCTCCTTATCGCAGCCTTCTGCTCCCCTCGCTCTGCCTGGCAGGAGGACTGGCCGCCGTGATCTACACAGACACACTCCAGACCTGCATCATGTTGGTGGGATCCGTCATCCTGACCGTCTTCGGTAAGCCCGAGTTCAAAACCAGCCCCGAGAGTGCCTTGCCCCCAGGCCCACCGTGGCTGGTGTGAAGGGGAGGCCTCCCCCAGAAGGCCCTGAGAGGCTTTGGCTGGGCGCCTGGGAGTTTATTTATTTATTTTATTTGTCAATCCCTTACAAGGTAATAGATATAAGTATAAACATGAGTAAGAATACAGGAAATAGGTACGAAAAAATGGGGACAATAGGACAGAGTTGCTTTCAAGAAGGCCGGACAGAGCCCAGATCCACCTAGACCAGAGGTGCTTGAATCACAGAATCTTAGAGTTAAAGAAGACCTTGGTGGTCATCTAGTCCAACCCCTTGCTCTGTGTAGGATCTGCTAAGGCTTTTGAGGCAGATGGTGGTACCCCCTTGGTCTGAAGACCCTCAATCTCCACTTCTCAAGGCTGGTTAATAGCTCCTCCCTGTAGGAAATTTCTCCTCAGATCTGGCCTGTGTTTGAAACATGCCCACCCCTTCACTATGTGGCAACCCCTGGAGGAAGGGCCCAGGGATTTAGGCAGGTTCCAATGGGCTGGCTCTGATCCAGTTTAATTTTCAGCATATACATGAGAAATCATCCGGCAGCGCTGGGCACGTGAGCATCCGTGTGGATGCATGTTTATTGGACATAGGTTAGAATAGAACAGGACAGAGCTGGAAGGAACCTTGAAGGTCTTCTAGTCCAGCCCCCTGCTCAAGCAGGAGACCCTATACCTGTGGTGGCTAACCTTTTTGGGCTCCTGTGCAAAAAATTGTGCACGCACGCTCGCATGCAAGCACCCAGAAGGCAATACACACGGGCCCCCTGTGCATGCGCACGTGATCCCCCCCCACACGCCCTTACCTGCACTGCACCTCCCAGCTGCTTTTTGGCCTGATTGAGGCCTTTTTCAGCCTGCCAGAGGCTTGAGGGAAGCCTCTGCAGCCTTTGCAGGCTGAAAAATAGGCCCGTTTCGTCACTTCCAGTATTTCTGGAAAGACAGGAAGTGACAAAACGGGCCTATTTTTCGGCCTGCAAAGGCTGCAGAGGCTTCCCTCAAGCCTCTGGCAGGCCGAAAAAGGCCTGAAAATCAGCTGGGAAGCACGCGCATGCGCAGTGAGGTAAGTTTGCCTGGGGCTTGCGTGCCTGCACAAATGGCTCTGTGGCATGCGTGCCGTAGGTTCGCCATCACAGCCCTATACCATTTCGGATAAGTGACGGTCCAGTCTCTTCTTGAAAACCCCCAGTGATGAAGCGCCCACGATTTCTGAAGGCAAGCTGTTCCACTGTCTGATTGTTTTCATTACTAGGAAGTTTCTCCTTAATTCCATGTTGCTTCTCTCCTTGATTAGTTTCCAACCATTGCTCCTTCTCCTGCCCTCTGGTGCTTTGGAGAATAGGATGACACACACACACACACACACACACACACCTCAAATACTGGAATACTATGCTGGCGGGAGAATTCTGGGAGTTGAAGTCCACAAGTCTTAAAGTGGCCAAGTTTGGAGACCTCTACCCTAGGAAATGGCCCAATTCTGTCTTTACTACAGTCCCTGCCTGAGCTGATGTGTGTCTAACCCCATGGGCTTGCGGGAGAGGAGGAGAACGCTTCTGCTTTCTCACGGGCTTCCTTACCCTGATTGTATCACCTTCCGCAGCTTTTAAAGAAGTCGGAGGATATGAGGGCCTGCTGGAGAAGTACATGACAGCCATCCCAGCCAACATCTCCTACAATAACGTGACCATCCCCGAAAAGTGCTACACTCCCCGTCCAGATGCCTTCCACCTTTTCCGGGACCCGGTGGACGGCGACCTCCCTTGGCCTGGACTCATCTTTGGCTTGAGCATTCTGGCCTTGTGGTATTGGTGCACTGACCAGGTAGGGCCATGATGCTCTTGGTGGTTATGATGTTCCCCGCACACAGGTCTTCTCGGTGGGCTCATCCTGATCCTGTGCTTGGAGGCCAAAGGAGACAATGCTTTGGTTTTAGGAACTAGGGCAGAGGTCTCCAAACTTGGCCACTTTAAGACTTGTGGACTTCAACTCCCAGAATTCTCCAGCTGGCTGGAGAATACTGGGAGTTGAAATCCACAAGTCTTAAAGTGGCTAAGTTTGGGGACCCCTGAACTAGGGCATTAAGATCTGGACTCACAGGCCCAGATCTCTGCCCTAGTTGCCCCTTCTAAAGTGGGCTACTAAAGCTGAGGGTGGCCTTGTGCTGGGCAGAGGCAGGCTGGTCTTTGGATGCCATCTAGAAGGGCATCACCGGTGCCAATGCTTAGTCTCTGGCTGGCATTGAAATGAATTCATGAAATAAATAAACAATCCAGACATTCTGAGAGTCTGCCAGGGTGTCCAACCTTGGCAACTTTAAGACTTGTGGACTTCAACTCCCAGAATTCCTGCTGGCTGAGGAATTCTGGGAGTTGAAGTCCACAAGTCTTAAAGTTGCCAAGGTTGGACACCCCTGGTCTATGCCCAAACTATGGGTTGTTTTTTTTAAGTTTTTTTATTTTTAACAACAAACATAGACAAACATAAACATAAAACAACAAATAAAACCTTCTTTCAATTATACAGTGTGTCCGTCAGTTGGTACATATTTCTTGTGCACAATATCTATAGTCTTTTCCTCTTCGATTTAAATTTACATTCATATTCCAAACGATGGTTTGATTGCATGATGTTGAGTACGTTAACTGAACTGTGGCTTATGGAACGAAGCTGATTTTCAGGATACATGGAATTGTAAACTAATGGGTACAACCAGAAGTTGAAAATCTACTCGACTAGTTTGTGGCTCAGTGTGTCATATGAATCTAGCCTGAACGTTTTAGGCAAAAAGCTGCACCCACCAGTGGCTATGCCACGGGGCTGGGGAGGTGGGCCTATAGAACCAAAAGATCTCCCTATAATTCATGGAAGCAAAGCATCCTTGCCATAAGAGTAAGGAAACAGGTGGCATTTATCCCCCACAAGAAGAGCAAGGATGTTCAAGAACAAACAGGAGAAATGTTGGAAGTGTCATCAGATACCTGGGTCATATTATCACATGTGGTGGACGTGTGCCAAAAGATACCGGACTAAAATTCATACATGGCTGGAAAAAATGACAAAACAGCATATAGACTTGAAACCAGAGATATTTTTATTGGGTATCTTACCTGAAGGATACAGTAGAGAATTGATATATTTGATTATTAATGTTTTAACAGCAGCTAGAATTGTATCTGCTCAAAATTGGAAAAATTTAAAAAAATCCGATAGAAGAGGAAGTGATTAAGAAAAGAATGGAACATGCAGAAATGAGTAAATTGACATTAGCAATTAGAGAGCAAGAAGATAAAGAATATTATAAAATTTGGGATTTATTTTATCAATGGCTAGATAAGAAAATAGAGAAGTAAAATACATTATAATATAAATATAACATATAGTAAAGATAATATAATGCAATGATACGTTATAATTGATCACAGTGAAATGATATTATGAACTAGGTTTTGTAAAAGTTGAGATTTGCTCGAAAAGGATGACAGTCTAATAATGATTTGATAATAATATAATTAATAAAATAAAATAATAATATAATATAATATAATATAATATAATATAATATAATATAATATAATATAATATAATAATATAATATAATATAATATAATATAATATAATATAATATAATATAATATAATATAATATAATATAATATAATATAATAATATGCATAGTTGTTCTATATAATATGAATTCTAATCTAAATTTAGAAGGAAAAGACTATTAATATCGTGCACAAAGATATATACCAACCAACATACTGTACAATGGAAAGATGGTTTTATTTGATGTTTTGTGTTTGTGTTTATCAATTTTTGTTGTCAAAATAAAAAAAAATTGATTAAAAAAAAGAGTAAAGAAAGGCCCACCGCATCCAAGTGATGTTGGAATCTCCAGATCCAATCCTGGTGGAAAAATCCTGGCCCAGAGCCAGAGGCCTTGTCCTGGACAGCCATTCGTATGGAATGATGCCGGGTCTGGGCAGGGGGGTGGACTAGACGACCTCCAAGGTCCCTTCCAACCCTAAGAGTCCAGGCCCTGTGTTCTGTCTCGGTGCTTGTTCATTGGCTCCTCTCTTGGGCAGGTCATTGTCCAGCGATGCCTCTCGGGGAAAAACATGTCCCATGTCAAGGCTGGCTGCATCTTGTGCGGCTACTTGAAGTTGCTGCCCATGTTCCTCATGGTGATGCCAGGCATGATCAGCCGCATTCTCTACCGAGGTGAGAGCTGGTCCACCCAGAGGGCAGAGGGAGGCCGACTTGCTCAGCTCCCTCGTGGGGCCCACACTTTCCTTTCTTTGGGTTCACAGATAGAGTGGCGTGTGTCGTTCCCTCGGTGTGCAAGAAGACTTGTGGGACAGAGGTTGGCTGTACAAACATTGCCTATCCAACGATGGTGGTGGAACTCATGCCGGATGGTGAGATGAGGCCAGGGGGTTGGCTTGTTTGTGCCTTGGACTGCAAGGCTGGTTAAGGTCCGTTGCCCAGGATGGTGTGTCCTAAAGGCTGTGCATTATGAGGGGCCTTCTGGCTGCCTTCTGCCCACAGTCGGCTATAAAAAGGGGATTTGTTCTGACTCAAGCCTTGTTCAAACTAAACAAACACAAACTGTGTATCAAAGCAAACTTTTTTAATATGGCGCTGGTAATTCTGTGCATTCCCAGCCAAGAGTCATTTAAACCTAAATGTCTGAGATAAAAGCAAGCCCTTTGAAGGTTGTGAAAGGCTGCCAAGAACAGAAGTCTAATTACTGATAAATATCATCTGACAGACGTTTCAAAAATAAACCGGAATTCGCAGGGCTTCAACAAGGGCTCAGAGTCTAAAGAACTTCTTTGCTTCCTGCAAAGAACACATCCCCGAGGGCTGGTTTTTATCCCTTATGGGAGGGATAGCCTTTCTCCCGAGTCGTCCTTGCTGCTTCAGCTGCTCTCTCCTTCGAGCAGCCCCGAGCACATGCGCACTGGGCACAGGCTCCCCGGGGTCCTCTGCTTCATTGATGTCGGACTCCGAAGGCAGCACCCCGCCCCCAGATGGTCCGGCATCACACTCAGGCCCCTTGTCCAAGTCCTCGCCGGACTCCCTGACTGGTTCCCTTTCGTCCTTGCTGTCCGATACCTCTGCCGTCCGCACCTGCTGCTGGCGAACCACAACAGGACCCGTGTGTGGATGCCAGGTTGATCCTAAAGCGATTGTGATGTGTAGTGGTTTTTTTTATTAAGCTCGGGAGGGCTGTCCTCCCGAACTCCGTTTTGGCTGGCAGAGGGTTGCATGAGGCCATCCCAGCAGGAAATGGAGATTGGGAGCCCCACCTGGTCCCCCGAGGTTCAACACAACCCTGATGTGGCCCTCAATGAAATCGAGTTTGACACCCCGGCTTCAGGGCATGATGAGGGGGCTCCTTGGTCCCACAGCCTTTTCCCAGCAGTGCGTTCAGTTGCCAGGCCAGATGGTTGAGTTCTCTCACCCATGTGGCTGGGCTGCCAGCCTGTAACCCTCAACGGGAGTCACTGACACCAAACCTTTGCCTGTTTCACACACCCCTCGCCTTATTTTTTCAGGGCTGCGAGGCCTGATGCTCTCTGTGATGCTGGCTTCACTGATGAGCTCCCTCACTTCCATCTTTAATAGTGCCAGCACCCTCTTCACCATGGACATCTACACCAAAATACGCTCCACCGCCAAGGAGAGGGAGCTCATGATCGTCGGCAGGTAAGGGCTTGGCGGCAGGAGAGGCAGCAGTGAAGACTCAGCAGAGGGGAAATTGCAAGAAAGTTCGGCTGGAGCCCAAGACCAGGGCGGCTGAACCCTTTTGGCATTTGGGAAACCTATGGGGTCACCTGCCCAAGTGCTTCCCCTTTGCTTTCGTGGGTCTCCAGCAGAGGGAGGATTCAGTTGGTTCTGACCAGTTGTGGAGAACCGGTAGCGGAAATATTGAGTAGTTGGGAGAACCGGCCAATGCCACCTGGCTCCGACTGGCTCCGCCAACCCCATCTCTTCTCTGCCTCGCATTGAGTCCCAGCTGATCAGCTGGGTCTCCTTTGGTTGCCCTGCCCAGGAGAACGGAGCTGGAAAGCAGGTTAGTGGGGTGGGGAGGGAAGCGGAATTTTGCAGTATATCCTTCCCCTGCCACGCCCACCAAGCCACGCCCACAGAACCGGTAGTAAAAATGTTTGGACCCCCCCCACTGGTCTCCAGGCTCTGGAAATAACACATTGACCAAAGTAAGTCGTCGGGGGTGGGACGAGGGGGAAATAGCCCGACTTTGGAGCCCCCGGTGCCATGTTGCCTAGCCAGGAATGGCTTTTATCTTTCCTCTGCATGCTGCTCTTCACCTGGGAATTGCAGATGGAGGGCCACTCTGCCCGCCCGCCGTTCCGCACAGCCTCTTCTCTAAAACCTACAAGAGATTTGGACCAGAGAGCCCCCTGGAGGCCACCTGGCTTAATTTAAGGCGCGTCTTACAGAATCAGCAAGAAGGATTGGCGACTTTCCTGTTTCCTCTTTACAAAGGAGCTGATAGACAGGAGGGACAACCTGCCCAGTGGCTCAGTTGTTCTGGCTGTTTATTGAGATTTAGGCTTATTTTCCCCTTTAAACAAGGGGAGGGGGTCTGGAGGGGAGATCAAAAAGTCAAATTGCCCCCCCGCCCTATTTTCTCTGTGCAATGCAGATACAAAATGGGCAGGAGTTTATTTGCACTTTCACAGTCACACTCTTTCTGCTGTTTTCTTTTTGCAATTAACTAAAGACAAAAAAAAAAAAAACAAAGAAAAGGAAACACACAATATTCATAGAAGGAAAAAGCTGAAAAAAGAAACAAAAACAGAAAAATTCAGCAAAGCACATCTTTGCAGTCACATCTTTTGCAGTCACATCTTTTTCACATCTTTGAATAAATGTAAATATAGCAGCCGCCCCTGAAACAAATGTGGATAAGTAGGGCTCGGATCCGTCTGCCAAGGTAGTTTCTTGGATTCATTGACTGAGTTGGCATCCCCCAATGCCTCTCTCGGCCTTCTCCTCCTGCCAGGCTGTTCATCCTGGGCCTGATTGGCATCAGCATTGCCTGGGTGCCCGTGATCCAGTCTGCGCAGAGCGGGCAGCTCTTTGACTACATCCAATCCATCACCAGCTACCTGGGCCCACCCATTGCCGCTGTCTTCTTCCTGGCCATCTTCTGCAAGAGAGTCAATGAGCAGGTGAGCAGCTGGCCCTTGGCTGGGGTGGGGGGTGGGGGGGTCAACCCCTTGCCAACCCCTGCTGGGTGGGGCCCCTTTCTTTCTCTGCCTCTCCCGCTGGAGGGAGCCAAAAGGAAGCTGTTGGCTTCAGGGCTGGAGGGTCTTCTAGCCCACAGAAGCTCTGCGTACCACTCCCTTCACAAAAGGAGGGGTGTTTGTGCCCAGGACACGGAAGGGGTGTGGTTTCCGTGGCACAAGAGGAGGAACAAGTGGCAGCAGCAGCCAGGGAAAGAGGTGACTAATCCATCTCACAGGCTGCCACCTTTCCGTTGGCTGATGGAGGCGTTCGTCTTAAGTTTGATTTAAGAACTTTGCTTACCTGTCACGAGGCTTCTTATCTGAGTAACGCCTGTGTTGGGTCAGTGTAGTTATTTCGGCTGCCGCCAGATTTATTAGGCTGGAGAGATGCAATCAACTGGCCGGATGATCCATTTCTTAACCGAGCGCGCCTGAGCAATCGGTCCCCGGGAGGCTCCTAGCCCTGGTGCCAAGCCAGACACCCTGGCAGGACGGAGCACCGGAGGGTGTTTTTTTTTTCCTCTCCTACTCGAACAGGGGGGGGTTGGACTTAGTTGACCTCCAAGGACCATTTCAAGTTCAACCCTTCTATAGCTATCTATCACAATATGTACAATTGTGAGCCCAAAGAATCACGCTGCAGTTGTGAGGAACAGGACAAGAGGACGTGCGGAGGAAAAAGTTCCCCTAATTGCATTGTATTGTCTTTTGCAGGGTGCCTTCTGGGGCCTGATAGTGGGACTGGTAATTGGGCTGTGTCGAATGTTTGCAGAATTTGCCTATGGAACCGGCAGCTGCGCTCTGCCCAGTGAATGTCCAGCGATCATCTGTAAAGTGCACTACCTCTATTTTGCTATCATCCTTTTCGCTGTCTCTGTCACCATCATTCTGATCGTCTCACTCCTGACCAAGCCAATCGATGATGTCCACGTAAGCAATGCCCTCCTCTTCCTGACCCCCCCCCGCCCACCTCACTTTTCTCTTCCCTGCCCTCGCTGAGATTTTGGTCAAGAAATATCTGTGTGGGTAACCACATACAGGGGCTGGCCAAGCCTCCGTCCAACCAGGCCTCTCGTGAATGCCCACCATGCAGCATAAAAGGACGGGCCATTTCCCCTTCACATCCACCTCGGGGGGCTCTCAGTTCTGAGGCAGCCACACCTCCAGTTCAGCAGAAGTGAAAGCCAGCTGGGTGGGAGGAAACCCCTTTGAAGCCATGTTAGAGAGGGTGCTTCCTGAGGGTGCATCTCCCCAGTTCTGTCTGGTGGGGAAGTTCCACCCTGTTACAGTTTGCAGCATAAATTCAAGTCCAGGAAACACACAGATGACTGACTCAGCAGGATTCGTTAACTTCCTTTTATATAAAATAAGTAAATGTCCAATACCATTAGTTTCTTCCAATGTGGAAAGGTTACAAGCAAACACAAACACAAGCAGCGTCTCAGAGCAGATACCAGTTTCAGCAAGCAAGCAAGTTAGTTTTAGTTTCACTTCTTAGCAAAGCACACAGAGCCAAACCACACCCAGCCTGTCAGCTCCCATTGGCCATGCTTACTCGCTTGCTGACTTTGTTAACCATGTCTCTGCCAGTTCATGAATGTACTCTGACAAACACTGCATGAGCAGCTATATAACTGCCTTGTATTTTTCTGCTAGAGGTATTGGGTACAGACTGAGTAGGAGTAGTGGAGTTACCAGGGCACTTCTGGTCGTCTCTTTTGATCCAAGTCTGGGGCCTCATCTTGACCTCATTCAAGGTCATTTCAGCTGCTTCATTGTTGTGATTTTTGTTTCCTGAACAGCTTTATCGTCTTTGCTGGACTTTGCGCAACAGTAAAGAGCAACGTGTCGATCTGGACGCAGGGGAGATGGTGCAAGGAGTGGAGGACTATGAGGAAGAGCCAGGTGAGATTCCTTTTCCCATGAAACATAATTTCAATCTAGGAGAGACCTGACTGGATCTCTCCTAACCTATCTGACCTAGATATCAGAAGGAAGAATGTTGGCCACGATGCTGGCAGGCATCCTAGCTCATTGGAGAGCAATATCTTTTCGGAAAATCAAATTTAGATTGGAATGCTAAATAAAATAAAATAAAATGCCAGGAGGAATTTTGATGGCCCTCAAGAAGACTGAATAGTTCAAATATGCATTTATCTCCATATTAGTTAAGGATTTTGCAGCAGATATTCAGAGTGTGCCTGAAACTGCTATTTTTGCATCTTAAAATCCCACTCTCAAACTTGAAAATGAATCTAGTCATTTTAAAAAACTACAAAATGGAGAAAAACCCGGTTTGTTGTGGAATCCAGATTTTGCAGGGGAGTTATGGAGAGTTTGAGTGGATGGCATTAAAATGCCTTGTTGCCCCTCAGCCTGTTGTGAATAAAGTAGCAGCAGCAAATGAGGAGGGGGCTTCTTTGAATTCAGGGGGAAAAGATGGGATAGAAATCTTATAAATAATATTATAGTATTATATTATTATATGGTAATAACGATACATTTTTTAACCAGTTTTGTGTACTGGTTAAAGCACTAGGCTAAATGTCAGGGTTCCAAGTAAAAGATCCATTACAAGCAAAAACTCCGAGGCAGGTAAATTCCTCAAAGAAAAGCCTTGTTGGAAATATCATATTGGCACATATCTGGTGAAAACCAACTCTGAGGGGCCCTTAGTTTTCACCTAATTAAAAGTAAACGTTTTTTCCTCAACCCTAAACAATCAGTCACATGGCCCAATCAAGGCAGCATCTGCTGATCTGGTGACATCACTCCTCCTTCCTCCGACCAGGTGTGAGGGTGTCCTTGGTTCCCAAGACCTTGGTTCCCTGTTTTGACTACTATCTCTAATCCCCTCTCCCTATCCCTCAGCTCAGTGTGGCAGCACTGAAGCTCCAAGATGGCTCCAGCCAGATCAGCTTCAGGGTTGACACTAGAAAGGGGGAGATTCTGAGTTCTAGTTCTGCCATGAGTGCAAAACCAGCGAGTGACCTTGGGCCAGTCACTTTCTGTCAGCCCTAGGAAGGAGGCAATGACAAACCACTTGAAATTTTGCTAAGAAAACTGTGTGGACTTGTCCAGGTGTTTGCTAAGAGTCAAAATCGATTTTAAGGGACAAATCGCACAGATAGTTACTTTTAAAATACAATAATGTAATATAATAGTAATCAATGTTGAAGTTCTGTAATTGGAGCTATTAAGAGATGAATTCTCAGCATCTTCAGGTAGTTGCCAGAAGCTCTCTTTGGAGGAAATGAGGTCAGATGGAAAACCATATTTTGTATATCTAGGTCTTTCCACTTTCATTTCCACTGGAAATAAAAATCAATTGCACTCATATAGAAAGAGCATCCTGGGATTATTAATGATCATTATGAGAAAGACTTTGAAATATCACAATGATATGATGGTTGCAAGTAAGGGAAATGCAAACTTGAGTTGTGTCCATCATCTTCAAATCATGGCTATAACTGTCCCTTGTTCTCTGACTTGGTCCTCTGACTTATCTCAAGTATTGTGCACTGTTCCGGTCACTAAAGATGAAGATGTGCTGGTGAAGGGATCAAAGAAGGGCAGAGATCAGGGGATTAGAAAGTCAGTGATATGAAGAGACCAAAGAAGATCAGCAGATTTAGTCTGGAGAAGATAGTAGCCCTTTCCAAATGCCAAAAAGAGGCCTCTCAGAAGAGTTCGTGCAAGAATGATCTTAAGTTAAAGGAAAAGAGATTCTCGTGGAATGATAGAAAGACATTTCCTAACAGTAAGCTCAGCAGTGGGATGAAGGGCATACAGTAGAAGCATTAAGGACCCTACGCTGCGTATGGTTTTCCAATCAACTGAATCTGTCCAATAGTGGACCATCCATCTCATCTTGTTCCATCTGATCAAAGAGAGGCTATGTCGGCATCATCAGATGAAGCCTTACTGAAGTCTAGGCGCTTCACATCCACCCTGGTCCACAAATCTAGCCCCTCTGTAAAAAAAGAAAAGAAAAGCTCTAAGATTTGCCTGGCCTGACTTAGCTTTAATAAACCCTTCAAGGCCTCCTGTTCCTACCTAAGTGCATGCAAACTGGCTGCTCGAGATCTTTTCTAGAGTTTCCCCAGATATTCCAGTCAAGCTGCTTGATTTGCTGTTTTCTGCCTCCACTTTTTTTTAAAGCTGGGAGCCTGAATTCTTCTCCAGTCTCCTGGCGGTTCCTCTGTACTTTGGCTGGACCTGCCTGCTCCCTCCCCGCTTCCCTGGGCCATGGTTTCCTGTGGCCACAAGAGATGCAAAATTAAGTAGTTCCAGCTTCTCCCCATTGCTTGTCATCATTTCCCCATCTTTTCTTAGCAATGGTAAAAAAGAAAAGAAAAAGAAAATACCCTTACTCTGATATTTTGTAAAATGCCCCGCTTTCCATTCTTCAAATGTGTCCTTTTTGTTTCTTGTTGATAGAGAGCCATTTGTGACCCTTGGCGGCTTCATCAGGACCGTCCCATTTTTAACCTTTTTTTTCTTTAGTATGATTTGCATTGGGGCCTTAATAATCTCCTTTCTGAGAATCTCCCAACCCCCCCGATTCCTTTCAAAGCCTTCCGACTTTTTCCCTTCGGTAGTTGAAGTCAGATCTCCTGAAATGTAGAATAGTAACCGGAGAACATTTGGTTCTGCTTCCCTGTAGGGTGAATTCCAGGAAGACAATGGTCATCATTCCCTCTTGTCATTCTCTCCTTGCCACTCAAGCATTTCTTCCTTGTTAGTAAGCATGAAGCCCAGCATGGCTGGTTCTCTACTCCAGTCTTTGGATGATGAAGTCCTGTACAAGACCAGAACCCATGGAACGGGGTGTCAAGCTCAAGGCCCACAGGCTGGATCTGGCCCACGGGGTGCTTAGATCTGGCCCATGAGACCACCCTGGAAACAGCGAAGGACCGGCCTGCAGTGCCTCTGTCAGTGAAAATGGGCTCCAAATCTCCGTTTTCGGCTGGGATGACCTCCTGCAACCCTCCGCCAGCAAAAACGGAGCTCCAGAGGATTGCAGGAGGCGGTCCTAGCCCAAAATGGAGATTTGGAGCCCGTTTTTGCTGGCAGAGCACTTGGGCCGCCACAGGTGCCCCTGACACGAGTGACATCAAGCTGGCCACGTCCACCCTGGCCACGCCCCTCCCCCCAAGGTAAAACATAACCCTCAATGAAATTGAGTTTAACACCCCAGCTACAGAATCTGCCACTTGCTGCTTTGGTTGATTCCTAGTTGATGCTCAAGTGGTTGAACCCCCTCTTGGCACCATGATGGGTTTCCTGGACATTCAAGGGTCCCATCTGCAAAGATTTCAGTCACACCTCCTGCTTGGTTGGTGGTCTGAAAAGCATGCCCACACCTGGGTCCTTTTTTTGTTTTGTTTTTGCTTGTTTCCTTGATTTTCACTCAGATGCTTTCAGCCAGATTTTCACACTTGATGTCCTGAATCTCTTTGCTTGTGTTGAAATTCTTTGCATATGATATGACACCTTTCCCCCCACTCCCCTTCTTGGGCTTTTTTCTTGTCAACAAATTATACCTTTCTAATTTTATATTCCAATCATGTGATCCATTCCACCAACTTTTAGAGATACCAATGAAATGACCTTTCCTCCCCGCGCTAAGACTTCACGTTCTCCCCTTTTGTTCTCCATTCTCAAAGCACTGATGTACAAGAAGCATCTGACTCTCAGCACTGGCCTTCTTAGCTTTGCCTCCTGCATCTTCTGGTGTATTTTGGGTGCCCCTTTCTTTTACCACTTCCTCTCTTGACCTAGGATGTCTACCTTTGGACAGAAACTTTGACTGCCTTCTGATTTCCCTCCCACTCCAGATTTAATTTAAAGTCTGCCACATGACTTGAGTTTAGTAAGATGTCTTCCAGACATGTCCTGGCCAGTCTTTGTGAGGTTCAACCCATCTCTTGCTTGCAGAAGCCCTACCTATAGATGGCACAGATTGTGGTCCAGGAATACAAACTTTTCTCAAGTTCCCCATCCCTGAGCCAACAGTTTCACTCCACAATCCCTCCATTCCATCTTCAGGCCATGTCCTTCAATTGGAGGCATGGATGAAAATCCCACCAAACTCTTTTGCCTTCTTTTGCCTAACTCCTCGTGGTCCTTTGAGATTCTTTCCAGTCTCTTTTTGGCAGTGTTATTTGTTTCAATATGAAACAGAATGAATAATGGTCAGTTGATTTGAAAAAAGGGACCCTTTCAACTCTATAGTACATTAGGGCATATAAGCAACATATATGAGAATAGGGTGGTGGCACCTTAGGAGGATGTTTTGGGCATGAAAGGGTCAGTTTGGCTGCTACATCTAACAATTGGCCGTGTTGTCCTTGCAGCCCAAGAGAAAGAGACCAACTGTTGCAAGAAAGCCTACAACTGGTTCTGCGGCTTGGAACAGACGGGCCCCAAGCTGAGCAAGGAAGAGGAGGAGGCCCTGCAGCATAAGTTGACAGACACAACAGAGGTGCCATTGTGGAGGCGCGTGGTCAACATCAACGCCATCATCTTGCTGTCGGTGGCTGTTTTCTGCCATGGATTTTTTGCATAGGTCAAGCATTTTATTTGAGAATGAAGTTCTTGATTGCTGAATTGCACTGTGCCATCATAATCTGTAAATTGCACCTCATCAGACTTGAAACTCATTTGCCAGGAGAATCACTGAACTCCTCCCGTTAACTGAACACATGACCGACTGTGAATGCCGTTGATCGGGAGGGGCCGGGTGGGGTCTGCAGACTCTCCTCCAAGGGGACAATCCTCCAATGTTTTTAATCCCTGTTTTTGAATTGTGTTACCAAAGTGTGTGAGCCCGTGTGTTAGAAATTCAGCTTTCCAGTTCTTTTTCCCTTCTTGTTTTTTTAAGTGTATGATTTGCACAGGAAAAGTGTGTAAGTTCAGCTGCCCTCAGTAGGCTGACTTGAATATTGTTTTGGAGGCATTCTAATCTTTCCCCTCTTTAATTTAAAACTCGTGCACAACTGTTTCTACCTGTATTAACTTTGGAACTGGAACTAATTGAAATGAATTAGTTCAGTTAAAATCAGCTTGAAGTGGTTGGAAGGTGGTTTGAAACACTTTCCCTGGGACCAGGCGTACTGATGTTATTATCATCCTTTGTAATCTGGATTTACCGTGTCACTGTAAAAATATATATATTTTTAAAAATGACTGTGTCTTGTTGAAAAACACAAAATGAAGCAGAACTCCTGCCTTGCCCCCTGACACTCAGATATATCTATTGCAAGGCCGCAGACCGGGTCATCCCCATCTCTTTCTACCAGGGTCCATTTCAGTAACTGGGGGAAAGCAGGGAGGGTGATGCAACAGGGGGATAATTGTCAGGACCTGGTTGACGCTAAAGTTGCCTTGGAGAAAACAACTTTAGACTTAGGAGCCAGCCGGGTGCCGGGGTGCGTCTGAGATCAAGAACCTTCTCAACTGCAGCCTGACTTCAACCTTCCGGGACTCTTGGGAAGAGTTGGACTCACAAGCAGGCGCTGTAAGGCTCCAACTGAGTGGCTGCTTTTTGCAGGACCATGGAGAGCTCCCACCATCTATGACTAGCGGTGGAGTCCAGAGCTCCTTGCATGTACCAATAGGCGAGAATATTTGGAGCTCAGGGTTGAAGTGAAGGGTCTTTGGTGCTCTCCCAGCTTGGTAGCTTTCTTGCAGACATTTCATGACCCAGCTAGGTAACATCATCAGTGCTGAATTGGGTAATGAAGCATCTTTAAGACCACCACCAAGCTCAAAAGACTTCACAGCTCCATTCACCAGTCAGTTCAACCTGGCTGCAGAGTCGGCCAGAAGCCTCCAGTGGCCCATAAACAGAAGCAACTCCTGGAGTGAGATACAGCCATCATGGCAAGCAGCCACCGGTAGCTTTTCCGTGTCTTGGTTCCACTTTCCAAAGCTATTCATTTAATTTGGGGTTAATGGGCTCCACGGGTTCACGACATGCGCTCTAAGACATAGACATAAGACATAAGACATAAGAATTTATTTGTCATTACACTCGCAAGCGGGTGCAACGAAATGAGGTGCTCTTCCACAAAGTAAAAACTGGACAAACACCACTAAAAGAAAAAAATTAAACTAAACACAACCAACCATACAATCATCTCTATGCAATTTAAAAATGTAAATACCCCATTACTCTCAGCCATTTAATTCCACAAAAATCTTATGACCCTGCATTCAAACTCAAAACTGCACTTGGATAAAAACTGTTCTTAAATCTGGTCGTCCTTGTTCTTAATACCCTAAATCTCCTTCTCGATGGTAATAGTTCAAAGAGCTGATGTACCGGATGAGAGGAGTCATTCAATATATTAAGTATCTTCCTCTTACGTCTATTCCTATAGAGTTAGGACGGTATTATTGTACCAGACCTATAAGGAGCAGTTGCTGGCAGCTGCTTTCAGGCTGAAGGTGCCCTTGGCCCAGACTAGTGTGTCACGGCTCCCCTCAGAAAGCGCCCTTAATGCGTGTGTGTACATAACAGGACTTGTTTACTTTCAGTCCCTTGGAAATGATCCCAGCATCGTTTGGTTTTCTCCAAAAGGACCTGCCAGGAGGGGGGAGATATGGACCTCCCTGGAGAGGCTTGGATGCCTCCCCTTTGGGCTGGTCTTGCTCCAGAGAGCTCAGCCTGCAGGAGGGACCCCCGTCCCTGAGCCAGGCTCCCAAAATGCAAGGAAGAGGCCCAGGGATGGGATCCGACTGGTATAACTACTGGTTCTGTTGCTCTGCATGCATGCGCGCGCGCGCGTCTGTGTGTGTCACGTGAGTGCAATTTACGACCTGCTGAGCTGCCCGGACAGCTGAGCAGCGCTGCGTGCAAGTGCGCAGCGGTTGGAAAAGCCCTTTTTTCCTGCTTTTTCAATCGCAGCTGTGTCACGTTCAGGTAAGAGCCCAGGCAGGCGGGCGGGCCAAAAGAGCAGCAGACATAGAACTGGTTCTATGCATGCTCTGTCTGCTGCTCTTCAGAACTACTGGTTCTACAGAAGTGGACAGAATTGGTACAACCCCACCTCCAAAGAGGCCCAAGGAAGCCTCTCCACCTGCTGCCTCCTCCGAGTATCCTTGCTCAGAAAATGCCCTCCCCTCCCAAGGCATCCCAGCAGCAGGAGAGTGCCTGGTCCAGGGAGACCAAAGGCCGAGCTTTGGGCGAGACCTGCCCCTTGCGATGCTCCAAAGCGCCCCTGCACCAAGGGCCCTGGAAGGTTTGGCCCCCCGGGGGTCCTTGCCTTCGGTGCTGGCTCCGCAGGTTGCCTTGCGGTTGGAAGACCGGGGGGGGGTCTCCCTCGTACTCCAAGTCTTCCTGCTCACGGACAGGGGCCTTGCTCTTGGTGCTGCTGGATGCTGGCTCCACTCATTGCAGCATGACGTGGGAGCAATAGAGGCAGCGTCGCAGCACAGGCTGACTGGGTGTCACTGCAGGCCCAGCAGGGTTCGGGGGAGCTGCCGGGAGATGAGGGATGAGTCCATTTTAGGAACCTTTGATTTAATTGCAGGGGAGGAAGGTGTCGGGTGCCGACAGATTAATTGCTGCATTTTCCTCTCAACAAGACAAACTCCCCCCTCCCCTCAACTCACCTCCCCGGATTTCTGGGTGACTAAGTTGTTTGCTGCTCGAATCCCCGGAAGACCCAGATGAAAAATTACAGCTGCTTCAAGGCCTGTTGGTTCCAGTCTTCTGTTGGAGGAAAGGGTGGAGCAGAAGGCCAACTTGGCCAGAGAAGCTGATAAGGGGATCCGTGTTGGGGGCAGCCCCTTCAGAAGGAGGGCTCCTACTTGGATGCCCCCACAGACCCCGAAGCGACATCAGGAAGGGGCCCCTCCATGGCCACCCCTCTTCTCCAGGAAGGGGCCAATGCAGCCCTACGTTTGGGGAGCAGAGATCAACCCTGTGGCAGACCCCAACACCTCTGGGACAAACTCCCTGCGTCCTCCCAGGCAAGGGCTCCAGGGGAACCATCTTAATGGGAACTGTTGACGGGGAGAGGCTCCAGGAAATCAGAAACCGGAAGCAGCAGCAGGCAAGAGTGAAGCCCAACAGGCCCTGGGTACTGAAGGACACGTCCAAACGGAAGGAGACTCGGGGGTGGGGTGGGGGTGCTTTCCATCCATGGTCTTGGGCAGGTTCTCATCTTCATCAGCTACACAAGTGGCTGGGATCACACAACGTTCCAGCACGAAGCACAATTTACAGATTGCAACAGACGGTGAGAAACAGCGGCATTTGCTGGGAGAGGAGGAAAGCAAGATGGAGGAGGTGGGTTGGAAAGCGCTTTTCTTTGCAATGCCACAATCTGCCTCCCTGGTTCTTTAGAGCCCCCCCAAATCACTGGGCTCTGTGACATGCTAAACCAGTCACTGTGGATAGTTGTTGCTGTAGAATTCCTTGCCTACATGTGACTCTCCTCTTTCGCTTCATCTATAGCAGGGCTCTCCAATGTTGGCAACTGAAGACTTCAACTCCTAGAATTCTGGAAATCCACACGTCTTAAAGTTGCCAGCGTTGGAGACCCCTCAACAATGGAGTCCTGAGAGGGGAGAAAGATGTGCTCCCCAGTCCTCCTCCCACTTGGCCTGTTTTTGAAGCAAGCACACTTTGTGGTGGGTCCCATGATTCCTTCTGCCTGGTTCTAGCTAAGATGTTTGGGCAACACATCTACAGACCACATGGGGTCCCAAAGCACATTATCTCAGATATGGAGATGTAAATTCACTGCAAAACTTTGGCAGGAATTTTTTTAAATTGTCTCCCAGGAACTTAGCTCCACCTATGATCTGAGTACCAATGGGGTGGCTGAGTGTAGCAAGTCACTAGTAGAGCAATACCTGCGCTATTATATAAATTATCAGCAGACTATTTGGGCCAAGCTCCTACCTTTCATCCAAGGGGCATACAACAACTCAGTGCACAGCAGCTCTTTCAAAGTGGCCATGGGGCTGAGTTCAGGCCCATGCCAGAGCTCCCACAGGAAGCTCCATCCTCAGGGTCAAGACTGACTCGAACGTTCACCTATATTCCACTTTGCTTGTAGCTTGACAAAGAACGAGGGTGATGGTGGGTTGGAATGCAATGATGGAGGGAATGGCCTTCAAGCATGAGACATTGCTTGCCCCCAAGGACACCCAGACCAGAGGGGGGATTCAGCCAGCTCTGACCAGTTCTGGAGAACCAGTAGCGGAAATTTTGAGTTGTTCGGAGAACCGGCCAATCCCACCTCTGACTGGCCCCACCAACCCCATCTATTCTCTGCCTTCTGAGTCCCAGCTGATCGGCTGGGTCTCCTTTGGCTGCCCTGCACAGGAGAACGGAGCTGGAAAGCAGGTTAGTGGGGTGGGGAGGGAATGGAGATTTTGCAGTATTCTTCTCCTGCCATGCCCACCAAGCCATGCCCAATAAGCCACGCCACGCCTTCCAAACTGGTAGCAAATTTTTTTGAATCCCACCACTGGAGCGGATGCCACAGCGCAATCATCTGGTTCCCCAAATAAAATCAACAGAAATGATTGGTCAGCATAATGGACTGTGTGTGGCCCGTGGGGAAAGGGGAAATGAACTATGCATGCATTTGCACAGGTTTCGCTGCTTCTGTGCCAATATACATTTGTTCAATGTTTATATTCGTGGAAAAATAATGGAGTTTCTTTTTCTGGGAATGCCAACTGGACAGTTGACACTAGGCCTCCTTTACTCCCTTGGTAACCAAAAGTCTTCTCTTGCAGCCCTGAGGTGTTGCAGCCATTAAATTGCTCCATCAAATGCCAGGCAGTCTTGGAAAAACTGAAGCGGCTGTTTGCTGCTGAACCAGTCTTGAAGCACCCAAACCCAGATGAGCCTTTCGTGATCCAGGCAGATAGCAATAGCCATAGTACCTAGACTTATACACCGCTTCACAGTGCTTTACAGCCCTCTCTAAGCAGTTTACAGAGTCAGCCTCTTGCCCCCAACAATCTGGGTCATTTTACCCACCTCGGAAGGATGGAGGGCTGAGTCAACCTTGAGCTGGTGGGATTTGAATTGCTGAACTGCTGGCAATCAGCAGTCAGCAGAAGTAGCACTCTAACCACTGCGCTACCACGGCTGCCAGCAATGTGGCAGTAGCAGCAGTTTTACTCCAGAGGAATGAAAAGAGAAAGTTGCAACCATGTGCCTACACATCTCGCAAGTTGTCTGGGAGGTGGTGGGCCATCTGGGACAAGGAGGCTTATGTGGTCCAATGGACTCTTCTTACCCAGAGGCAGTTCTTAGAGAGCAGTAAGATTCCAGTTGAAGTGTAGACAGACCACAAGAACCTGGAGGCGTTGAAGGCCCCGAGGAAGCTGTCCCCTGAGCAGGTCCGATGGGCTCAGCATTTTAACCCTTCACTACTTTCCAGGGGCGGGGAGAACTTCCTAGCAGGTGCCTCTCTCGCATACTCCAGTGTTCTGTCTCACCTGTGACCACGAGGTGAGAGTCCAAGTTGTCCCGAACGAGGATTCAGAGCTAACACGCCCCTTTTATTCCCTGAGGGGCGGTCAGTCTCTCATCTCAGTCCCTGATTTGACATTTCCTTTCGTTGCATTTCACGTCTATGTCTATGTCTTTGCCTTGCATCAAACCAACATTCCTCAGTTTGATCCTCAGCCAGAGGCTCCGCTACGCTCTCCTGATTATCTGCCGACACCTGAGGCACAACCAGGGAGGAAGGTCCTGGGGAGGAAGATGATTCCGTATCCTCCAGCAAAGCAGGCTCAGACCTCAGAGCCAAATCCTCCTCTTCCTCCTGGCTCAAGTCTGTGTCCTCCAGCAACGCAGGCTCAAACCTCGAGGCCAAATCCCTCTCTTCCTCATTGCTTAAGTCTGTATCTTCTAACAAGGCAGGCTCAGACCTCCGAGTCACAACACTCCAGTACGGAAGTACTCAAGAGGAGGCAGTTAACTCCATTATCCCATCCAGGCAGTTTGCAGCCGCAGCCCTCACAACCCGTCAGAGAACAGCCTCCCTGCAGGCACCTGGGGACTCCACATAAAGACGATCTCTTGACGAAGGAGGGCTTGGGGTGGAAGGGGAGTACATTGTACATCCTACCAGAGAACCTTGATCCTGCAGAGGAGCCACGATGCAGAATCTGCAGGGCATTTCAAGTTTGTGAATTCCCTTCACCTGGTGAAGAGACAGTTCTGGTGGCCAAAGATGAAAAAGGACACAGGAGCCTATGCGGCCAGCTGTCCTGTGTGTGCCTCCATGAAATGCCTACCTGGGAAGCCTCCAGGCTTGCTAGAGTCAGTAGCCAACCCATCCAGCCCGCGGCAGGAGATATCCAGGGGCTTTATGATGGAATTTGGACTGAATGGCTAACTCAGTTTGTGTCAGCCTCAAGATATCTTCTACTTCTTATATCTTCTGCATCCTATCTATTGCATCTTCTCTGCTGCTATGCTATGCTATTTCTTTCGGCTGTCATTAGCAACAGGGGAGGGGGAACTTGGAGGGGAAGAGAGCTGGAGGTGTTTTGCATTCCTTTGCTGTGGGTAGCAAGGGGAGGGGGTGTATGAATTCTTGTCTTTAACTTTCCATTTCTTGGCTAGTTTCTATCCCTTTTGCGCAGCTGCGAAGTTTTATCAAAATATGTCAAGGTCAATGGACAGAGGCCTCATCACCACCTGAAGATGCCCACATGATCATATTCAGAACTTTTAATTGGAAGAGTCATTTGGACTTTGGGGGTGGGAACAATTCCATTCCTTTGTATATGTGATCTGCGCCCAATTCCTCAGATTCGAATTCAATCTGTAGCTTCCACTTTGATTTCCAGTAAAAGGATAACTTTGCTCTAATCCATGGAGTCTGAGTATTTCTTTCTTGGATCTTGAAGGGAGCACACACTGACAGTTTGGTTCACTCTCCCTTCCATCTTGAGCAAGTGGGTGATGGGCAGGGCTATCTGGGCAAACCTGGGGATGAACTGCTGGTAAAAGTTCACCAATCCCAGGGAGCTCTGCAATTGCTTTACAGCCCAGCTACTGGAAGCAGTAAAATTCTGAAGGGGGTTCCCAGAAGAACCATCCAAGCCTGCAGCACTTGTGTCTGTCCAGGACCTGGAAAGTGAAATCTAAGTTCATGACAATTGGATTGTGTCCCCCAAAATGTTGTGGTGTGTGTAACCTTGACACGTGTCATAGATTTGCCATCATTGATATAGTTCAACCTCTGCCTTTTGCAGGTTCTGCTAAAGTATTTTGGACCAATGACTATCCAGCCTCTGTTTGGACAGGAATGTACCACCTCAAGAGGCAAGCGATTCCAACATTAGGAAGGAGCTGCTCATCCCTGACCTACCTCTATTTCTCTGTAACCTCATCATTTGGGTTCTGCTCCTGTCCTCTGGGAAGACATGTCCACATCCTCCCCTATGGAGCAACATGTTAGATGCACTATCACAACTGCCCTGTTTTCTCTTTTGCAGACTATCCTCCCCGGTTCCTTTAGATAGTCCTCAAGGGACTCCGCTTTCTGTCCCCACAAAACCTGGATGGTTGTCCTCTGAACTCCCTCCAGTTTGTTTACATTTCTTTCTGTTAAATTTCACCCTATTTGTTTCAGTTCATTATGCAAGCCTTCCTCAATCTTCTTCAACCTTCTTTTTCTTTTCTAACGTTTTGTGTTCTAGCTTTTGTGTCACCTGCACAGTTGACTTACAGAGTTGGAACGGACCTTGGAAGTCTTCAGATCCGACCAGCGGCAAGCAGGAAATCCTATACCATTTCAGACGAATGCTTGTCCAATCTCTTCTTAAAAATCTCTCTGATGGAGCACCCACAATTAATCACCCACTGATTAATTGTTCTGTCAGGAAATGTCTCCTTAGTTCTGGGTTGCTTCTCTCCTTGATTGGTTTCTGTTTATTGCTTCTTGTCCTGCCTTCTGGTGCTTTGGAGAATAGCTTGACTCCCTCTCCTTTGGGGCAGCCCCTGAGATATTGGAAGACGGCTATCCTGTCTCCCCTGGTCCTTCTCTTCACTGGGCTAACCAGGCCCAGTTCCTGCAATCGTTCTTCATATGTTTTAGCCTCTAGTCCCCTCATCATCTCTCTTGCTCTGCTCTGCACTCTTTCTTGGGTGAGGTCTAGGTCAACAACATCTTTTTAATATCGTGGCAACCAAAATTGGATGTAGCATTCTAAGTGTGCCCTTACCAAGGCATAATAAAGTGGTATTAAGACTTCATGCTATTTTGATTGTATCCCTCAGTTAATACAGCTAGGATTTGCTTTTTTGGTGGCTGCCATTGTTCATTAGACGCCTAGATCTCTCTTGTAGTTACTGCTATTGAGCCAGGTTCCACCAATCTTGTACCTGTGCATTTAGTTTTTCTTGCCTAAAAACAGAACCTTACATTTCTCACCATTGAATTTTACTTGAAATTCATTGCTTCATTAAGGTTTGAGTGTGACAGTCCACCTGATGCTCCCTATTCCAAGCTGATATGAAGCTTGTTATCTCTGTGTGTGAATATTTGCTCCATTATGAATACACCTAAGGAAGCACCATCTGGTGTTTATTTTGGTTGACTACCAATTGCCATCAACTTGGTGTTGATCCTTCATGCCACATAGATGGACCTTCTCCAGAATGGCCTGACTCTAACGCTGCCCTTCAGGTCTCCCACCAATGTGCCTTGCAATTGACTTCATCCTCTTTGCTGTGGTCCTCTTTCTTTCCACCTCTCATCATTAGGGGCTTCTCAAGGCAACTGTGGCATTGCACAACCAGAGGTGGGATTCCGCTGGTTCTGACCAGTTCTGGAGAACCGGTAGAGGAAATTTTGAGTAGTTCGGAGAACTGGCAAATACCGCCTCTGGCTGGAAATTTTACAGTCTCCTTCCCCTGCCATGCCCACCAAGCCTTGCCCATAGAATCGGTAGTAAAAAAAAAATGAATCCCAGCACAACCTGTCTGAAATATGACAATTTGAGCCAGGTCACTTGTACTTCAAGTGAGAACTCTACATTGATTTGTTCAACGATTCTTTGATTTGTTCTCTTGGACATTCTCCAAAACTTCTCCAAAGCTAAAGTTCAAAATATTGCTGCTATCTTGCTTTGTTAATGTCCAACTTTCACTGCCATAGGATGTCACCTTGCCTGACTAATTCTGAGCTTGGGAGGTAGACCATATCTTACCATTTTATTCAGAGAGGATATCAATGCTTGAAATAAAAAAAATGTTCTAAACAATTGGCTGATTTCCACGAACCCCATGGCATTTCCCCAGCGTACCAAGCTAGTCACTCTGTGAAGGAAGGAGAGGCATCTGTCATGGCTTGTTTGTGGCAGACTCACACTGGCTCTTTTATTAGCTGTTGTTTTCTCTGGTGCCATTGTTTTCTAAAGGCTCACAAGCAAGCCGTTTAATAAGCTACTAAAGGATCTTGCTCAGAATATACTTTAAGCTGAAAAATGTGCAATTTCCTGGATTCTCCTGCTTCCCTTTCTTAGCTGCAGCCCCAACCTTCTCTCTCCTCCAGCCTGTCTTTTCCAGGAGGCCTTCAAGATTAGAGAGAGAGGTTCTCTGGGCACCTTTGCTGGTTCCTCCAATGACCTGGGATGTAGTTTTTCTGGTCATGGAGGCCTGAATTTATTTAAATGAGCTGTGTCGTTTATATCCCGCCTTGTTTATCTCAAACCACAATTCCCTCCTTCCATTAATGGCAGAGTGAGTCAGCAACGGTTGGGCTGATCTTCTAGGAAAGAGCAGACAGAAAAGGTGTTTTGAAATGCTCCACTTTTTCCATCCTCACCTCTTAACCACTCATCCATTTTCACTTTTAGGTTCTTTCTGTCTGTCTGGCCAAGCAAGCATTTCCTTCCCCTCTATTATAAAGTTTGGAATAAGTGGCAGCCTTGGAGGGGATGTCCCAGTTGGAGGTGTTGCCCATATTCCGGTGTCATCCTATGCCTGAGTGAATCCAGAGCCTCCTTTGCCAGCATCTGTTTGTTTCCCATCATGCCTTGGAGGAGAAACACCTGAGGTGATGCCTGGTGGCCCTTCCTGCCTTTGATGTTGTTCTGTATTTGCATTCTTGTAACCCTGCGTTCTGATTGGCTAGGACGCACAGCATTCGGATTGGCTGAGTGTACGGCACTGATTGGCCGTTACGGATCGACCGCGATTGGCCTAGCCGATCGCGGGAGATTCGAACGGCTGTCATTGGCCGCGGCGCCGGGTACAAGTTCTATATAAGCCGCCGCCGATCCGATGCAAGCAAGCCGATCTACCAACTAATAAAAAGAGCTTGAAAGTCACTGGTCTTGCGTCTCTCCTTGGGACCGATCCACCAACCTACAAGATGTACTCCCCTTCCCTCCAAACCCTCTTCCCCTCCCCCCCTTGTCCCTCCACTCTTTTGCTCCCCCATTTGTCCTCTGTTGGCTCCAGCCCTTGACGGCATATTTGCTCTTGGAGAACATTAGTCCAACTCCTGCCTGGGGTAAGAATCCATTAAATGCCATTTCAGTCAATACGACGACGGCCTCCCTGACAGATGGCCACCCCAGCTTTGTTTAAACACCTCCACAAAGGAAGAGTTCCGTGTCGCCTGAGGCTGCCGGTTCCATCACTGAACAGCTCTTAACGTTGGGAAATGTTTCCTGATATCAAGCAGAAAGCGACTTCATGGTTACTCAAGCCCATTGTGTCCTGCCCCGTTCTTATGGGGAGGGGGCAGCAAGCAGAAAGCGTTATCCTTCTTTGCTCATCAGAGAAATATGGAAGCAGTACAGTCACAGAATAATAAAACCACAGGGTTGAAAGTGTCTATGGAGGTCATCTAGTCCAACGCCCATCCCAGACAGAGGCCTCTCCAACCTTCTCTTGACAACTTTAAGGAACGAAGCACCGGTAACTCAGAGTGATCCTACTGCTCCACAGCTCTCACACCAGGACATTTTCTCCTTATTTCCTTCCTCTATGAAGCTCCTTTGGGAACTCTGGAAGTAACTTCACAGCCTCTTCCTTGAGATAAACTTTCAAGGAAAGAACTAGGCTACATTCTTCTTTTGAGAAATGATGAAAGGACTGTCCAGACCCCAAAAGTCCACCAGCAGAACTGTAGATTTGGACGATGGAGATCGGCCAAGGGCTTTGGTTGCATATGCTGAGAGTGAGACACCAAGAGGAGGGTTAGCTGGATGAGTCAGAGCAGCTGAAGGGGGCCCCCCCTTTGGGACTTAGACCGAAGGTGTTTTTGGTGTGTTTGTGGGTGTGCTTGTTTGCTGGGTGGGGGGGAGGGGATGCTGAGTACCTGAGGTTTGCTGAGCCTCTCCCTGAGAGGATGTTATTGGTTATTATGGGAAGCCCTTTAGCTTACATTTTAATTAAATCTAGGTAACTGTAACCTATGCCCATGCTTACTTCTCTTAAATTTCTGGGACAGTGAAAACTAATTCCTGGCCATCTTCCCTGGAGCACCATTTTATCTAACTATGTCCGCTTTTTTCCACTCTGAACATCCCTGGATTCTCCAGTCTGTCCTCCTGTGGCACATCCTCAAATCCTTGTATCAACTTTGTAATCTCTTTCTGGATATCTGCCCATATCTTTCTGGAAATGTACTGCCCAGAATTGTACACAGTACTCCATCTGTTATATCCTGAATATGTATTGAGAAGGAAAAATTGAATTAAAATTAAAGATACTGTAAACAAGCCTCACAATGGATAATGAGATACTGAAATAGGGGATAGCCCCTGTCTTTTAGGATTGACCATTATCATCAAAGCAACCAGCAGCCAAACAAGGTGCCACACACGAGCTCAGGTAGAGTAGTAATGAAGGCGTATGATGTGAGATGAAGACTCCTTGAAGTCTACAACCCCGAGAACAGACGAAGAAGAGGACGATCAGCAGGGAGGCAGATGGATTGTAGCAGCAACATATTCACCTTCGGAAGGTCTAGGTTGGAGAAAGGTTATCTTGAAGAAGTCTATTTATGTGATCCTTAAAAGATGATGCTGGGTTGATGGCAAATACTGATAGTCCTTGCTTTGTGACCACAACTGGGACGGGCAACTCAGACATTAAACAAAGCAGTTGCTAAGTGAAATTGTGGTTGTGTTTATAATCAATCACTCCAGCTGTGTCTTACCAGCACAGACTAGGGGGAAATCCTCCCCTTTGAAGCAGCTTCCTCTGATCCAAGCCAGAGTCACCTGAGACTTCCTAGTAGGTAGCTGGCTTGGCTACATCCTCCTCAGATGCAGGGTTTCCAGGCCACAAATCCCCCACTTTGTCTGTGTCCTACCTTCTTCTCCCCTGGCTCCTCTCAGTCCAATCTCCCAGTCTGTCCAAATCAAATTGCCATTTCATTCTGTCACCCTGGGTGTTGGGCAGATCTCTCCATTTCGTCTCACCTGCAGATTGGATCAGCAGTCCATCCATCTTTGTGTACAGGTCATTAATAAAAGTGTGGAATAACACTGACGCCAAGATAGATTGCGGTGGAATCTCACTTGGACACAGACACAAATGCTGTGCAGCTCATCTCTTGCTGGGGCCTCTTCGCAGAAACGCTTCCCATTACTGAAGAAGCCAGCCTGTTCCCACCAGGAGCATCTGCACAGCCTGCCCTCCTTTCCAATATCTTCTTTCTTCCTGGGCCATATCTCTTCTTTGCCAAAGCAAATTATTTCAACCATTATACTGGACAGAGTGAAGAAAATTCCACCTCTGTTCCCTCTCTTTCAACCAGCGTAATAACCGGTTCGGTGAGCGTGTGGGAAAACAGCTGAGGCGCGGCGACCTGCTGTACTGCACGAATCAGCTGGGCTGCAAACACACAGAAATAAAGGAGAGACTAGAGCAGGGGTGGGTGGGTGGGGCCAACTAATCACCCAAACTAACTGGTCCAAACTGGCTGAATCCCACCCCTGCTTTCACCGCCCCGCCCCCGGCCAGTGTTTCATAATATCTTTATAGCAGGGGTGTCAAACTCAAGGCCCAGGGACCAGATCCGGCCCATGGAGTGCTTAGATCTGGCTTGCAGGGCCGGCCTGGAAACAGAAAAGGACCGGCCTGTGGGGGCCTCTTCAGTGAAAATGGAGCTTTGGGGGGGGGTGGTTGCTCCCTCAGCTCCATTTTCACTGGCAGAAGGCTATCAAAGCAAACTAAAAACAAAACCAAAGGAGAAACGTTTCCCCTTTTGCAGTGGAGCATCCAAGAAGGGACAGGAAAGAAGAAAGGAAAAGAGGAAAGGCAAAGAAAAAGAAGGGAAGATGGGAAGAGAGCAAGGAAGGAGAATGAAGAGGGAAGGAAAAAGAAGGGAGGGAAGGGAGGTTATAATGAGAGTGAGGGAAGGTCTCAGGGAAGCCCTGCCTTAGTACTTGGTGCCCCCCCCCCCCGACACGAGTCCCGTGTCACGCCCATCATGGCCACGCCCACCCCTGGCCCTCTGAGGTCAAACAGAACCCGGATGCGACCCTCAATGAAACTGAGTTTTACACCCCTGCTTTAATCCTTCTCGTTTATTCCCGCAACTGAGAAGAGCATCAACAGATCAGAAGTAAACGGAACAATAAAATAAAGAAGAAGAACACAATGGGAAGACCTCAATAGGATAGCCCAAAAGATGGACATGTAGAGAGCAGGGAGCAAGAGGGGGAGGGGGAGTCTTCCATCAATCCAGCAGCCCTCTCCCCTTTGGACCCCAAGCCAACCAGCGGAGCCAGGTCTTTTAGGCTAATTGGGCTCCTGCAGAAGGAGGGCTGGACGTTCCCAGAGGGAAGGCTCTTCTTTTGGATCCCACCGCCCAGTCGGAGTTCTTTGACTGACAGGATCTGAAGTAGGCCCTCTCAGCCAATCGGGGTAGGACGGGCTTGACCTAGTCGTGGGATGAGACGGTTCATCAGGTAGCCTGGCCCTGTGCCGTGAAGGGCTTTAAAGGTCATGGCCAATCGGCTGTTTTCATTCTGCTCCCCTTCCCCTCCACCCTGAATGGTATCAAAGGAGACCCTCCACCAGGCAGCTGCCTGCTCTCTTTTACCCAGTTACACCGCGAAGGAAACGCTTCCCTACAGCATCGGGGCTCCTGTCAACTTTATGGCCAGTTCCTAAGAGGGCTTTCTAAGGTTTCCATTCGATGACCTCTATGGCAATCTCGGCAGCTCTCTGCACAGTCAAACTGGAGTCGCGCAGATGCTTCCGGAACTCCGGCACGTGCCTCAGCAGCACCAGGCGGCCTTCTGGGGCTTCGGACAACATGGTCAGGGCCTTGATGGCGTAGAGGCGGACTTTGCTCTTCTCGTCATGGATCAGAGGCAGAAGATAGTCAATGGCTTCTGCATTAATGGCGGCATATTTCCCTGAAACGGAGAGAAAACATAGGAGGGAACGCACAGGCTAGCCCAGGGGTCTCCAACCTTAGCAACTTTAAGACTTGTGGACTTCAACTCCCAAAATTCCTCAGCCAGCTAGACCAGCAGGGACTGGTAAATTAAGAGATCAGATGGAAGCAGCTGCAGCCAGAAGGTCTGAATGGGCTTCCTGGCCCCCTAGGCGCAACCCAGGGTTTTATTTAGTGAAAAGTACTAGAAAATTAGCAAAGCAAAGGGAAACCGAGGAAATCCTAGTCCTGCTTCTCTAAACATGACTGAGCCCTTCCCTCTCCTTGGGGTAATAAGCACAGCCCAGAGACTTCTGGTGGAGGCACAGCGAACTAAGCACGTCTCAGATAAAGGGAGAGACAATGAGTGGAAGAAAGACCAAGGAATTGGCAAATAGATCTGTTCTTTGGAACTCCCCTGGATAAGGAGGGGAGAGGAGATGGCCCACGTGGGCTCTGGCCGTTGCTCCTCATGAGGTGAGTGCAGGACGGTGGTCTCCCATTGGTCCGAGAGCCAGGAGATGAAGCCAACATGCCAAGAGAGGGCGGGGCTTGAGCGGCAGTGGAAAGAGAAAAGAGGTTTTGAAAGGGCAAAGAAGAAATCAAATTCTATGGCATTAGTTGATGAGGCTGATTGTTAGAAGTAAAAGGAAGGAATATAAAGTTGGTTTATTTGATCAAGATTAAAATAGATATGATGTCATTTCTGGTAACACCAGGACTGAAACGATGATGCTTTATAGATTTGGGTAAAGAGATGGGATATGGGAAGAAGAAAACATTTGTTGTAATTTAAAAGGAGGTGAAAAGTTACTAAAATTGTTTATACTTGTGAGGAAGGTGGGAGCAACTTTTGTAAACTTTTTTCTTTTTCATATTTTTTTTTCTCTTTTTTCTTTCCTCCACTTTTCCTTTTTCTTTGGTTTATATTAATTTTTATCTTTTCAATTATAATTTTAATTATACATTTGTTTTTAATTGTGATGAATTGGAAATCACTCCTCTATGTTTTTATCTTTCTTTGCACTTTATTTTTATTTCTTTTTCCTGAGTTTAGGTTATACTTATTTTCACTACTCTAAATAAAATCTCTAATAAAAATGGTGAGAAGGAAACACCTTAAGTGCAGCCCAGGTGCTCCCCCAGCTGTGTCCCCAGGAGACCCCCCTCCTGCCCCCTTCTCTCTCATGGAGAAAACGCTCACCTTGCGTGGTCACTGCCGAATTCATGAGGGCCCCCGCAGCATTGGCTCGCACTTCTGAATCCTCATCTTCCAGCAGGTTGACCAGGTCTGGAAAGACGTCTTCTTTGAAGACCATGTTCTTCCCCTCCAATGGGACGCTGAAGTGGGAAAACCATCCCTTTGGGTCAGCTGAGGCTGGCCTACTTGCCTTGCCCTTTTGACCAGCCAGCTAAGCCGAGAGGGAAACCGCTCTTGGCAGACATGGAGCTACCCTGCAGCTCCTTCGCCATGTGCCGGTGTGCCTCACCTGATGGCCATGAGGGCCTCGGCAGCCTTGCACCTGATGGCCTGTGAGGGATGCCGGAGCTTCTCCTTTAAGACAGAAACGGATCCTCTTGCCAAGGCCTCAAAGGCTTCGACTCGCAGGCAGCCTGTTAGGGTGTCCAGGATGAGTTCTTGGATGTTCTCCTTCTCTGTCTTCAGCTTCTGCACCAGCGGTGAAACCAAACCACTCTCCACTATCCCAATGGCCACTGCAAGAACAAAGAACAACTTACCCTTCCCTTTCCTAGTATGATTTGATTGGTGATTGTACCCTATGACTATCATTAAGTGTTGTATGTTATGATTCTTGATTCTTAACAAATGTACCTTTTCTTTTATGTATACTGCGAGTATTTACACCAAGACAAATTCCTTGTGTGTCCAATCACACTTGGCCAATAAAGTCTTCTTCTTCTCTCTTGTCCTTACAGATTCTCTTCCTACTCTGCTGTCCTTACCATGGAGGGGAAGGCGAATGGCATTCACCACTTGTGACAAGAGCCCAGGGAAGGACATCCTATAAAATATGCTGCTTTGTGTGATTTTTATTTTTATTTTATCCTAAGGAAATACTTGCACTATTGGTCACAACCACGACCTCTTCCTGCCCTCAAGCTCTCCTCTGGGATGTCTCCAAGGAGAGGTGACCTCCTTGCCCCAAGCTGCAATTCCGAAGGTTTTTGCAGCAGGTCATGTTAGTTTTCATTGTTATGAAAGAGGCCGGTAAATTTAGACTTTGAGGATGGAGCTGGATGTTACAGAAACAAATCCTGTGCAGAGCTTCTGAACCTCAGTGAGTCATCTTGATGGATGAGCTGCGCAAAAATCATGCAGGGCAGCATTTGAAGCCACCCTGGAAGCACCCTGCTCCTGCTCAGCCTCTTCATCTTGTCCCAGGGAGTTCCTCCGGGGAGTATTTTGTCCTTTTCTACTTTGAAATACTTACATGAAGCCCCTACAAAAAGCCCTTCAGAGTTGGGGATTTCTGCCTCATTCTTACAAAAACACCCCCCAGGACGAAGTCCCTTGCTAAGTGAATACCAAGGAGGTTGCCTCAGTGCCTGGACTCATGGAGGCCATCCACCTTCATCCTTGGTCCTAGCCAATAGGCCAGGGGTGGCTAAGGAATTCTGGGAGGTGAAGTCCACAAGTTGCAAAGGTTGGAGAGTCCTGTAATAGCCCAAGAAGGGATGGGAGAGATCACAGATGATCTCGTGGACAAACAAGCCAGGACTCAATCCAGTCAAGGTCTCTTGACTAGGAGACAAGTTAGTACAGGAGGTTCTCAACTTACAACCATTCATTGGGCAATCATTCCCTGTTACAATGGCACTGAAAAAAGCGACTTAAGACCTGTCCTCGTAGTTACAACCATCTCAGCATTTCCACAGTCACGTGATGAAGATTCAGCCCTTTGGCCACCACCAGCAAGTTGACCATCCTCCCAAGGCCACATGATCGTCAGCTGCAAATTCCCCAAACAGCTTCCCACAAGCAAAATCAATGGGTGAAGCCCAATTCACTTAGGAACAGTAGGATTCACTTAACAACCATTGCATAAAAGGTTGTAAAATCAGTCACAACCTCCTTACTTAGCAATGGAAATTCTGGTCCCAACTGTGGTCATTGGTTGAGGATTCCCTCCCTGTATGTTCTTGTAGGTTGACTCCTAAGTTGAAGATTCCCGGCACCGCGTTTTGGGAAGGTCATTGACAAAGTGGTCCTTCAGTGTCTGGAAGGGAAGCAAGTTGACAAGAAAATACGGATGGGGTCAGGAATGGTTGGAAAGGCTGGGCATATGTCTAACTTGCAGAAGACTGTAGGGAAACGTGATCGTGGTCCAAGAAAAGGCTGTACAGTAATGTAGACAAAGAGGCAGAATTGTTCTGTGTTGTTCATGGGGATTAAATTACAAGGAAGACTTCAGTTGGATTTCAGGAAGAATGGTCACCTGTTCAAGAATGGAAGAGACTGCCAAAGGGGATGATGGTGTCTCCTTCATTGGTCAGTTCTTTCCATGAACTAAAATGCCCTAAAATGCCCTCAGAATAACATAACAGAGTTGGAAGGGATCTTGGAGGTCTTCTAGCCCAACCCCCTTCTCCTTATTTGTAGATTGGTTCTCTCCTTCATTGGTTTCCATCCATTGCTTGTTGTTCTGCCTTCAGGTGCTTTAGGTGGACCCCTTGTTCGTGGCTCAAATATAGCCAGGTCCTGAGGACATCTAGGGAGTTAGTTTCCTTGTGATCTCACAGTCAGGCCTACTTCCTGTCAGCTATTTGAAGTTTTGGGTTTCTAATGTGGCATGACTAACTTCCAAATAGGAAAATTAAAACTCAGGACTCAATGTCCTGAATAGTCCAAACCTTCCAGGCTATTCTTATGGTCCTGTATTTACCAAGCAGGAAGCTAAAGCATCGAGGAATTCGCTGACATTGTTAAGGATGAATCCTAATGAGGTGGAGGGAAAGCCTGAATTCATCAGGTGCCACAAAGAGGGCAGACACCACTTCAGGAGGCTGGAGGAAAAACCTGAGGGCTCAGTTAGTCCGATAAGGGAAAAATTGGGGAAACTTTCAAAAAGGTGTTTCTTTCCGTTATAAACTTTAGGAAGCCAGTTTGGCTTTGAACATATTTGCTTGTTTGGGCTGCAAGTCTTAATCAGATATACAGCTTGTGATTTAATTTTCAAGAAATTTCTGCATTCAATCAGTGCAAGGATGTCAAAACTTTCCCTACAACCACGTATAATAAATGGTTCCCTGAGACATTTTCCAGCTCTTAACATTAAATTGGTTGAAGTTTGATGATGAACGACTATGGTGGTGGTAGATCAAATGACAATGAAGTAGTTGATAAAAGTGACCCTTTCAAAGACTAGACTGAATGCAGGAGGATTCCTGTTTATGCTTTTGGATTTTCTCCTGCTCTTCCGTAGATCTCAAAGATCCTAGAAAGATGGAAACAGCACCAGGAAAATCTAAGAAAATTCCAGCTGGCTGGCAATGTTTTGAAGACTTCCCCACTAAATGCGAGCAGATTAATTATGGTGATTCCACACTACCTATCTCTTTTGGATGTAGTCCAGGCCTCCAACCTTTTGTGAAAAGGAGCAAAAATTAATCTGCAGGTTTTAATTCCAGAAACAAACAGCTGAATTGAAGTCTGGCTTCTTCAACAAAAAACCATAGAGGTCGGGGGAACTGTTCTTTTTCAGAGCAATGAGAAGCCACAGATCACTATTAAAAGTGGGGAAATGAGATGGAGCAGTATTATGTTGCAATTCCTGCCAGAGTGGCTTAGAGTTTAAAAAACAATAATAATCTGAAATAAAATGTTCAGGGTGCGATACTTAAATTAAAAATAAAATAACAAAGACAACGACAAAACTAAAGCAGATTTCATTTTGAGAAGCAATAAAGCGAAACAACAGGCATGTTGACAGGAGATCCCGCACCGGAGCAATGTCTGGGTGGACAGACTGAAGCCCTGTGGCCAGGAAGACTGTTCCCCCTGCTGATCTTCTGATGGGAGATGACCCAAAGCTGTTCCAGGCTTTGCAGGCCGAGGACGGCAGCTGAAATGGGGCCAGAGGCAGAACCTGGGCAAACAGTGGGGCATTTTCAGGATTCAAGTCATGTGGCTGCTTTGAGCTGCCCCGCTCAACAATCGGGTAGCTGTTTTGAGAGCTCACCCTGCACCGAGGAAGACAATGGAGGGATTCTTAGGCCATGAGTCAGGGGAGGCAGCGCTCCTGGTCCCAGGAGGGTCTGGGCTGGCAGAAATTGGGCAGAAATTCGTGCCAGGGAGGCCACCGGCATTGCTAAAGACCAGTGGGTTCGGGGAAGAGGCCCTGGCTACACACCCCCTCTTCCTGGAGGAGGATCTTCTGCTCTTCCTGGTCCTGGAGAACATCTGTCTGCAATATTTTGGGGGGCTCCCACCCAGTCTGTCCCAGCGTCCTGGCAGAGGTGAGTGGTTTGCCTTTTTCTTCTCCAAGCAAAATGCTCCCTGAACTCTACATTCCGATGCGGCACAAATCCACATTAAATGTGCCTATCGGCTGAACACGTCTGGCCATGATTTGCAAGGAGAGCAGGGGGGAGGCTCTGAGACGGGGGCCCTGGGCTTACCAAAGAAATGGGGCTGCCCTTCAATCTCTGCTCCGGGGCCAACGACAACAGCAGCAACAGCAGAGGAGATGAGGTTGGGGGCCAGCTGGAGTTTTCCCAGGGATCAGAAGAAAAGAAATATGCAGACTGACACAATTAGAGTCAACGGATCCAGGATAAGATGCAAATGGTCAGATAATATACAGTACATGGGACACTGAGTCAGTCAAGATGCTCAGAACGCTTTCTAATATGAATTCAAGATGCAAGAGCAATATTTTTAAGATAACAGCGTATCTGGTTTCAAGAACAAGGGCAGAATAAGGGCATTTAACTTTTGGTATCTGATTTAAAGCGAATCCCTGTAAATTATATTCCAGAGGATCGATGGTCACTATTCATTGTAGGTCATCAGCTGCAAGAATTAGATTTAAGTGCAGCCAGGTGGACAATGGTTACCTTGTCTGTGGGTTGATGGAGAAAGAGAGATTTTGCTTGTGTACACAATTGGAGCTTATACATTGGCCTGGGAAGGAAAAACGGATTCCAAAAGCAACACTTCCATTGCCTGCGGATGAATTCCATCTGTGGCAGTGGTTCTCAACCTGTGGTCGTTCGCCCTTTGGGGGGCGAACGACCCTTTCACAGGGGTCGCCTAAGACCATAGGAAAACACATATTTTCCACATATTTTCGATGGTCTTAGGAACCGAGCCATAATTTTATGGTTGGGGATCACCACAACATGAGGAACTGTATTAAAGGGTCGCGGCATTAGGAAGGTTGAGAGCCACTGATCTGTGGGATGACGGGAGTAAATCAGAGTTAATAAGTAGAGCCTTGATACTAGTTGAAACCACATTTGACAATCAGCTCCTTTGGTCTTGTAGGAGTATTAGGTATGTTCACTGCCTTGACTTACTTATAAAGTAATAAAAGCAGGATTTAAAAAAATCTAATTAATTAATTAAAAGGGGGTCAGCCTAATAAGGTAGACCAGACTAAGAAAACAGTGCCACATAGGCCAGGATTACTCTTATTGTAGAAAATTTCAGTTGTTTATGGGGGTGATGGGAGGCATGAATAGATTAGACTAGATTAGAAGATAGAAGAGATGAGAAGGGATTGTAACAACTACGGCAAGATAATTTGCAAAGGCTGGATGTGCCTATCTTCTTGTGGACTAAGGAGGGGCCGGAGACCTTTTCTCCCATTATTTTCTTGGAGGGGGCTCCAGCCCCTCTTAACTGTGTTGCCTTGGTAGCGGCTCTTCCTTCAGCCCTTCAAGGCCATTCCCTCGGTCCTCTACACAATGTCACATTTTGTCATTCTCGCCCCTGCAGATGCTTCTGAGCTGCCAAGTGCTTGGCAAACATGGCCTTCAGTAGCCACTGGCCTGGAAGAAGGCTGTCTCCTTTCTTTGGGCCCAATGTCTGCTCTCCTTCCGGGCATTAGGCCTGACCGATCCTCTTCCTCCTCTGTTTGCTGCCCAATTAGCTCCCTTTCCCTGCTCCACACCATTGGCCCCGCTGCCTTCCGTTACTGTCTTCTCTTGGGTCTGCAGGCATCTACCTGGCTCTCTAAAATCATCCACTCATATTGCGTCCCCTTCTTTAAAAAAAACACATTGCTTAAAATACGAGAAGACAAAAAGAGCAAAGAACCAAGGGGAAAAAGGCAGTGACCTCAGCCTAATCAAACTCCCAGTGCAACCCCACTGAGAGCGGAGGGTGGAACTTCCCGAAAGGACCCCAGTCCCCTGGCCTTGCCTGACTGAGCCTGAATCTTTTCCTCCCCATGCAGACCCACCGCCTCTGGCCACGGGGCATCCCTCAGCTGGCAATTGCACCTGAATCCACCCACACCTGGATCTTAGGAAAACTCTCCTTTGTGGCTTTCTTGATGATTTTGCTTGGCTTCTACCCCGCCCCTCTTTTCTCTGTGGAAGGCATCAGGGACAAAGCCTTACCCCTAGTGCCATATTTATATATAGTTTTTATCTTTTTATATTGCACTTGCACGCAGCCCAGAGTTTCTCTAAGAAGGGGGGTGGGCGGTTTCTAAAATTCTCATATCCACAAAAATAAAGCAAAGAAATGAAGGGCAAATGCCCAACGCCAACCTGAAATATGAGACTAGATCTGCCAGTGCTCCGAAAGAGAAGAAAGCAACCAGATTGGACTGCCATTTGTCAGAAATGGTGTAGGGTCTCCTGCTTGGGTGGGGGGGGTTGGACTAGATGACCTACAAGGTCCCTTCCAACTCTGTTAATCTGTTAATAATAACCACGGAAACTCTGCGGGCACTTCCCAGGAGGCATCTCCTATAGGCTGACTATTCCTGGTGGAAATCAACGCCTGGGTCTCAGGCGCCATGCTTAGGAGGTGCCCCAGAGCTGGGCCTGAATGCTGATGGCCAAAGGGAGAACCAGCCCATGGCATCTGGAAGGAGGCCTGTCTTAATGCTGACATGGGAATCAACGGGCAGACTGGGAGGGAGGGAGGGAGCAAAGAGGAGGATGCGAAAGATGCTGGAATGAAAAACCTTCTGGCACAAATACTCTTTCATTTCTGGGGCTTCTCCTTGGCACACTTAGTCAGGGATAAGTTTACCTTCGCTCTCGCATTTTCAAATTGTAAAGAGGAATAGTTGGGGGGGGGAGTCTCTAAAAAGCAAAGGGACGAGGTGCGTGAGGAAAGGCGTACAAGATTATGGGCCTGTTTAGTTTTTAAAATAAAAATGACCAACAGAAGATGAGAAGCTGATTAAATTATGATTGACGACTTGCTAAAAGAACATACGAGCCTGATAATCAAGCGAGATTAGTCCGATGTGCTGAGTTCACATTTGCTGCGCTTGGAAGCGGAGTATTCACAGTAGCCGGATTAAAACCATCCCAGGTACCTAACAATCCCTCAAGCCCGACTTAAGTCCGAAGGATAATTAAATGCAAGGAAGAGCAGC